>NC_136504.1:91588477-91628477 GCF_053919585.1 Euprymna scolopes
GTATAATGAAAATTAGGGCGCCTGAGATGACGAAAATAAAAATAAAACTTCAAGAAACATTTATGAGTGTGCATTGTTTGCTTTATTTGGCCATTTCATTACTATGTGTTAGGATTTGAAATATAATGTATGGTGTATACACATAAGTATATACTATCTTATTAACACATTTATATATCTATATATATATATATATATATATATATATATATATATAGAGAGAGAGAGAGAGAGAGAGAGAGAGAGCATTCTATTTAGATTTATCCTGTCAAAGGTATGATCAATATATGGTTTTAGTCAATGTTCACTGTATAAATCAATGAATCGATCTCGGTTTTTACGTCCCATGCTATTTAACAGCTGCCATTTATCAAGAGTCTTTCAGGAAAATGTAATTTCAGTAGAATAATTTGTTTGCTAGAGTTTATAACTGGCGGCACAATTCGATCGATTAACTTGGTCGTAATTCATTTTGTGAAAATATAGACGTCATTAAAAGTTAAGGAAAAGTTAAGATGCGGGAACGTGTTACTCACATTTTTATACTTGTCTATATTTATTATAGTGTTCATTTTTGTATATATCTCTTTTGATTAGCTATAGGATCCTAAAATACTCGACAGAAAATACAAAATTGTGGAACGAAATGTGTTGAATTTTACTTCTGCCTTTATTACTACCGTTACTTATACAAAATTGAAAGGAACTTATAAGTTTCGATATTATTTGTCAGAATCTTATAGATTGGTATATGAAGCGCTTTTGTTTTACTTCTTTTGCGTTGCGGCATATCAACACTTTCCGATTATTAAATTCCGAATCCGGTCATTCAGGTAAAATATTTTATGTTTCAAATTCTTTATGTCTTCAAATTTCGTATTTGTCGGGGGTTTGCAAAACATGTTTTAGTTTTTATAAGAGAATAAAAACAAGGCATTATCATCACTCTTTGGTGCATTTTAGGCCAAGAAGCTGGTATATTCAAACATCCTGATCTGATGTCTTAGTTAAACACAACTTACTTTCAACATGTATCATATAAGTCTACATAAGAATACAGCTTTTCGCATGATAACTTCCAAAAGTATTGAGCTTAGTTTTGATGCAGAACTTATTGTGAGATTATTTGCATTTTTCAGAACTTATTGCAAGCTCTATTAACGCATTGAGCAGGTTTGAAGTAAATAATAAAATTAAAATAATAAAATATTATATCGCATTTTAAAAGTGTATGCGTACATGAATACCTACACATTATGATATATATATATATATATATATATGAGCAAACAGTTAATGAAATATGTTAAAAAACATTTTGAAATGAATTAAAAACATATTTAATCTGAAAAGGAAACACTAGATAAATGGATAGTCCTTAATCCGCGGAGTTTCGAAGAAATACTCTCCTTCTCATCAGAGGGTAGGAATTAGGAAAATACAGGATCGGATTTTGCATGCAGAAGTATTTGATGAAACAACAAATAAGTCAAAGATCTTACTTGAAAACAAAATAAGTTAAACAGAGGGAATATGGTAAAGAAAAAGGTGATTACACATTAATGGATAGTCTGGTGGAAGATAAAAAATCCAGTGACGATAAAATCCAAATGTAAAACTTCAAGAAAGTTAAAAGAATTTCCATTTGTACGAGTAAAATCCAAAGAAATCCCATAATTGGAAGAAGATGGTCCATAATAATCCAAACGCAGAAATCCATGGAATAATTCACAAAAAAGTGTGTACAAGGAAAAAATAATATTAATAAAAGAAAAATAAGATGTGCTTTTCACTCTACTTCCGAGACATAACTCCTTTTTAACTTTCATGCCTGTAGACTAAAATCCGCTGGAGGTGTTGTGTAGGCTACATTTTAAAACAAACATATGTATACGCATACATAAATATATATGTGTTTCGATAATCTTTTACGCAAATATTACACAAGTATAAATTATGTAGAATATCTGCATGAGTATAATTACACGTAATAGTTAACTAAAGATGATCATCCCATAAGAATACGGGGAAAAAAACTAATAGGGAATTAATATAAATGTTTAAAAAAATATGCAAATTCGCTCGATCTTTTGCAGATGAATGAAATTCCACGATCCATATATAACAAATATGTATATTTTTTTCAAATAAAAAGAAAAATGGTTTAATATGAATATCAATACACACACACACAAAATTATATGGGTATATATACATTATATAAGGGATGAAAAGAGAGATATTGATGCTACCATCATGCATACCATATAAATTACTAGTATTACAACTAGTAATATACCGTTACGCTTGTGTCTAGTGTTGTTTTTTATTTCAGATAACCAGAAGTTAACGAATGATGAGCAAACATTATGAAAAACCTCACAGTCGACATGCGCGGAATTAATTAATAACTTCATATTTCGACTGTTGTGCGCCTTTCACGATCATCGATTACTAGATAATGCTGTTTCAAACCGTGAAACGCAAACACTTCCACGGTAACGATCCAATATCGATCACAAAGAAAAATCAGAACTAAATTGTATATTACTCTTCCTCATGCTTCCCCTCGTTATCTACATTCCAAGTGTACATTTTATTGATTTTCGCATATTTAATTTCGTCATCTTTCTTTATTGCAGGTTCTCCAGCATTGCATAGAAGAATCGTTGAAGTAAAACGGCTTATATACTTTTTTGATTTGTTTTTCGTGGATTCATTTAGCATACACGTAAAGAAAATAAAACTTTGTTTTTTCTTAACGATTTCAGGTTTTTTATTTTAAAAGGTTTTCCGTTTTCTGAACAATAAGCATAGAGAAAATCTTGTGTTTATAATCGTTTGTGAAATGCAATGTTATCACGATTTCGAACATTAATCTTAGAATAGCAGCTCTCAGCCAGAGATTTAAGAGGTTTGCAATGCACAATCGTGTTCTCTGTTTAAAGAAGCTTCCAAGGTTGAATTAATATCAACAATTATGCAATGCCAAATCACCCCTGCTAGTGATAAATATGCTCGTCTAATTAAAATGACATGAACAAAGGATTCATCGAGCAAAATATATACGTTAATGGCAAAATATAAATTATTTTATCTAATTTAGCTATTTCTACTCCCTACTCTAACCTATCTTTGATTCTATTTTTCCTCTTTTGGTCGAGAATCGAAACAAACATGTTCAGCTTACGATTTACATATTCATTTGACGTTAATGCCTGCGTATGAAGACACATTTGCTACAAGGCTAAAAATTAAAACAAACCAATAGCTATTACGTTACGCATGCATAATCCTAATAACGACATCCGACCATCACCTGGCAAACTGCATTTTTTTTTTATTTTCACACTATTGCATTAATTTTACCAGGCTTAACCACAAATATAAAGTTTTGCAAGAGTTCGAATACTCTATATATACATTAAGTTTATCTGTAAACCAAAAGCTGATAGGAGTTTGGTAATCAAACATTTTAAACAAATGTATATATATATATATATATATATATATATATATATATAAATTAACTGTTTACTGTACTCCTTTTTACGTAAATATTACACAGTATAAATATATAGATATATATATATAAATTAACTATTAATAATATTTAATTAACTAAATATTACACAGTATAAATATATAGATATATATATAAATTAACTGTTTACTGTACTCCTTTTTACGTAAATATTACACAGTATAAATGATGTAGAATGTCTGCATCAAGATAATTACACGAAATAGTTAAGTGATCACTCCATTAGAAAATATCCATATATACCAAAGTAGTTTTTTTCTTTTTAAATTAATAGAAAAAATAGGATATTAATATGAATATCAGGACACACAAAACACCCACAATTTATAGGAGTATAGATAATTTACTCGCATATTTGTTATGTACAATAAATGTATTCCAACAACATATAGAACTGACCTTCATAACAAATTTTTTTCTTTGCTTAATTATTCATCTGTTGTTTTTTTTCATTGGTTAAAATTGGTTAATTATTTATTCTTTTTTTCTATTGTTTCACATTAATAGTTTTTTTCTATTGTTTAACATTAATAGTTTTTTTCTATTGTTTCACATTAATAGCCCCCTGAGAAAAAAAACTTTATAAATTGTTCAAAGCAAGTTCGATTAATTTATCCCTTACTAGCAATCCTGGCAGATTGGAAAGTACTCGGACTTATGATAAACATGGATATTACGTCAGCCAATTCCCGCCGAAGTGGAGACTTTTGTTCGCAAGTTGGAAAGGATCGACAATAGAATTATTAGACAAAAAAATGTCTATTTTATTAAATAAAATTAATATTTTGTGTGTGTTTACATATTATGTGTAAATAAATATATAAAATATATATTCATTTGTCACTTCATTAGATTTTTAGTATTTGCAAAGTTATTTAATTTTAAACTTTTGAGCCTAAAAAATGAATATGTGCGTTAACATTAGAATATGGCAAATATTCGATTTCGGATATTCTGTTTAGGGCAAAATCAATTTTATCTAGAACTATAGTGAAGGAGATTGTCAGCGTAAGTGTAGTAGACGTTAGATGCTATTAAGTCAGGTGTTATTAGAATTGTCATTATTCGCTTAGAAACGCACCAAATAATTATGGCATAAGGAGGATGTCCATGAGTGACTGACCTTGAGCCATGGATGCGAGATTGTTGCGCAGGATGATATTAAACGATTCTGGCCGATTGAGATAAAGTTCTCGAGTGACCTAAGTGAATTGACACCGGACCATAATCAGGGTAAACTAAAGATAGGGAAAAAATTTGGCTCATATTCACGAGAATCCTAAATATGTCATCGTTCCTTCCTACGTGTACCGCAGACAGTCACATACATTCGACCCTCTTGAACTCACTTGCGATGGAGAATAGCAGACTTGTATCTTAATAGGAAGGGAAGAAAAAGATCAAACTTTCGTATCTTATAAATTGTTCTTCTGCCGTTTTCATAAGAACAGGGCGGCACTATTAATCATATTTATCTCTCTCATATATATATATATGTATATATATATATATATATATATGTATATATATATATGTGTATGTATAAATATATATATATATGTGTGTGTGTGTGTGTGTGTGTGGATGTATGTATGTATTACTAGCAGTACAGCTCGGCTTTGCTCGGGCCCTATGTACTGTTCATAACTTTAGATGAATATGCATATATATATATTAAAAAGTTAGACTCATATCCAAGTAACCTACATCTTAAAAATCAAGTGTTTAGACCCTAAATTGGCAGAGGAGTTTAGCATAGTCTGCAAAGTTAAAAACTTTCAACTTTGACCTATTGACAGCCAGATTATCGTTCAAAAACTGATTAAAAATCATCAGGACGAGCTCCTTGCCGGGACCGATGTGATCCTTCCTCTCCAGAGTTTCCTGTCCTCCATCAGCTGCCTCAGATCGTTAGGGTTACAGCTGGCGTCGTCTGCTATTTGCTGGATATACGTGTATCTAGGTCGTCCTTTGCTTCGCGTACGTGTCGTGGAGTCGATAGTAATACAACATTACCAATTCATGTTTGCTCCTCAGATACTGACCGGCAAATCGTAGGCGTCTCTCTCTGATGATATTAGATTTAGCAGGTAGGTTGCCATAAAGTTGCTGTTGCGTGGAATGATTTTGCCAAGATATATTTAATACTGTTCGTAGCATAGGGGTGTATGTACCGTCTTGGTTTCTTTCCAATCCTTTGGTTAGTGTCAAGGCTGTAGCACCGTAAACAAGGACAAACACTACCACTGCCCCGAAGATGCTTTTCAATTTGTCAGTTAGCCTTGAAGTCCATACTGAAAGAAATCGCTCAGTTTCCATATCTGGGCAGCAACATAGTTTCCACAGAGATATTGGAATTCGAATTTCTAAAGCATGGGCCGCATAGGATGGGCTGCGTTTAGTATGAACTTCAAGGCTAATAAACCTACCAATAAAATACGGGTAAAGTAGGAAGAGGGATGAAACATTTTGTCGATAAGACAAAGGTTGAAACTTATCTGACAGTGCGAGACCGGTTAGGTTGGCGACTCGCTTTTGAACCTTTTTTAAAGGTGGAAGACTAATAGCAGATGTACCTGTCCAAATGTAACAAATCTCTATATATTGGCGAATGGTAGCCTTGTAGAAGTACAAGATACGCTCAGGCGTAAGTAACTTTCTAGCACACTAGAGAGAGAGAGAGAGAGGGAGGGAGAGCTTACCTTTTTACAGCAGCATTGAAAATGCCCTCAATATATCTGTTCGAACTCATGATCAAAGTACTTTCAGAGTTTCATTAGCCATGGCTATTAGTGGTTGAAAAGGTTTCTTGTATTTATTAAAAGAAAGAGGCTTATTTTGGCAGCATTTAATATAACCATTCATTTTTGTTCTTATTCAAGTAAAGACTAGAGGTCTTTCTCTGGAGTTATCGGCATTGCCTTGGATAGTGTTCTAAATATTTTCTCAGTGGTTGAGAGATTAGTGGGTTGATATGGTCTCAACAGTTGTTAAGACAATCGTGTTTTGAATCACAGTCTTCCATACATTTTTTACACACGCCAAAGAGTTGTGACACAAGAAACTAAGGTTACTATGGATGGACGAATTATTATTTTCAAATGACTGCTATAGTAAAAGCTTGATGCAACCTTGTAGCTGATCGTACAGGGTTACTTTCATTTAAATAAAGCAGCAAAAAATAGTTCGGAAAAGATTCGGAATAAATTTTAAAAGAAGCCAAGTAACTGCAATCAAATAAAGTCCCGTTTAACGTCGGATTTGTATAGCAATTTCAAGATGAGATGCGCCATATTTAAACGTGACAGACCATGAACACATCTAAAAGGTTTATTTGACGCCAAGCTTGTCGGACTGGCGGAAATGTTATTTCAACGTAAACAATTACCTAGTCTCTGATGAAGATCCATGAAGTCGCGTGAAATGCATCTATTGCCAAGCTTTTTTGGCAATAGCTCACGTAATCACCAGTCGAATCCTGATACCACACCCAAATAATTTGCTTCATTTAAAAACCGATTCACCCTTAAGCTGGGAAAAGCTTACGTGCCAATATCTTTGTTAAAGAACCCCCCCCCCAAAAAAAAAAAATAAAACATGCCATTCGTGTAAAAGAAAATTAAATTCAACGAACAGTTATATTTCTGATCATAAAATAAGAAAATAATTGTAAAAATATCAGATAAAACAGTCATTCGTATTTACATAAAAACAATGATAAATATGATAAAAACGCAGTAATCACATATAATAAAGAGGAGATATCTACGTTATATTTTATACGGTAATAACAAACTGCATAAATATTATATTTTGATTAATGCCGAATTTTTATTTATTATAAACAAAAATACCGTAGGTATTAAACATAATATTAAATTTCTTTAAAAAATGAAGTAAAAGAAAAACTAAAAAACACTGAGACCTGTACATGCGAGTATTGTTTTTTAAAAAGAGTTCACGTCCTGTAAGTAAAATAAAATACTCAAATCGAGATAGAAACCAAAACCTAAAGACAGTGGGTTAATTACGAATACAATTAGATCATCTTGATACATTGTTTAAAAAGTGCTTTCAATCATACTTATTTTTAACATAATGTTAACGATTCGCGCATGCCCGTTCGTAAAGCAGTTGAAAAACAAAAAAATCTGTTGAACCTCACGTACCAATTTTTCAATTTTGACCACTTAGCAGCTCTTTGTTTTAGATAAAAACCGATTAAAATTTTTCCACATATCTGATACCAGATTGCAAGTCTGTGTATCAACATCTTTTTAGTAAATAAATAAACGCGTCCTTACACACATGCACACTTTCACTTTTAGAAAATACATAGAAAACGTTTTCACCTTTGCAATTATGTTATTCTTTTAATCCCTTTTTCTAAAACGTACATCTCACGATCACCAAAGATGCACGTATTTATAACAAAAGCTCGCAGTTCATGCCGGCTTATGTACTGTTCCTAACTTTATACGCGCATATATATATATATATATATATATATATATATATATATATATATTTAAAAGTTTGACTCATGTCCTACATCTAAAATTTCAAATGTTTAGACCCAAAATTGGCGTCTGCAAACGTCAACTCTTTCAACTTTGACAACAAAATTATCGGCCCAAAACCTGCTAAAAAAGCTTGCCCTCTATCTGAATACACTTTCTGCAAAATTTCAAATGCTTAGATCAAAGATTGGCTGAGTAATTTGGTAGAGACCACAGAGATCTGTTTTTTTTAACTTTTACCCCAATTTTGCCGCCTTAACATTTATTGTTTTTGGCTCAAATCAAATTAACGAGTTTGATCCATGTGCAAGTAACCTACATCTAAAATTAAACTGTTTATACCCAAAATTGGCGGAGGAGTTTGGTAGAGTTTTCAAAGGTCAAATCGTTGAACTTTGACCATTGACAACCAAATTTATGGCCGAAAACCGATTAAAAAAGATTTTCCCAAATCTCAAATCCCGGGCTTCTAGAATGAAAATTGACAGAACAGCTTGGTAGAGAAATACACACACACACACAGATGGAATTTATATATATTACATCTGATGTCGCGATGCGTCGAACGTGAATCTTGAACAAAGCGAATGTACTCCGCCTAAGAAAAAAATGTAATTCTTTTTTCCATCAAAAATGGTATAGTAGTATCATGGTTCGTGTTCACGATGAGCGTCCATAGAATGGAAATATTTTACAGACTCCTACAAGGTTTTTGGATGCACATACATAACTAAATATATTCTGAGATAACAGTGACTAAGTCGTAAGCGAAAAGGACTGAAAACCTGGCAGTTCGAAGTTCGAATCTTATTCATTCCACAGAAACATTTAATCAAAATCAGACCTGACCTTGTGTCTCACCTCCTGGAAAGGCGGAAAATAAAATTACAGAGACTCAATTTACTATAGTACCAAGATACATATATTCCAGTTTCAACAAAGTTGTACAATATTATAAACGCGGTTGCATTCACAGCAGACGTTCATAGAATTAAATTAATTTTCAGCACGGCGTCAATATAGAACAGATGAAAGATTTAACTGGAATTTTCACAAATTTTAGTAGCATTAAAATATTGAAGCATTCGTGAATTGCCAAAAATAAAACAAATAATATACACATCCTCAACAGCGTTCAATTAGCTCCTTAAAATCAAATTGCCATACGGTAGGAATCGACAAACAGGAATGTTGACAAAGCTAGTAATAGAGTTCAAGGACACAGCTAAATATTGAAACGGTCGAGACTAGTCGGCTTTAGGACAAAAGTGATAATTCCCCATTCCCTTGGTGATGTAGATAATCCGGATGTTATATTTGTTACTTCTCCCTTCCTTTCTTATTCATATATAAAACACAGACAATTGTGTTCCGGGCGTCCTGTTTAATTTTCTGATATACTGATGCGTTACACAAACACCAGAATCCCATCAAAGACACGATCCTCCGTTGAACAGAATTAATAACTGCAAGCAAAGAAAGAGAGTCCGAGTGCTGATATAAAAAAAAGTCTATTTCAATGGAAAAGCAAACGGCGTATGAGCAGTAAACAAATGACTTGCAGACAAATGGGAAATTAGACTGACAGCTAAGCAGAATTCGTTTTCTTTTCTTGTCGGGATATTTGGCTTATCTTTCTGCTTGACTTACTTCGTGTTTGACCGTGTTCTGAATTTCTAAACAGGAAAGGAAGGACCAAACACTGTTTATTGTTTATAATTATGTCATTGTTTCGGCTCGGCAGACAGCCAACTTTATTCAGAAAACGGTACTTAATAAGGGAGTTTTATGACAAAAAAAATGCGATGAAAACTGTTCTGGCTTTGACCAACTATATGCACTTGCACATAGAGAACAAGACGGAATATAACTACTACTGCTACTACTACTACTGCTAATTATAATCTATAAGGATCTTAAATGGTTTCCAGATTATAAATTATTCGATTGGAGGAAAATATTTATTAAAACGAAGGATAGAAGGCGACACGAACATATTACGAACATTAAATTCGTATACAGATAATTTAATGTTCGTAGTATGTTATCACCTTCTAACCTCCTTTTTAATAAATAGGATCTCCTGATCACCGAAGAAGCAATAAAAAAATAAATTAGATTAAAAAAAGGATATCGCTTTTGAGCCGTACATGAAACTAAAATATACCTTCCTGATCCCCTGGCTAGTATCTATAAATAGTGTTTGTCGAAAGATGATATAATGATATAGTGGTGGTTAAGTTCGTGCAGGACATCCATACAATAGAAATCCATCACAAATTCCTATAAATATATTGGAGATAAACCGTAATTTTCAGATATATTCTGACATTAGATTAATCAGACTACTTAGATAAAATCTTTTCTTGCTTGAACAAAATAGCTACAATGATATCGTGGGTTTTCCATTCAGGCTTATCGTCTACACTATGTCCAGCAGCAATATATTAGATATGAAAAATGTAATTGTGGAATTTCCACAGGTATCGCTTTTAATAATAATAATAATAATAATAATAATAATAATAATAATAAAGAACATGTCAATACACAAAAAATGTGCAACAAAATGATAAAATAAGTCAGAAGAGCAATAGATTCGTGGACGATTGATGAGAATAACACCAGAAACTCATATGAAACACCTCGACATAGCTATGAAAAGGGTAATAGAACAGAAAAAAGGATTACTACTGATGGTTGAAGAATTATAACTAAATCGAACTTAAATTAGAAAAAATATGGAAAATAGAACATACATATTCTGCGGATAAAGAAACGAAACATTAAGTCACATAATTACTGCAATAAATTAGCATCAAATGAATAAAAGATGAGGTAAAAATTCATGAGGAAAGCGGTATTCTAGGAACTGTACAAACAACCGCATTTTAAACAAACAAAAATGTAGAGTCTTACTGCGGAGCCAGTACTTGCAAACAAAAGTGGGAAAGTCCTGTACTGCGCTGAGTTATAAACAGATAAATTTACCAAAGCAAGCAGATCGAAACGCATAATGGTAAACAAGCAGGAAAAACACCCTGTAACATCACAGACGCTCCCGTCTCTGTATGACACAGGCTAAATATCAGAAAAGACAGGAAAACAAAACAAATACAAAACACTTCTCACAGATATGAAGCAATACATCACTAGTACAATACTAATAAGTGTAGAACATCTTAAAACACTGATAAACATAGAAAACTTATTTGAGAAATTAGAATCAAAAGGCAGACTAATACAATAGACAACAATGATAAAACAGTCGACATTTTAAGGAAACTTCTCGAATACAAAAACCAACCCACATGAACACAAACGCTAACCAGCCACAGGGTAGTTGTAAAAGCATTAAGAGAGAACCATAAAAGTAAAGGAAAATTACAACATGAAATTTGATAAACGACCATCTGTCAAAAAAAAAAGAAAAAGACACACAATATTGTCACACAAACCTCGGCTGATATCATGCAAAATAGTCATTAAGACTGAAAGCGTTAGTAAAGACCGAATAGAAAGCGTACAAATCAGACCTCAAATTGAAAAGTCTCTTCATTAAGAGTACCTTGAAGACGTTGTCACTTAAAACCTCACAGAAGATACATTATGATTGCTAGCAAAGAATTAATGTTATGCGTTTGTTACGGTAACGCAAACATTATTTGCAAACATTTACGAATATATAGTCATCCGGAGAGTCTAGACATTCATACTCCAAGGAACACAAGCAATTATTACCTGTAAGAACACTTATAATAACCTGAAAAAATCATATTGATTAGTTAACTTCATAAAATGCAATAGAAACAAACGTCAGGAAAACAGTATACGTACATTTAGTAGAAGAAAAAAACCAGCTCATGAGTAAATACAATAAACTACTTGTAAACGGATACAAAAGTATAGATAACTAACCGAACCCTGAGAGAAATCCGACTGTAACTAAGAAAATGAATGAAATTTGAACAATTTTACGCAAATCGTATGAGAACAGATATGAAATTAGTAAGATATGATAGCACAAACACCTCTAAGCAAATTCATGATAATACTGATCCGTTTCCATAAATAATCAAATTCTGTCCAATTTATACCATTAACGATTACTACACTTCCATCTTACATTCATTAAGCTTTATCCTCGAGTGGTGGTCGGACCTTGGTAAGAAGTTATTCCCAAGTAAAAAAAAAAAATTAAAGAATTTTTTTTTTTTTTGCAAAATAAAAAAAATAAAAATCACCGTCTCATTGGTTTATATTATAGAGCTTAAACCCACAGAAAATTAAAAAAGAAGTCAACTTAAGACTTTATGGCATAAATATGTAGATAACCAGAGTAATATCCATTATTGTAAAAGCAGAAGGAGTTGTTTAAAAAAAATTAAAACAAATAAAATAAATTGGAATCAGAGATTGGATGGCAGAACACAAGACAATCACTGATATCATCTGAAATATTTTAAAGGAAATAATCGAGTTCAAAAACCAACTTTCCTTGCAAGGTAGAATCGACCGAGTAGGTGTACGTTGAAATAATGTTTAATCGACACAATTAGAAAATATTAAAAATTAAAAATCACACGAACGGATGTGAATAAAAACATTATACTATAGACATCTAAAAAAAAAAAATGTCATAATCATATCTCATTAAAAACTGGTGATATCAAAATCGATTAGTACCATAGAAATTGTCATAAATAGATAATAGGATGGGGACACAAAAGCGGAAGAGCGCCATGCAAAACGTGCGGAATTTTGATAAGGCGAAACTGTTTGCATACTATGACCTCCATCTTTTGTCCGGGCATTTGTTGTCTTGCAATTATATTTCATCTCGTCCGCTCAAATTCTTAGTTTACTCTAATATATTTTCATCGAAAAAGTACTTGGTTTCTATTCGTTTTTTAAACTTTAAAGAGCCTTTACATTTTAGCGAATCTATATATCTATAAAATTGAGAATGTATGTGTATATGTGTGTACAAGGCCACTTATCAACCTATATACTCAAGACATTTTTGATCTACCGACTTAAAAATTGGTATATAGGGTATTCAGACACGCGAGAAAACTTTTCAATCAGTTGTCATCTGGAAAAAAAGGACTGACAAATGGTCAAAATTCAAACACCCGCACGTGGTTGTCGCCTGTTTCACGAATACGAATGCGCGAATGGTTCGCACGACAGATTTATTATGTTAAGAATGAGTAGTTTTGAAAACAATGTTAAAATTCCGTGTCAAGCTGACTAATGGTTATCGTACTTGATTCACTATCTAGGTTTTGGTTTCGATTTAAGCTCGAATATTTTTTACTTACAAGAAGTTTTAAAAACGTAATACTCGCATGCACATGCCTTAGTTTATTTCCGTTTTTTTTGTTTTTTTTTTACTTCTTCGTTATGTTTTATACCTACGGTATTTCTGTTTATAATAAATGAGATATACACGCGTATTTTACGAGGAGCCTGCTAGTGTGTTATATATTAATTTACAACTATACAATCATCTTTTTCTGGCTCAGTATAAAACAAAGGGACGCATACATTCTAGAATAGTTCTTTGACGTGCTGTACTAAAACTGAAGACCCTTTTCTCTGAAGAACTCATGACGACAAAATTATATTTTACACATAACATTTATTATTTTGGTTGCAACTTCTGTTTTTCGGAGCGCACGACTGTTTTTTGTGTGTGTTATTACGTTTTCTCTAATTCTCAGCCCAACGCTTTACAACTGACAATGCCAACCTCCTTTTGTGGACGGGTGCAAACTCTACGTTTCTAACTAGCTGATTAAACAACTGCCTGGTTTGTTCCATGAATATATATGTTGGAGACGGGACGGTCTGCAGTGTGATAGACGACCCCGGTGTGCAATGGTGAATGGATGTATTTAATGGTAGAGGAATTGAAAAAACGAAAGGTCGCATAATGATGACGAAAACATACCGTTATATATCAACGAAACAAATGCAATTTATTTGCATAAATATACAGGAAAGAGTGATGGAAAGAATAAGATTTCATTGAAAGGTGAGTAACGTTACTTGCGGTTGACTGGCTAGTCAGGAACGCGGTGGTGGCTCATGGCTCCATCGGAGCGGTGTTTGCCACATCTTGACTGGTCGAGCGTTCAGCGAAAAAGAGAATGGAATATGAGAAACAGGAAGTGACGTAGCTAGGTCGCTCTTCTGAGTTAAGGGCGAGAGTTTTCAACTCCCACACACACACACACACATATATATATATATATATATATATATATATATATATATATATATATATATATATATATATATGCTTCCTTTGTTAATTCGATTCACTAACATTATATCGAGGTCAGTCATTATTGACCATGTCCTCCGTTCATTTTCTAATTAAATTCTAAAACTGCTTAATATTTTTGTTTCTAAATCTTTCAATATGACTCTTTTACGGTGAATATGTCCTTCCATGCATTTCTTTTGCTATTGAAACACATTTCTCAAACATTCCTTTATCTTATAAAAATATTGTCTATTAAATGAACAACGAAATTTGCTTCAAGAAGGTCATTCAGCATTTTCAAGGATACCAAAATTAAACAATACGTATCAGGTGAGATAAGTTGCATTTGAAAATGCGTGGAAACAGTTATCCACTTAGAAAAGTATTTCCTCGGGTAAAAAAATTTGATTTGGAGATTTTGAAAAAAAGCGACGTTAACTTGAACATTTAAGAATCTAATAACAATAATAAGTAGAAGTTTAAATGTAATTAAATCGAAAACGACTTTATTAGAAAAGTTTTACCATGTTTTGTAAAATACGAACCGTCGAATTAAATCAACATTTGTATTCGTAAACTGTAATAAAGGCAATAAAGCCGCATTGGATTAGATAAAAAATATCTATTAAATTTACACAGTAAAAAATAATATAAAGGCGGGGTTCTGCTCAAGATATTCTTCACTTTCCTGTTCAAATCTAATACATAAACGGATATATGTCTGTCTGTCTCCATATTTTCAAAGTTTAACTCCTCCGGAACTAAAAGCCGCAGAGCGGCGTTAGGGGTCTCAAATGATTGGATTTTCATGGGCCGTTTTTATGGGTCTTTAACCGGGTAAAATTGGTTTGTCAAAAATGGGTCAAAATTGAATAAATTCTTAAACATTTTGTACATTCATCTTTGAACATTTTTAATTTTAATTTTTAATCGGTTTATATGAGTTTGACGTTACCCCTGTAACAAGATTTGAATATAACACTTTCGATTTCGATTCTAGCTGATGGTGCTTAAATACGTTTTTTACTTTTGAAATCACGGCTCTATAATAATATATACGAAATTCGAACACATTAAAATATCGTATTTAAGCGTATTTTAAACCCGAACAAAGCCGGGCACTCCCTCCCTCCTAATATATATATATATATATATATATATATAAGGAATGAAAAAATACCAGCGGTGGTTGACGTTATGTTTTAAGAAAAATAGAAAAACCGAATAAAATTATTAAAAATCAACGTTTCGTCCTTATTTCAGAGGACATCTTCAGGATAATTGAAATACAAATGTACGAAAAGAAAAAGTCATAGATCGTGCGAAAAAGACAGTTTTTGAATCCTACCCATGTCGCACACATATTTGTCCTTCCCGACATGGGTAGAATTCAAAAACTGTCTTTTTCGCACGATCTATGACTTTTTCTTTTCTTACATTTTTATTTCAATTATCCTGAAGATGTCCTCTGAAATAAGGACGAAACGTTGATTTTTAATAATTTAATTCGGTTTTTCTATTTTTCTTAAAACATATGTATGTATATATATATATATATATATATATATATATATATATATATATAATATGGTAAAATGTCATTGGTTCTGAAGTCAATAAAGTGTCTTCATATAACATTTGGAGTAAATTGTAAATATTTATTTTAAAATTACTTAATATATGAGTACAGAGCTAGAATAGAAAATGGGATGAATTTGTTGTAAAACTATCCTGTTGTTTTCTAAGCAATATGCATCGTATACCATGTTATGATATATGTTTGAAGAATTATAACCTTGTTATGATTTTGTTTATATTTGTGTATATGTCTCACACAGATAAACGAAATGATTTACTCTGCCTGTCATTTGATATTCTAACACCTATAATATAAATTTCGCCAGTCTGTTAAAAGGTCTGACTGTATGGATGTCTGCCTAAAACTTTCGACCGAGGCGACGGATTTTCACGAGATGGGTATCGTATTTAAACCCGACCCTTTGGACGACAAATATCGAAAAATTGGAAAAAAACATTTATTTCTTAACTTAACCCATAACTTGTGATGAGAACTCGCTTCTCGTATATTCCAGCCGTTCTGTAATCAGGAAGCACCTAGCACGGTTTCTAAATTTGATTTATGAAATTATTTGCAGACTTTGGCATTAGGGTGGTTTTCAAAAAGGTAACATCTTTTGTATTGGCTGTACTGCTTTATCGTCCATTATATTTTAAGTCAATAGATTATTCGCAAATAAATGAAATAACCCCTCATGCTTTTAATGTTTAAACAGTGTCATTCTAGAAAGGCTAGTTCACGAATAATGTTACAACATTAATTCTTAATTGCAATTTTCGTGATTAGATTTTCCGAAAGCAAATTTTAGGATTAAATTCCCCTGTGAGTTGCAAGTTGTTGTACATCGAACTTGATTGGTTTAGAAGATAACGAGTTTGGAAATTGCCCGTGCAATAAAACCAGGTGAACATACATTTCCACATATG
Source organism: Euprymna scolopes (assembly GCF_053919585.1). Lineage (NCBI taxonomy): Eukaryota > Metazoa > Mollusca > Cephalopoda > Sepiida > Sepiolidae > Euprymna > Euprymna scolopes. The sequence goes on from NC_136504.1 coordinate 91,605,321, forward strand.
AAAGTTCTAACTTTTGTTTGTTCTCGTATGATGTGTAGCGGTTCACTTTCTGCCACTGAACGCCGCAATCGAACCCGATTTGTTTGGGGTTCGTTTTGATTTATGTCATATACATCCTTTCTAGGTTATTTTATGCCAGGTCCAATTATTTGAGTAAATGTTGTTTTTCTTTTATATTTCGGACTTTCTTATTATTCGGATTAAGACTACTGGTCATTTCTTGCATATTATTTACCAAAGAATGCGGCCGATATACACTCCAACTTTATTTATGTCCATCTCTCGAACTGGAGAATTGAAACATAATTATATCTACCATGGTAGCTTTTCGTCGCGTTATTAATTATTAAAAGTGTTGACTAATTGATAATTGCATACGTCATGCATTTTTACCTATGAATTGAACAATCAACACAAAGAAAACTTAATCTAACTAATAATTACGAAACATTATTCAATTTTTAGGATGTAATTAATTAGCGCGCATGGTTCGCTTGTAGGAACAGACCGACGATTAAACATATTTCTATAACATTAAGATTTTTTAGAGATAGCTGATAAGTTATAAAGACAGAAGTAGTGTACACATATTACGCCGATTTCAGGATATACATGCACACATTGTAACTGTATTTATGATAAAAGGAATCACATTGAGTACACATTATTGCTGTAAAATACTATAAAGTATACCAAGTTTTAACTAAGTTTTGTAATGTCCTTTTGTTGAGAATATACGTATATTTGTTTTTGTATAATATTCTTGGTATCAAATATAATACAAATAAGAAATCTTGTGACTCCTGCTGATATAAGAACAAATAATTAATAAAACATGTCAAGAAACGCTTTAATAAGAGTTAAAACATTTAATTTTCTAAAAGGAGAGACATATAAAGAGGATTGTTCTTAATCCGCGGCGTTTCGAACGAAATACTTTCCTTCTCATCAGAGGGAAGGAATTAGTAAAATGCGGAATCGAATTTTGCTTGCAAAGTATTTAATGAAACTACAAGTAAGCCATAGATATTGGTAAATATTTAAAAAATATAGTGAGGTAAAGGGAATGGGGAAAATGATTTCACGTGAATGCATGATCGAGTTTAGAGTAGAAGATCAAATGACGGTAAAATAAAATAAAAAAAAGTTGGCGAAAGTCCGGTATCCAGAAGTAAAAATCGCAAGGAATTCTGTTACTTGATGATATTTCGAGATCATCGAAAAGGCCGAATTCCGTGAAATAATTCACAAATGGGCACGGGGAAAAGGAGTAGGTAACATATATATTATTATAAAAAAAAGATAAAGTGCGTGGAGAATGAAGACATCGAGAGATACTGCCGAGGTCGAATTTAAAAAATACGAATAATTAAGCAGAAACGACGAGTGGTGATAGAGTTATTTTTAGAATAGAAAATGCAATATCACAATGTTCCAGACAAAATAACGTTGAGGTGGTGCAAGAACTAAAACTGAAAAAGGGGTCAAATGAAATAGACAAGTAATGATTTTCAAATGAAATTATCATCAAGAGTCTAAAAAATTGAAGCAACTCAATTGCATGGGATGGGTAGTTATGAATTAAGGATTGTTTCTAAGTTAGCGGCTATAAATTTAATGTGGAGACGTCTATATCTAATAGATTAGGAAGGGTATTTAAAATTGTGAAAATATTTTAAGGGGCTAGAACAACAGTTATGAGGCTCGGCTATGATGCAAAAACTTAGAACTTCACAAAAATGAATATATATATATATATATATATATATATATATATCAGCATGTGTGCATGTAAATGCACATAGCGAAGTATAAGTAAACACACATACAAAAATATAAATGTATTGTTATATGGATATATTTAATTGGAATGCTTATTGAGATGATTATTATTCATTAATTTTATTTATTGCGAACCAATATCCTCAACTAAAAAGATTATCAACAAACCAAATTAAAATTGTCAAATAGAGTTATGGGAGAAATATAAATCATACATGGCCGAAGACATTTTACATCAAATACGCAATGAAAATGCAAATACCTACCTGGATTTTACAGCAGAAATGTATAATGAGGCATTGATACGTATATTGCAGATGTTAAGCCGGCCAAATAATGTTATCATTATATAACGGTATTTTACTTATAAAACAGTAATATACGGACATGCATGTTTCGAGGCCCTATTCTCGTCAGCGTAGCTTGACCGTATCTAAGAATCGGACCTGAGACCATATGTATTACAGTCTAATGCATTAATCATTACGTCACGAAGTCCTAGATTATTTTACCTGTTATTTTTATTGCTTTAAAAATCATGTAGATGTTGTTTGTTTGTTTTACTTTTTTCGCAATAACACGATTCTCCAACCTTCAGGATTTTTTTTCTAACGAGAGGTAGAATCTTGAAACATGTAAGAATGTAGATTATTGTTTTATCCGTAAAATAAAATACTAAATAATTTAATATTTTTGGCGTACGAAAATTTATGGGCAATTTTCTAAGGAATAACATCTTCGGGTTGACGGTGATTGTTTAAAAAATTACAATATATATATATATATATGTGTGTGGGCGTGTGTGTGTTCGCATCTAATGAATATAGTTCCATGGGATGCAAGCGTGAAGTTGGATTTAGATCAAAAGATGCATTGAGCAGTAATTCATTACTGCTCAATGCATCTTTCGATCTAAATCCTACAATTGTATTTCATCGGTGATAACAATGATCAACTGAATGCACGCTGTTGAATTTCAACTGGCACAAAAGGTCCATTGTTTCTGAACTGGAAGAGCTGCTTCATAATGAAAACAATTACGTGCATTTATTCAAAGCTGTAATTGAAATGATGCCATCTGATACACACAAGATTGTTATTAGTGCTGACAAAGCTCCTGTTGGAGAACACGTGCGACGGTTCAATGCTCCAACTATAGAGGCAATGGCAATTATTATAGTTTGAGATTAATTTCAACCGAGGGATATTGTGCTTCATAGGAGAAATAATCAATTGACAAACATCGCAGAAACTCTTCGATGCTATGATGGTCTGCAATATGCAATCATTTTCTGGGATGGTGTTGATGGATATCATTTCAATGTTAACATGATAAATCCAGTTAGTGGTGAGAAAATAAAAAAAAAACGCAGCGAAATGAACTATTATTCATACCGATTAATGATTCGGGAAAATGAAACCAATCACATTATGAAATGCTGCCAATTGTTCCACAGATACATCGTAGACATGTACGCAAAAATTGAATCTGAACGGTTGCTATTCATACGTTTGAATCAGTCCAAAATCCGCTCTGAAGAATATATTCATTTGCGAGATGCAGTTGAAATTGATGGTAATACAACCAACGTTGAAAAACTAACAATTTTGCCATCTTCATATATAGACAGTCCACGTCATATGCACGAGTACACTCAAGATGCATTTGCATATGTTCTTCTATATGGCCACCCTGACCTGTTCATTACATGCACATGCAACCCTGCTTGGGATGACATACAACAACTATTAAATCCTGGACAAGCATCAGTGAATAGCATGATATTACACCACGTATTTTCAGACAAAAGCTGAAATCGCTGATAGATTTCATTGTTAAGCATAAAGTCTTGGGGTCTGTGTGTTGCTGGATGTATTCAGTGGAGTGGCAAAAGAGAGGATTACCACACTCCACATACTAATCTTGCTCTATAACAAAATCAGTCCAGATAAAATCGACAGTGTAATATGTGCTGAAATACCTGATGCTGACATTGATAAAGATTTGCATGAAGTTGTGACAAAAATATGATACAATGACCTTGTGGTATATTAAATCCAAGTTCAACATGCATGAAAGATGGAAAATGCTCTAAGCGATATCTTCGGGCATTACTATCAGACACAGTTACAGGAAATGATGGATATCCTTTATACTGAAGATCAATAGAAAATGACGGTAAATTAGCAATCATACAAATGCAAAATGGTGCCATTAAAATCGATAACCGGTGGGTTGTTCCATATTCACCTTTGCTATCAAAAGCCTACAAATTGCACAAATTGTAACTCAGTTAAGTCCATAAATACATTTTCAAGTATGTGAATAAAGGCAGCGATATGGCAGTTTTTGGTTTGGAAACTTAGGGAAATGATAGGAATGCAAACATACATATCGATGAAATTGCACAGTTTCAAGCTGGAAGATATATAAGCAGTAATGAAGTTGTTTGGCGAATTCTTTCATTTCCCATACATGAACGAAGTCCAGCTATTGTTCACTTATCAGTGCATTTAGAAAATTGACAACGCGTTTACTTTACAGCTTCAAATGTGCAACAAATAACTCTTACTCAAATGGCGACAAGATTAACGGCCTTTTCATGTTATGTTAAAATTACGCATTTGCATCAACACTGCTCTATTCGGAAGTGCCCGTGTATTACACATGGAATAGGAGTAGAACATTATTTGAACGACGCAAACGAGGATATAGAGTAGACGAACACCTTGGTATATTAAAAGAAAACACAGTAGGCCCACTGTATACTATTCATCCCAAACAAGATGAATGTTTTTTCTTCGCATGCTGTTGGAAAATGTCCCTGGCCCAACGTCTTTTCACCAATTAAAAATTGTCAATGGTGTCACACATGCCACATTTCGCCGTGCATGTCAAGCTCTGAATTTATTGGAGAATGACGGACACTGGAATGAATGCATTAATGATGCATGTTACACATCTTATCTGATTCAAATTCGTGCATTGTTTGTCATCATATTGACAACTTGCTCCCCTTCATCTCCAATGGAGTTGTGGGAGAAATATAAATCATACATGGGCGAAGACATGTTACATCAAAGACGCAATGAAAATGCAAATACCTACCTGGATTTTACAGCAGAAATTTATAATGAGGCATTGATACGGATTGAAAATTTGTGCTAAGAAATTGCAAACAAAGTTCTCAGTCAATTGGGAATTACATCAACGAATCGATCCGCTGCGACTTTGTTTAATGTAGAATTGCGTCGGGAACAAACTTACAACACAGATGATCTTTTGTTGTACATACATTCAAATATTAAAAAAAACTAACTCCTGAGCAAAAAGACATTTACAAAAAAGTAATGCAGACTGTAAATAATGGGGTGGGAGAATTGTTCTTAGATGCGCCAGGGGGAACTGGTAAAACCTTCTTTATTAAATTAGTTTTGTCAACGATTCGATCATATTATGACATAGCCTTAGCATTTGCATCATATGATATAGCTGCAGCATTACTGTCAGGTGGAAGAACTGCTCATTCGGCTTTAAAACCACCATTGAATATGTAATTTATGGAAATTCCCATGTGCAACATTTCCAAAACATCGAGTATGGGAACGTTATTGCAGAAATCTAAACTTATTGTTTGGGATGAATGCACAGTGGCGCACAAAAAAATCACTGGTGGCTCTTGATTGATCATTGCAAGACTTCCGTGGAAATGACCGACTTTTTGGGAATGCAGTAATATTGCTACCTCGAGATTTCAGGCAAACATTACCTATAATTCCTCGATCAATACCAGCAGATGAAATAAATGCTTGCCTAAAATATTTTACTTTTTGGCGAAATGTATGAATATTTCATTTGACTAGAAATGTGCGTGTCCAGCAGCAAAACGATCACTCAGCACAGTTATTTTCAAATCCATTACTGAAAATTGGGAATGGAAAAGTGCCGGCTAATCTTACCTCAGAGTGAATTTTATTGCCACAAAACTTCTGTAATTTAGTGTATTAAAAAATATTTGAGGACATTCGAATTAATTATAAGAATCCCAGTGGACGAGCTATTCTTGCACCCACGAACAAAGATGTTCATGAACTCAACAGTACTATTCAGTTGAACATTCCTGGTGAATTAGTCACATACAACTCCGTCGACACTGTTCTTGAAGACGAAGCAGTCAACTATCCAACGGAATTTCTGAATTCGCAAGATTTGCCAGGAATGCCACCACATTTATTGCAATTTACAACTGGCGTGCCAATCATCCTGTTGCGAAATATTAACCAGCCCAAGGTTTGTAATAGCGTACGTCTTTCAGTAAAAAAAATTAATGACTAACCTAATAGAAGCCACAATTTAACGGGACATTTAAAAGGTGAGGATGTCCTGATATCACGCAGACATGTCATTTCAATTCCAGAGATTGCAATTCCCAATTAGACTGGCATTTGCTATCACGATCAACAAAGCACAGGGACAATCTTTAGAATTGTGCGACTTATATTTACACACTGATTGCTTCTCACATGGGCAATTATATGTTGTGTGCATTAGAGTCGGCAAACCAGGCAATCTCTTCATTTGCACTGAATCAGGAACCACCAAGAATATTATGTATCCACAAGTCTTGGAAAATTAAACATCAGACACATGCATATTTTATTCGATTTACACCATTTAAGCCACAGCAACGCGTGGCAGGGTACAGCTAGTATATATATATATATATATATATATATATATATATATATATATGCATATGTGTGTGTGTGTGTGTGTGTGTGTGTGCTGTTGCTGTTGTTTTTTATCCCACACTTCATTGGGGTTGGAGGGTTTAAAAATCGAAAATAGTTTTGTTCGTAGCAATTTCTGTTCTATAACCACTTATACTTACTTAAATGTTTCTTACGAGAAGAATACAGCATAACTACTCTGTATTAATCTCATAGAAAATGTTCAAAATATGTTTCAATTGCAAATTCGTCTAGATGGAGATTAATTTTTTCGTAGGAATATCCCTCACTCCGAAAAATGGTAAACACAAAGAGATCACGTGAGTATCTGTTCAACTATCATACGACATGCCCATCAGTTGTATGAATAAGGAAACGAACGAAAATAAAACACGTTCGTGGACCGCGAAAAAAAAAAACAATGAATTATAAAAAGACACTGAACTCTGAGCCTATTCTGAAGTTAAACGTCTTAAGATAGAAAGGTTATTATCCATAATGCATGGTAAGTGCCAGTTTATTGTCTTGCCTTTATATGACCGTTATTTTCAATCGCAGTTACTATCACATTTAATATTTTGCTAGATTACATAATCTAGCAAATATTAAATTTTATATAAACTATTTGCGCAATTATCATATATTGACAATTCGCGTGACCAGGGATGTTTTTGCAAGTTGTACATGGTAATGTGACTCTTACATTTTTTGAATATTTCCTTTCGGTGATGAAATATTACACGTTTCGTTTTATAATTATTAAAATCCATTAAAAGCATTTAACGGATTTCTATTAAATAACTCGAACACAACAGCTTATAAAACTATTATTTTACAAATCGAAAAATGGAATAATGTATTTGGCTTAAGAATGTTTAGAAATAGAAATCTAAAATATGTTTTGTAAAATAGAAATACTCCACTTATATATTCTAATATATATATATATATATATATATATATATATATATATATATAGCTATGATGCTGATTTACAAAGGATGAAACACTAGAGTGTCTGTAAGTATTTAATTATTATTATAGTAAATAATGTCAGCCCCTTTAAGAAACTAGCTTTTTGTCGTTCAGCACTTTCAGTTGTAATAAAGTCGGTCAAGTTAGATCATATGCGTAGATCGTCATATAATGATTAGATCACTCTGACTATGGGGTTAAAAATATTTAATAAATTTTTAAATTCAACTATATCTCCCGCGGTTGACGGTAGTCGAATGGTTTGGGTCCTTGCTAATGAAGCAAGACATGACTTGTGTTGTCGGGGTTCGAATCTCTCGACTGGCGTTAATCGTGACACCCTGCACTGATGATTCCCGAAGGGATGAAACTCTAGCGTCTGTAGGTATCTAATAATTATTATAGTAAATACTACTAATAGTATATAACTACTTCATTTACTCACATAAAATTAATATACGGAAGTATAAATTTATGCGTAAACTTTAACTATTTACTTCAAAAGTGTTCAATACGTAGGTAGAACTAGTTAGTTATAAAATATATATGGCGATTAAGCTACACTGAATACTAGGGGAACTAATATGTATATATATATATATATATATATATATATATATATATATATATGCATGTATATTTATTTTCTGGTCGACTACGTAGTTTGGAAATCCGTTGTTGATGAGGACTTGTTTGATACATTTTAGTTCGAGTAATAGTGTCTACATATATATTTATGTGTGTATATATATATATATATATATAATATATATATAATATATATATGTATATATGTGTATATATGTGTGTTAGAAAGTTTTCGAGTTCAATTTTAATTATATATGTCAATGTAGAAACTATGCATGAATAAATATATTTAAATGAAACCAAATATTTTATAAGAAACTATTAAAAAAATCAATATTTAATTCATTAATGCTCGTTTTTAAAGGAATATGTAAGTAAATTGATCATTATGTCTTCGCTCGCATACCTATTATGATGATTTTTATACTGTATAATGATTATTAAAATAATACCAATTCATATTAACGATTTCAAAAGTTTAAAAAATAAATGACATCTTTTTTTTCTGTTCGGAATTTAACAGTAGAATTAGTATAAACCTGAGACATTACGGATAATTCACGATTGTTTTCCTTACAGAAATGAACAATCTAACTTCTCTGGAATGTACAAAACAGATTTTTATGCGATATATTAATGAACCACCATGTTTGCATACAATAAGATGGCCAGTGTATTGTTTATATAAAAATTGAATAAATTATTTTACATTGATTATTCGGTGACCATTGTGAATGATTACAAGGCGTTTCTATTAATTTTTTAAAAGGATAAAGGGATGAGTTTTGTGTTTATTTTATTAATGCAGTCTTTTTATTGTTATACTTTTTTTTGCAAAGCCATTTTTGCGTGGTTTCCCTACGATAAGCTTCATAGAATTACAAATAGAAAACAGCGATTTAAAAATGTATTTTTGTTTCTTTTTTCATTTGTATTGTTACTTATGAGAGAAAATAAAAATAATTATCATAATGCGAAAAAAGGGAAAATATCAGAGGAAAACGACTAAGAATGTAACTAACAATTGAAAAAAATACTTTATTTCAAATAAATTTTTGATTAAAATAAAATAGGCATCAAGTGCGCTTGAAAGCTAAATCACAACGTAATATTAGGAAAATAAACAGATATTTTACTTATTTGAAATTTATCACAAATATATTTCAGAGATATACTCCATTTTCAGTTAGTTGCTTTGTCTCTTTTTTCTTTTCTTTCTCCTTGCCATATTATACAGTTGGAGAAAGAAAAATCTGTTTGTAAAGATTTTTGAGATTTGTTTTTACCGAAGACAAACCTATACTATTTTATTTATTAACTGGCTTGCCGCGCAGCAGTACACGGTCATAAATTACGCTTAAATATAATATTTTATTTATGCAGATTCCGTATTTATTATAATAGGGGCAATCGTCTATTAATTATTATATACTGCCGACTCGACATTAGTTTATCCCGGAGTGTTACACTCGTAAAATACGCTTAAATATCATATTAAATTTATGCAGATTCTGTATTTATTAGAATAGGAAAATTTTTCGAATGATTACTATACTGTACCCAATCTATTGATATTTTCAAAATTAAAAGAAAAATAGAGTGTCATTAATTAGAATCGAACTTAAATATTTAGCGATCCAGCCTTAATCGTTAGCGTTTGAGCTATCGACAGAAGGATAAGTGACCGTTAAAAATTAATGTATAACTGTATATGTGTGCATGCGGAGAAGTAACGGGTCTAGTCAACATGCTCCTCTGAAACTCAATTTATTTTAATTTTAGCCCTTTTACTAGTAATTTTTCTACGCTAAAAACCAAATCGCATCTGCCCAACAGTCAATATCCCCTATAAGTTTCAAGTCTGTAGACCACAACTTGAGAGACGAGTTTGGTAGGGATCGTTCTGCACACACAAAATCAAGCCCACTTATATATATATATGGAGAGAGATAGATATACATGTACGCGTGCTTGGGCTTTTCATCTTAAAAGTGTCACAATTATATAACATTATATATATATATATTATATATATATATATTATATTATATTATATAAATAAAATGAACTCATTTTCCCCGTCTGATTTTGACATTAATAGGATTAAAAATCAAGATATTTCATGCAAATATAATATGCACAAACGGCAGAACAATATCTGAGGTGTGTTATAGGCTTATTATTTCTCAAATTCCTTGATAATCTTAGATTTTTATACTTTTTCTGCTGAGAAGTCACGGCCAAAATCGGTTAAGATTAATGGAAGTAGTACAATACTTTCTCTAATAAATTCCTCCTCCCCCTGCCACCACTTAACACCGTTTGGGGATCAGTCACACGGAACAGTTGAGAAGAGAACACCACTTGGGCTTCGTAGTTCTTTCATGTGAAGTTATTTAAAATCACTAAACTAAGCTGCAGTGTTCTGTGGCGTAGTGGTTAGCGTGCTGGACAATTCACATTATATTTTCACGTTCGCGCCGACCTACCGTAGTCGTTTTTTTTTTCCTAAACAACTGGAATGGACTTTTCTTGGTGGCCGAACTGTTAACGTTGCAGATGTTTTTTTTTTTTCACACTTTATTTTCCTACTTTTACTCATGACTCCGGGTTTGATCCTTCCTACTTACCTACCATAACAGTTTTTAAAACTCCTCCCCCGTCCCGGAAACAAACACTCGGGCAACGCCTGGTACCCCCGCTAGTATATATATAAAATAGAAAATATCATACTTATAATTTAGCATAATAGTTTAATGAAACTTACTATCTAATAAGAAACCATGAAAATCAATAATTAATTTATTAATGTTCGTCTGTCTGCGCAATATACAAATAAGTTAACGTTGAAGAATTCGCTCATATATCCATCACTGGGTTCATTAAAGAATTCATTTTCATATTTTATACTACGAAATTTAAATAGAACAAATAGGATTTTAATATCAATGGAAGTGCCATAAAACTTTATAGCAGTATAGATAGATGGACTATTGGGCTATAATTTAATACTCAAAGGAGTGACACTACCGTTGAAGATTTATGTAATATCTTTCAGTAATCAAGTCAGAGGTTAGTAGTTTGATATATTTCGTATTATCATGAGATGATCATCCTAGGCATGATTACGTTGATAGGGTAGTGTAGTATCTGTTTTTTTATGAGACAATTTTCCCAGGCATTATCACTACATTTTAGGATAAAGAAGTGTCGATAGGTTCACTCGCCACAATACTTCTAGGCACTATCGTCTGCTTCAGGGAGAGGTGTCAAATTTGTTATGTGGTCATGACACTATCGTCGTGGATATTATGCTACCCCGTATTTTTACAGTGGCTGACATTAAAGATGTGGTCTGGTTCTGTTGTAATAAAACCAATTTCCTAAGAATGAATAACAATGGTTATAATCGTTTGTTCACTAGTAAACTGAACACGTACACAATGCATATTAGACGCTCTGGTTTAGTATCTAAGATCTCTATGTACAGGGGTCTGTCGGGACAACTTGGTATGATGAAATAGTTTCACCCCAAGTAAATTCTGACGAAATATTCAAAATAAAATAGTATTCACGATATCTCTCTTGTATGGTGCACCCTTTCCTAAGTGATTTTCCTATAAAATAACAGCTTCAAATTAGATACTCCACCAGACTAAATGAATTCTTGTCCTATAATCTGGTAATACAAACAATTCACAAGAAAGATATATATTAACACATTAAAATGGCCAGTTGGAGAAAGGAAAATGATGTTCTAAATTTCTTTACTAACTCAATGTGTGAGGAGTAAATGAGAACGTAAATGGACTGCTCGAATATCTCTGTATCCCATATATGAATGAAGTGTTCTCACAGTAAGAGAGTTTCTTGATTTCTGAGAACTTCAATGAAATACACACACACACACACATATATATATATATATATATATATATATATATATATATATATAGCAATAAGTAATTTATAAAATATATATAGCGATTAAGTTACACTGAATATTCGGCGTTTCATTCACTCTAGGATTCGTCAGGCTTATGCGCGACTTCTGTGGTTGTTTCTCGTTTTCATATGGTCCTCTTCTCTTCAGGATTTTAGTTGGCCAATCAGCTTTCTGGTATCCACCGCGCCCCTTCCTATCAACCAATGGTAATTCATTTTATCGAACTAACTAGGTTAGTGGCTTAAGGCAAACCTTTTCCTTTATATATATATATATAAAAATACACATATGTGTACATACATATATGCACCTATATATACATATATATATATACACACATATGTGTGATCGTTTATGTATATTCATGTTTACTTAATTTATTTATTTGTTTATTTTCTATTGTTTTTGTTAGTTTTAAAGCTATTTTGTATCGCTATCCTAGAGTAAGTTTTATTTTGTTAACACAGTGATTTGCTATTTCTCTTCTACAGTTTAATAGATTTTGGGGTTCTTTAAAGTACAGGATAGCAAATTTTTCATGAAGGCATAATTTACATGGGTCGTCTAAATGCCTACACGTGGTAGCTTGTCTTACTATTTTCCATTCGACTACCGGCGAATGTCCGCTTTCTTCCCAGTTATTTATTCGCTAGTGTTGTTTTATACGGTGTTTTTTTATTTTTGAATGTACTTTTGTGGTCATAGTATCGGGTTTTGAAATCTAAGGAAGTCATGCCGACGTAATATTTCTTGTTATTCGGGTTTTCTTTCGCAAATATTGTTGCCTGATAAACGACGCTTTTTGTTAGACATTTATTTTGAACTGGGCAAAGTGTGCGACGTCTACAGTTGCATTTATCTTGTTCGTTATTTGTATTTCTATTTATGGTATGGTTGTTCTTGTCCGGGGTTGGTTTGTTATTATTATTATTATTATTATTATTATTATTATTATTATTATTATTATTATGATTTCTGCTAGTGTTGGGTTTTATTTTTGTCATGGTGTCTACTTTATTTATTGTTTATTTTGATGTTGTTTACATTGTTTTTATTTAGTATTTTGTTATTATGTCCTTTAATTATCTCTGAATTTTCGCAACAACTGTAGGATAACTTTAAGGTATTTTTATTGAAGATATTGTGTAAGGGGTTGGTTGCGGGAAAGTGTTTTTCGATAAGATCTAGAAATTTCTTGCCAAGTTTTGTTTTTAACACTTGATTGTATGGGGTCATATACCAAATTATAGTTCTTTTTCTTCTATTTTTAATTTTATTATAGTCGTCGGTGTTTTGTTGCTTATATTTGATATCGATATGTTTGTATCTACTATTTTTAGGGCTGTTTCGTAGATATTGGTTGACGTGTTAAATGCATTTTCATCGCTTGAGTTATTACTGAGTCTACCTGCGATTGAGTTAGGAATGTGTTTTTTTTATTGATGGTGGGTGATTGGACTTAGGGTTTACGTAAATTGGAGTAGCGTTATCTTTTAAGTAGGGTTCATATGTGTTTTTATCTAAATTTAACGTGACGTCCAGGAAGTTTGTTATTTTTATGTTAGCCGATACGTCTGCTTCTAGGCCTAATTTTTTCATTTCCTTGTGTATGATTTTCTTAAAGTTTTCTCCCTTGACTTTGTTGGAGTTGATTGGCTAACTAAAATCCTCAACAGAAGAGGACCATGTAAAAACGAGAAACAACCCGAAAATTCGCGCATAAACCTGACGAATCCTAGAGTGGATGAAACACCCAATATTCAGTGTAGCTTAATCGCCGTATATATTTTATAAATTACTAACTAGCTCTACCTACGTATCGAGCACTTTTGAAGTAAATACTTAAAGTTTACGCATAAATCTATACGTTCGTATATTAATTTTATGTGAGTAAATGAAGTAGTTATATATATATATATATATATATATATATTTCATTGAAGCTCTCAAAAATCAAGAAGCTCTCTTACTGTGCGAACACTTCATTCCTATATGGGATACAGAGATATTCGAGCATGTACGTATATATATATATATATATATATATATATATATATATATATATATATATATATATATCCACATAAAGTACTGTTTCGTTGTATCATGACTCATCAGTGTGGCTAGACAACCACCTTTCCCTAATCGCAGATCGAATCTACAACTAGCGAGTTTACAGTCGGTAGCTCTACCCACAAGGCCACGGATCGGTGTCTGCAAATGCTCCTCATCAATTGTCTATTAAAGAAGCACTTGCCCATCGCTTCACAGTGCTCAAACTACTCGTTTGTTTACAAACAATCGGACAGTGAGCTTCGCTTAATACCCAGATGAAACAAAAATATTCGAACGATAATGAGCAAATTATTGCTCATGAAAATAACACAACCATTACCTGCTAATGATAACATAATATTGATTTTAGAAAAAATAAGATTTATTATTATTATTATTATTATTATTATTATTAGTAGTAGTAGTAGTAGTAGTAGTAGTAGTAGTAGTAGTAGTGGCAGTAGTAGTAGTGCTATACCATGATAATTAAATCTAAGATGGTTGAAATACCTGGAAAAGAAGTGACAATCCAAATTTGCACTAGAAAAGCACAATGAGTACTGGAATCATGAGTAGGCGTAGTGTCATATGTTCTAGAAAAAACACTTTGGCCTTTAATAGGGAGTATTCAATGATAAACAACTGCTGCGAGAATACAAACTGATATGCAATGGTGATGGAATGTAAAGAGTGGTTGACATTTGGAAAAAAATGTCACTTGAACTCCATTCAGTGATTAATGATAAGAAATTTTGTGTGAGAACTTCTGATAAATAATAATATTAATGAAAGAAGTAAAATAAGAAAGAGTAGAAGCAGCTGAGGGTAAGAACAGGCAGACAATAAGGGGGAGAATAACAAAATGAAGGGGAGATACACAAAAAATGGGGGAGAATAACAAAATGAAGGGGCGATACAAAAAAGATGGGGAGAATAACAAAATGAAGGGGAGATACAAAAAAAGATGGGGAGAATAACAAAATTAAGGGGAGATACAAAAAAAGATGGGGAGAATAACAAAATGAAGGGGCGATACAAAAAAGATGGGGAGAATAACAAAATGAAGGGGAGATACAAAAAAGATGGGGAGAATAACAAAATGAAGGGGAGATACAAAAAAGATGGGGAGAATAACAAAATGAATGGGAGATACAAAAAAGATGGGGGAGAATAAAGAAATGAATGGGAGACACAAAAAAGATGGGGGAGAATAACAAAATGAAGGGGAGAAACAAAAAAGATGGGGAGAATCACAAAATGAAGGAGAGAAACAAAAGAAAATGGAGAGAATAAAAAAATGAAGGGGAGATACAAAAAAGATGGGGAGAATAACAAAATGAAGGGGAGAAACAAAAAAGATGGGGATAATAACAAAATGAAGGGGAGATACAAAAAAGATGGGGAGAATAACAAAATGAAGGGGAGATACAAAAAAGATTGGGGAGAATAACAAAATGAAGGGGAGAAACAAAAAAAGATGGGAAGAATCACAAAATGAAGGGGAGAAACAAAAAAAGATGGGGAGAATAACAAAATGAAGGGGAGATACAAAAAGGTGGGGAGAATAACAAAATGAAGGGGGAATACAAAAAAAGATGGGGGAGAATAACAAAATGAAGGGGAGATACAAAAAAGATGGGGGAGAATAACAAAATGAATAGGAGATACAAATAAAAGATGGTGAGTATCACAAAATGAAGGGGAGAAACAAAAAAGATGGGGAGAATAACAAAATGAAGGGGAGATACAAAAAAGATGGGGGAGAATAACAAAGTGAATGGGAGATACAAAAAAAGATGGGGGAGAATAACAAAATGAAGGGGAGAGACAAAAAAAGATGGGGAGAATAACAAAATGAAGGGGAGATACAAAAAGGTGGGGAGAATAACAAAATGAAGGGGGAATACAAAAAAAGATGGGGGAGAATAACAAAATGAAGGGGAGATACAAAAAAGATGGGGGAGAATAACAAAATGAATAGGAGATACAAAAAAAGATGGGGGAGAATAACAAAATGAAGGGGAGAGACAAAAAAAGATGGGGAGAATAACAAAATGAAGGGGAGATACAAAAAGATGGGGAGAATAACAAAATGAAGGGGAGATACAAAATATTGGGAGAATAACAAAATGAAGGGGAGATACAAAATATTGGGAGAATAACAAAATGAAGGGGAGATACAAAAAGATGGGGAGAATAACAAAATTAAGGGGAGATACAAAAAAAGATGGGGAGAATAACAAAATGAAAGGGAGAAACAAAAAAGATGGGGGAGAATAACAAAATGAAGGGGAGAGACAAAAAAGATGGGGGAGAATAACAAAATGAAGGGGAGAAACAAAAAAAGATGGGGGAGAATAACAAAATAGAGGGGGAGATACAAAAAGATGGGGAGAATAACAAAATGAAGGGGAGATACAAAAAGATGGGGAGAATAACAAAATGAAGGGGAGATACAAAAAATTTGGGGAGAATAACAAAATTAAGGGGAGATACAAAAAAAGATGGGGAGAATAACAAAATGAAGGGGAGATAAAAAAAGATGGGGAGAATAACAAAATGAATGGGAGATACAAAAAAAGATGGGGGAGAATAACAAAATGAAGGGGAGAAACAAAAAAAGATGGGGAGAATAAAAAAATGAAGGGGAGAATAACAAAATGAAGGGGAGATACAAAAAGATTGGGAGAATAACAAAATGAAGGGGAGATACAAAAAGATGGGGAGAATAACAAAATGAAGGGGAGATACAAAAAAAGATGGGGAGAATAACAAAATGAAGGGGAGATACAAAAAAGATGAGGGAGAATAACAAAATGAATAGGAGATACAAATAAAAGATGGTGAGTATCACAAAATGAAGGGGAGAAACAAAAAAGACGGGGAAAATAACAAAATGAAGGGGAGATACAAAAAAGATGGGGGAGAATAACAAAGTGAATGGGAGATACAAAAAAAAGATGGGGGACAATAACAAAATGAAGGGGAGAGACAAAAAAAGATGGGGAGAATAACAAAATGAAGGGGAGATACAAAAAGGTGGGGAGAATAACAAAATGAAGGGGGAATACAAAAAAAGATGGGGGAGAATAACAAAATGAAGGGGAGATACAAAAAAGATGGGGGAGAATAACAAAATGAATAGGAGATACAAAAAAAGATGGGGGAGAATAACAAAATGAAGGGGAGAGACAAAAAAAGATGGGGAGAATAACAAAATGAAGGGGAGATACAAAAAGATGAGGAGAATAACAAAATGAAGGGGAGATACAAAATATTGGGAGAATAACAAAATGAAGGGGAGATACAAAATATTGGGAGAATAACAAAATGAAGGGGAGATACAAAAAGATGGGGAGAATAACAAAATTAAGGGGAGATACAAAAAAAGATGGGGAGAATAACAAAATGAAAGGGAGAAACAAAAAAGATGGGGGAGAATAACAAAATGAAGGGGAGAGACAAAAAAAGATGGGGGAGAATAACAAAATGAAGGGGAGAAACAAAAAAAGATGGGGGAGAATAACAAAATGAAGGGGAGATACAAAAAGATGGGGAGAATAACAAAATGAAGGGGAGATACAAAAAGATGGGGAGAATAACAAAATGAAGGGGAGATACAAAAAATTTGGGGAGAATAACAAAATTAAGGGGAGATACAAAAAAAGATGGGGAGAATAACAAAATGAAGGGGAGATAAAAAAAGATGGGGAGAATAACAAAATGAATGGGAGATACAAAAAAAGATGGGGGAGAATAACAAAATGAAGGGGAGAAACAAAAAAAGATGGGAGAATAACAAAATGAAGGGGAGAATAACAAAATGAAGGGGAGATACAAAAAGATGGGGAGAATAACAAAATGAAGGGGAGATACAAAAAAAAGATGGGGAGAATAACAAAATGAAGGGGAGATACAAAAAAGATGCGGGAGAATAACAAAATAAAGGGGAGATACAAAAAAATAAGAGGGAGAATAACAAAAGGGGAGATACAAAAAAAATCGGGGAGAATAACAAAATGAAGGGGAAGTACAAAAAAGATGGGGAAGAAGCAGAAGAAGATGACATGGAAAAAAATAAGAAAAATAAGAAAAGGAAGGAAGGAAAGAGGAATATAACAATAGGACGGAGCCTTTCTCCTTTAACAATTAAAAGTAACCTACTCACCTACTGAATGCTATGACTAATAATACGCTTCCTTAAGGTTCGATGTTCGAACCCCTTGGCTTAACATTCACAAAAAAAGCAAACTGGAACAAATACAAACAGAAAATTGCTGAAACCAATCAAATCCAGCAATGCTAAGCTAGCGAGCAATTAATGATAGGATTTTCAGAATGTGAGACCACTTGTGAACGTTGAGATTTATTGCTCAGTTTGCAGAGTGCTTGCCTCGCATATAAGAGGCTTGGGTTTCGAATCCTGAGTTCGGATGTGTCTAACTGATTAGCTCAACTGAGGGCAAAACTCGAGTCTTGGATTCCAGTTCATTGACTGACATGGCTTTTGTGGGTTGCGGCGTTGTTATGCTGTGGAATTTATATATCTTTCACATACTGAAAATCCTATTATTAATTGCTCACTAGGTTAGCATTGTTGAATGGCATCGTCCTTTCGAGTTGAAACTCCTACTTATGAGACATCGGCTTGGGGTTATTAGCTGGGTGGATGACCGCGTCCCTTGTCGAGACGAAGTAGGTCCATTTCACAGTCGGATTTCGGCGCATTTTGCTTGATCTGTATTAGTTAATAGAATTGCTTGTGCGCAGGGCGTTTGCTCAATTGGCAGAGTGCTTGCCTCGCATGCAAGAGGCTCGGGTTTCGAATCCTGAGTAAGGATGTGTCCAACTGATTCGCCCAAATGAGAGCGAAACTCGAGTCTTGGACTTCCGGTTCATAGACTGCCATAGCTCTGGTGGGCTGCGACGTTGATTGGCTGTGGAATTTATTATATACCTTTCACATTCTTAAAATACCCTTTAATACTGCTTACTAATTTTCCCGCTAAAGTGATGTAAATGAGTCAAGGTCGTATTTAAAATGGGACATGGTCACTTATGAACGCCTAAAAACGAAGACGAACAATTAGAATTGAAACAAAATAAAACTGCGGCTTCCTTCGAAGGAGGCAATTGTATAGGAGTACGAAATTCACAAACGGCCTTTAGTCGCATGCATATCCCTGTTAAGGGATACCTTAAAATTGGTTACCTATTTAGTATTCCCAATTAAGCCACCCACCTTGCACTGACCAAACTCAACGTTGCTATACTTCGGTGATCTAGCAGGAACGTGTGTGTCAAAGCGATTATGCCAGATAATTAGGACTATGTGAATGAAACTTAGAAGGCTAATACTATAATAAAAAGAAATAAAAGAGACGATGTAAAATAATATTTCTAATTAAAAGAAGGAAAACAAACAGGATGTAAAAGAGACGATGAAGATGAAGACGAATAATTTTTAGAAAAAAGATACAAGGACAGTGTTTTGGCCTTATTAGGGTCTAGACGATACCAATCATGGATATGTATTGTGGAGTAGTGGATAAAATATATTGAACAGTAAAGCAAATACAACAACTAAACTACGTTAGTCCGACTGCTAACTAAGCGTGACTTTTTTCACACAGGAATCACCACCTATCAAGACCCGGAGGCCACTCGAGGATGAAAGTTAATCGGTGTACGTTAATCATTTTGTTTATAGCTCAGTAAACATAAGTAGTGGGAATTTTGTAAATTGGATTACGTAGGGGGGCAGTTCATCAGAAACTTGTTTGCGTTAGACTTGAAGATAAACAGATTGTAGTAAGCTAGAGAGCAGGCAAATGGAACAGAGTTCAACAGGCGTGCCGTTCTAAGAAAGAAGCTTTGTTCAGGTGAATCGTACTACGTCAAGAGATATGTTCTCCCAGAGTTTATAATAAGTGAAAGAATTCATGATTATCCGCAGCGTGGACAAATCACAACCAATAGTAAAAAGAAAAAAAAACCGGAAATATTTGAAAACAAAAACCGCTTATAACAAAATACTGCCACTAATGTGTTTCTTTTATTTGTCTACTTAATAAGGTTCGTTTTTGTACTAATAATTCTTTCTTAGCGGATTATTTCTCAAAACATATTTTTTTATAAACATAAAAGATTATAATTTTATGGTTATTTTAAAATCAATCAAGATATTGTGTTGATTTTTATTGAATTCGGTGTCCTCTGTTTATTTGTGTTTGGAAATTGTAGCCAATTATAGTTTGTGGATTGATGGTTGACGCACAAGTCTTATTAAAATATATACGCACGAATGAATTGCAATTTAAAATTCTTCCACTTGTCATATCAAATCGAGTATGAAGAACAGCACACACACACACACATATGTGTGTGTGTATTAGTGATGGGACGATTCTAATATTTTTAAACTAAATTCCAGATTCCGATACAAATTTCCAATATGCATATCTGAATATCGTTTATTGCTAACTATCGACGGGATGATTAGGCAGTTTTATAGGTCTGTTTATCTAATTTTTTTTAAACAACAACTCAGAAGGTAAATAAAATGCTCTAGAGTAAATGACGCCTTTTAGGTCTGGAAACAAGCGCAAAAAGTCGAGATTTATTCACAGGAAACACACACACATTATATATATATATATATATATATATATATATATATATATATGTGTGTGTGTGTGTGTGTGTGTTATAATGGAATAATTCCAGAGGAAATCCGGGTATGAGAGCTCAATGTGGTAAACAGAGCAATAACATAACATAGCAATTATGTAATTTTCCGTGTTTATATATATATATGAGAGAGAGAGAGAGAGAGAGAGAGAGGGTTGAACACTTTAAAAATCACCATGTAAATTAATTACAATCTGCTGCTTTGAATAACATCTATGGTTCATTCATCGTTGTAAAAATAACACTGAAGATGAGAACCGTAGTCTTAATAATCCAAATAATATGAATAATCAATCCTTCTCAAATAAAATTTTAAAAACATTCTACTTTAGACCATCTCATTAATTTAGGGAACGACCAAAAAATGAAAGAAAAAACAAGTTGTTTTTTAAAATTATAAAACTATTAAAGTCCATTATTCTTGAGGTACATTTTCTCCCAATGAAAAACAGAAACGGTTTCTACTATTTTTAATAGAATTTTTAAGTTTTAATTTTCAAATAAAAACAACCATTCGCCGCTATTTTTGCCTCGATGTATTACATATTTAACTATGAAGAAAGAATTGGTGTTTGTAGGCAAAAAATATATAAATATACATTATGAAAAATACGTGCACAATTATAGACCATTCTGTACTTTCAATTAACAATTTCATGAACAAAACTAACCCCAAGATATGAGAAATTCAATTTTTTTTTTAGGGGTGGGGGTCGTGGAAGGATTACATTAGAAGCATAAAATGACGAAAATTTTCATTTAATTGTTTTTGGAATTAATTTTTGATAGATCTTCATTTTTAAAGGGTTTTGACTGTCTATTTGGCTTAATTTTTTTTCTGCGATCACACGGGCATCCGCTGCTATTTTTATTGAAACAAAAGTTATAATGATTAATTTTTAATTAAATTATTGGGAGGAGGTCTTTCCAGTGCTCAATATCCGGAGAATAGTTTCTTCTCTTTGTATGCCTTCTGACAAAATATCTTCTTTTTTTTTGGGGGGGGTTAAATTTACATGTTTTTATCTGTTCTTTTTTTTTGGAATTGTTGTGGGGGGTATCCACGTTTGCATGTTGAAAATGATTAGTATAGCAGGTGTGTTCATGTCAACCCAGTCAACGTTGGGTACCCATGCTAGTATATATATATATATATATATATATATATATATATATATATATATAAATAACAGGCTCCTTTAATCGTTGACATAATATTGATACCCACGTAAGGGAGACTGCGCGTAAATTTTTTTGTGGCAGGAGGTGTAGAATATCCAACCACACCTCAAATACGAGGGGCAAGTGAAGTGTATGTACAAGACGACTGGGGGAAAAAAAAAGGCTGAGATAAACGGAGAGCGCAAACACCGCCTAGAATTCTCAAATGGTCACCCATATGGTATTGATCAGGCTCAACGTTACTTAAGTCCGGTGAATAGAAACCCGTTGCTAGTCATTCGCTACCCTGTTGGTATTTCTATGGCAGCTGATCAACAGAAAACTAGGCTTTTTAACATCTATCTCTATAAAAATATTTAACACATCGTCTTTCTACCAGACCAGATCAATTTTTTGCCGGGAATCGGTTAAATGAAATGAGGAACACAAGACAAAATAAATTATAGCATGTCTGGTATACTGTAGTTGGATTAGCGTAATCCTTTAATAATATTATTTTTAAGGCTACATCACTGCTTACCATGTTTTCATTACTGTTTTACGGAAGTAGCTATCATGTTAGAGTAATTTTCATTAGAAATCCGATGCAAAAATATAACAATGTTCTTATTTGTAACGAGAAACGATCTTTATTATTGCAGAGATTACAACCAGTACAAGTTTGGATTTAGCACTCGTAATTTTTCCGTTGTCCGAATAATTGCCTTAATTTGAGTGTTGCATTGAAAGGTATAGATTTTCGACATTAGGAATTGCTCTCGTTGCTTTGGCAATTGTCCCAGATTTCTTAGAAATTGCATGCTTTTCTTTAGAGCACGTGAATTCGATATGATGGTTCCCTTACCTCAAGATTAGGGTTTTGAACTTGTCAGTATTCGGATTCGTAAAATACCTTATCCAGAATAAACCCTTTGTTGTATATGATACCCAGCGTTGGTAACACTCATGTTATAAATGATGTGCATGTTCGAATAGTTTGAGAGACGAATATATAAACAAAGTGTTTATAAAATGTATTGCATAGTCGCATTTATCCAGTATTTCATCTTTTATGCCATTTATTATAAAGATTTAAATTGTAAATAAGCATGTTGTCAGTTGATATGTAAAATTTGTAATTTCAGTAGTGATTTTCAAACGTGGACAAATGACACCAAATTGTAAAATTGCATGTTTTTTTAAAAAAAAAAGGCCAGTTGTTTTTAAGA
>NC_136504.1:91635977-91638477 GCF_053919585.1 Euprymna scolopes
GCACTCATTCATATTGAGAGAATTCTTCTAACGATAAGATCTTTTGATTTTCTTTTCATTCAAATCTACACGACCCATAATACAAGTCTATTAAGCATGTGTGACATTTTATTGATTAAGGCGCGTAGTTTCTTTTTGTAGCACTAAATTCCTACATGGCTGGATATCAGCTACAATGAATTGAATCGCTTTTAACTGTTTTTAAAACTTGTTACCACCGGAATTAAGTAATTATGTATGTTACTTTCTATATATTTCTACTCTTAATGTTTTTTAGAAAATAAATATTAAACGATAACGAATATTTATATTAGGAAAAATATTCGTAGCATAATAAACAATGTAATAACAAAGTCTGTATCTATATAAAAAAAACATTACATATATGTATATGTGCGTGAAATATTTAACCGATACACTCGTATACTTCACATAACCTAAAAGTAACAGGACACTGTAATCATACACCAAGGTGTAATAGGAGCAAACTATTTGCGCTAATAGATATATAAATTGGTAAGTTGATTGATTGAGCACTGAAATATTAACGTTATCATTTCGAAATAGTAGATATAGTAGATATTACTATTATTAAATAATAGAATACAGGACAAAATTTTGGGGATAGAAGGGAATCTTTATGCCAGGGCATTTCGAAGCCTATTGCTTCTCATCAGTAGAGTAGAGAAGGTACTAGGTAGCATGGGGGAGATGCGGCGTCTAACGTAAGGTTTATTAGGGACGAAAAAGATTAAGAGGAATTATAGAATGTTGGGGGAAGCTTTATTGAATTCTAAATAAATAAGGAGAAGCTTATTATATATAGTATGATATATAAGAATATACATGGTCTTTAACATAGTACTGAGATTAAGGGGTATATGTAGTATGGTTGAATAGGGGGCGTATTGTTGCTGTGTGGTAAGTTATTTTAACGGTGTGTGGGATGTCTATTTTCTATGGATTGGGTAATTTTGATAATTGGGGGGTATGTAAGGTTGTAAAAGGGAAACGTAATATGCGGCAATACATTTATAAGTTTCTACTGTTATGATACAGGGAGTATGATCATAAGGGGCGGTCGGAGATTAGGGTAGCAATGACTATGAGTGCTTATACCTTGATGTAAAAGGTTAAGTGTACATATTGATGTTAAAGTAAGCGAGTAAGGAACCCATAGCTACTTATGAGAGTGGTAAAAATCTAGCAAATAATAGTAGGGTAATTATAACAGTACGAAAGATCATAGTAATGACAATTATAATAATAGTAGTAATGATAAAGCTGAAAATAAATTAGAAGTAAAATTGAATATTAAAAAATAAAACAAAAATAAAGGCAAAACTAAAAGTAAAGAAAAATATTAAACATTAAATATGTTACCTATAGTTTTGATAAAATTAAATTCAAAATTACAGTTAAGAGTGACAATAGAAATAATGGTAGCGGTTATGGTAGCAATGACGGGAGTATATATGTGTATGTATGTATATATATATACATATATGTATATGTGTATATATATAAATATATACATATAAATATATATGCATATATAAATATATACATATAAATATATATATATGTATATATAAATATACACATATACATATGTATCTATAAATATATACATATATATAAATATGTAAATATAAATATATACATATACATATATATATATGTATATATAAATATATACATATACATATATATGTATCTATAAATATATACATATATATATATGTATGTATCTATAAATATATACATATATATACATATAAATATATATGTATATAAATAAATATATAAATATATCTATGTATATATATAAATATAAAT
Organism: Euprymna scolopes; assembly: GCF_053919585.1. NCBI lineage: Eukaryota > Metazoa > Mollusca > Cephalopoda > Sepiida > Sepiolidae > Euprymna > Euprymna scolopes. The sequence goes on from NC_136504.1 coordinate 91,637,817, forward strand.
ATGTATATATATGTATATATATATATAAATATATATATGTATATATATAAATATATATATGTATATATATAAATATATATATATATATTTATGTATATATAAATTTATACATATAAATATATATATATGTATATCTAAATATATATATATATAAATATATAAATATATACATATAAATATATACATATAAATATATATGTATGTATATATAAATATATACACATAAATATATATGTATGTATATATAAATATATATGTATGTATATATAAATATATAAATATATACATATAAATATATATATATATGTAGATATAAATATATATATATATACATATGTATATATAAATATATACATATAAATATATATATATATATATGTAGATATAAATATATATATATACATATGTATATATAAATATATACATATAAATATATATACATATATATATGTATATATACATATCTATATATATATATATACATATGTATATGTATATGTATATATATACATATATATGTATACATATACATATATATGTATACATATATGATGATTGCAACGTCTTGTCTGACGAGTGCCACTTCCTCAGACATTTAAAATCCATGAGCCCAAATGCCTGAGGGAGCATCTATACACATATGATTTTACAGAGTCTTAGC
>NC_136504.1:91640977-91643477 GCF_053919585.1 Euprymna scolopes
TATACCTACATACATAGATATATATACATATATATACCTACATACATATATACATATATATATACATATATATACATATATATACCTACATACATATATATACATATATATACCTACATACATATATATACATATATATATACCTTCATACATATATATATATATACATATATATACCTACATTCATATATATACATATATATACCTACATACATGTATATACATATATATACCTACATACATGTATATACATATATATACCTACATACATGTATATACATATATATGCCTACATATATGTATATACATATATATGCCTACATACATGTATATACATATGTATGCCTACATACATGTATATACATATGTATGCCTACATACATGTATATACATATATATACCTACATACATGTATATACATGTATATACCTACATACATATATATACATATATATTCCTACATACATTTATATATATACATTTATATACCTACATACATATATATATACATTTATATACCTACATACATATATATATATACATATATATACCTACATACATATATATACATATATATACCTACATACACATATATACATATATACACCTACATACATATATATACATATATACACCTACATACATATATACAGTGATTATCATATTTATTGGCACGGTAAAATAAAAGCTAAATTTTGTCTAATAAATTCTAAAAAAGGGATTAAATTAAAGAAAATAACAAAGTATATTACGTATTTTTAACTGGCTATCCGATGCAACAATCGGATTAAAAAAAATAAATAACAAAGGAACAACAAACATAATTGCAAAACACCCTTGTTCAAAATTATTGGCACGATTTATTTAATAATCAATTGTATAGCCTTTGGCCTTGATTACCTTCCTCAGTCGCTTTTCATAGTTTACAACCAAGTTGTTGCACTCTTCAGTAGTAATTTTAGCCCACTCTTCCTGACAATAATCCTCCAATTGAATAAGATGCTTAGGCTTCCTTTGCTTTACCCTCAATTTTAATGTTCTCCATACATTTTCAATTGGATTAAGGTCTGGGCTTTGTGATGCCCACTCCAAAACATTAATATGATTGTCCTCAAGCCATTTCTTAGTCAGTTTAGCCGAATGCTTTGGGTCATTATGTTGCATGAACCACCAACGACGACCAAGTGAGAGCTCTTTAGCAGAGTCTTTCAGGTTTTCATCCAATATTTTAACATAATCTTCCTTTTTTATGCTACCTGTGACCTTAACAAGTCGCCCTGGTCCAGAGGCAGCAAAGGATCCCCAAAACATCAAACTGCCTCCACCGTGCTTCACTGTGGGTATGGTGTTCTTAGGCAGGAAAGCTTCGCCAGATTTTCTGTAAATATAAGACACTTTATTATGGCCAAATAACTCTATTTTCGTTTCGTCAGTCCATAGAACACGTTTCCAGAATGCAACATCTTTATCAATATGACGTTTTGCAAAGGCTAGCCTTGCTTTCAGGTGCATAGGCTTCAATAAGGGAGTCTTTCTCGGACGACATGCTTTTAAACCAGCTCTCTTCAAAACTCTACCAACTGTATGTCGAGATACATTCACTCCAGAGGTGATCTGTTCATCAACAATCTCCCCAACAGAGATCCTTGGGTTTTGTTTTACTTGTCGAACAATTTTCCGTTCATCTCTTGGGGAAAGAATCCTTTTTCTCCCTCTACCCTCTAAACTCATAATGTGGCCTTGCGATTTGAACTTGTTTATTATGGCTTTAACAGTGGATATGGGAAGGTTTAGCTTCTTTGAAATCTTATCGTAGCCCTCCCCATTGGTATGGCATGCTACAACAAGCTTCCTTATGTCTACGCTGTGTTCCTTAGTTTTAACCATGGCGATTGAAAATTATAATTTAGTCACTTACAATAGTTTAAATAAATCGCTATCTAAAAATTATCTGCAAAAAATTATTGACTGAATTAGCGTTAAACAAGCATAATATGGCTATAAAAAAGTTCAGAAAGTACGTAAACCGGAAATTGATTGATATTATACTGATACTAAAAGAAAAACAATACCGTGCCAATAATTTTGAACAAGGGTTTTTTGCAATTATGTTTGTTGTTCCTTTGTTATTTATTTTTTCTAAAATCCGATTGCTGCATCGGAAAGGCCTGTTAAATATACATAATATACTTTGTTATTTTCTTTAATTTAATCCCTTTTTTAAGAATTCATTAGACAAAATTTAACTTTTATTTTACCGTGCCAATAAATATAATCATCACTGTATATATACATAGATATACCTACATACATATATATATACATAGATATACCTACATACATATATATATACATATATATACCTACATACATATATATACATATATATACCTACATACATATATATATACATATATATACCTACATACATATATATACATATATATACCTACATATATATATACATATATATACCTACATACATATATATATATATATA
>NC_136504.1:91650977-91713477 GCF_053919585.1 Euprymna scolopes
CTCTTGTTTCTTATCCTTCCCTTTCTCCCCCACGTCTTGCTTCAAAGTTTTACCCATCTCACGCCCTTCTTTCCCATCCTTTCTCTATCTCCTCTCCTTCTATACCAATCCGTGTCTGGTTTAATATTTTTAACTCCCTATCGCCCCTTATCACCTTCCGATGTCTTTTAAAACTTAATTGCTGCTGATATCTGATTGGGGTTCTTTTCCCCTTTTTTTATTTTTTATGTGTTTTTACTAATATCTTTTTTGCTAATCATAATAATTATTTCTGTAAAGTCTGATGAAATTATTGGATCGGTGATACGATTCGGTAATCGAAACACGTGTAACTAAGTAAATAAAACGGTAATATATATATATATATATATATATAAACGGCTAAATACAGACCAAAAAGCATAATGAATTTAAAAAATGAAAAATGAAAATAAAGGTCAACTAACCAGGTTTCGTTCCTCGCTTATCAAAGCTAAATCGAGGAAAATACGATCAAAACAAACAAAAAAGTCATGAATATGGCGGGGGTAGGGGGGAAAATAGAAATAAACGGGGGGAAATTACATAGAGACTAGATTAAGTCCTAGAAGATTTTCTTTTTGCTTGCAAAGAGAAGGTCTCATAGACTTCATAAAAAGAGTCTCTAAAATTTTCAAATGATAGGAGGGATGCGACGTACTAAGGATTATAAATATGTCAGCACTGAAATTCGTGGCACACACATGGTTATTTATTAATTTACTTCATTTTTTTCTACCCCCGCCATATCCATGACTTTTTTTTTGTTTGTTTTAAATCGTATTTTCCTCAATTTAGCTTTGATAAGTGAGGAACGAAACCTGGTTAGCTAACCTTTATTTCCAATTTTTTTTACTTTTTTTTAAATTCATTATGCTTTTTGGTCTGTATTTAGCTGTTATTAAATTCTGTATTCCCCGGAAAATTTATATATATATATATATATATATATATATATATATATATGAGAGGGAAGAGGATCGGCAAGATATTAGTGAACGCTAAATTAGGTTTTATGAGAATGGATATAAAACCGAATCAAAATTAAATGTATTTAAATATTATTCGTTGGAATTGTAGGCAGTTTCTATTTTCAATGATAGGAATCTGAATGGAGAACACGATTTTAATTCCACAATAAAAGAATTAGGTGTTCCTGTCCTCTGTAAAAGACATTTTTGCACTTAGTCTATTGTTCTGCCACTCATGAAATGTTTCTCGCAATGAAAACAAACACGAATCGCTAAGTGCTTGATAATAGATGCAATAAACAAGTGGTTTTTGGCAAGCCATTTATTTTCGTAACAGTTGTCAGATCAGATGATCAACAACAATAGCGTATGCAATTTTGATACTATCATATGTATTCATAAATAATGGTAAGATGAATAAAGGGGAAGTTTGGGGGAACTTATCTAGTTTAATTTTTACGGAATATCAACCGTTGATATGGTATAATTTTAATCTAATTGAAAAATATGGCTAAAAATTTCAAGCTCAGAATGCTCTTACTAGATTGAAGCCTGTTTACGGTAGCCCCTTACGTCATTGTTGCAATGCGCCCTGAGTTTAATAAAAAATATAAAAACGTAAGGGCAGCAAATGTTCCAAAGATAGACCTCAATATCGACCGCATGCAAAACTAATATGCAGGGCCTTCTTGGGAATTATATCATACACACTGAATGGAATTCTATTTGTATAAAGATTTTCTATCAATAACAGAAGTTTAATATTCATATTTTCTTTTCAAGAAGTTCCTCTTTAAGACAGTTTAAATATCCATGAAATACTTGATACTGATCAAATTTTCTTTTATTGCTGGTTTCAGATCGTGGAAATCTGTTGACTCTTAAAATAATAGAGGGAGACTAGTTTCTCATGTAATTGTTCAGAATTTATGTTAATTCACTTTTATATTTTATTCTTGTGTGTAAATGTTATTAATATCCCGAGTTTAGATTAGCATGCATATGACTATTATCGTCTTTTTTAAGATGATTGTGTCATTTGTTTGCGAGTTTATTTTCTGCTTTATTTCTTGTGAATCTTCAGTGTTTTCCGACCAGAAATCTTGAGACTAATCATATAATAAATCTACAGTGCGCTTTTCTGATTTAGATATATTGAAAAAATTATATAGAAACAAAACCACCTGCGATACATAGCAAATGCTGAAATGTTAGTCACATGATTACATTTCACATTTCCTCATCAGTTTTAGATAGATTATGACTGTCACATCTGTGGGGGAGGCGTGGCTCGGATTATACTTTCCTGCTTGACCGAGTAAGAAATCTACTTCACACTCTAGTTTGTATAATCTATTCTATTTCCAATTCTCACAAAATCGGCGGTGCTAATATATCTATATATCGTTATATTCATGGAAGGTCTCAAACTGATATCCAATATCTGATCCCAGCTGTAAAACATTCAGAGAAAAATCGTCTCACTACAAATAGCCGAATCCACCGTGAAAAATTTCCCCCACTCTTTATCTGTGCCTAAATCAAAACGTAGATTCCATGAACAAAGCTTCTTTCTTAGAACTACACGCCTGTGGAACTCTATTCCGTCTGCATGCTTTCCACCTGACTACAACTCGGATGTGTTCAAGTCCAACGTTAACAAATTCCTAATGAACCGCCCCCTTAAGTAAACACTTCATCAAATCTCCACACTAACGTAATGTACTTGCAATAACCCTTATCCCTGAGTGGCTTGCGGGCATTGATATGTGGTGACCACCGTGTAAAAAAAAAATAAATAAATAAAATAAAAAAATGCGTTTTGCTTTTATATTTTTCTACCGAGACCCGACGGAACTTCGGCGATCCTGCATGGTGCCGTTCTCGACCAGGAGACCAACCCTAAGGTTTTCTCTTCTGCCCACCTAATCGTCTTGCACATTAGCGGCTGCCGAGATGGACGCATTGATTCACAAGTATAAAAAAGTAAAAGAAAACGACTCAAAAGAAATCTCATTCTGTGGATACCAATTGTGCTATGTGTGCGTGTGTAAAATTATCATAGAAAAAATCTGTCGATACCCCTTTGTTCGTCAGTTAATGTCAGCTATTCTTGATTTCCTTTTAGTCGAAACCTGATGTGGACTAGGTCTAGCTCGCAACTCTTTCCTTCTAATTGCCGTCAACCGTCGGAAATTGCACTTATTATTTCAAGCATTTTCATGTTGATTTTTAGTATACAACTTGCACGTTTAATCCTTATCCTATGTGAAGTTCTGGCCATAATAAGCGGCTATTAAAAATAAAACAAACGTATCCACTGAATGCTAAACTTTTCTTGTAAACTTTTATCATGTAAGCATTTTAACTCTACGAATTTTTATACTCGAATACAGGAGTTAAGGAAACCTTAGCTTTAAAGAGAAGAAATCGACCCAGCACGAGATAATTATTCGAATGTAATATGAAACAATATGATCTTTGAAATATTATGAATGCAAGTCGACAAAAGACCAGAAAACAATTGACCCAGACAGTATCAGAACAATTGCGTGACCTACATATTTCATGAAAACGAACATAAATAAATAAATGAATAAACAAATTAGGTATTATGTAAAGAAGGGAACTGATAAATTGGTTTAACTTCATAGATAAATAAAGAAACAAAAAAAAGAAGAAAATATCAAACAAAAGAAGCGTTACCAGCTATTTCTTTCTTTACTATTTTATTTCAGTTTATAGTAAACTAAGTTAGGTAATTTTCGGATAATGGTGATCCATGTTTATAAATTGATTATACAGGGGTTGTTTTATTTCAATATGTATTACCATGATGCAATTTTAGCACACGTGTTTTTGTGATTACGTATTTGATGCCTAAGTTTCAATGTTACAAATTCCCTACAAATTCTTTATACAATATGTTCATACCACTCTCTCCATCTCTTTCTCTTTATATATATATATATATATATATATATATATATATATATATATATATATTCCATGGTGTATATTATGTAATTAATTATACTATATAAAAATGATGACATAACTTCGGGAATAATACATGTGTTATGAAGAAAAAAAAGCTCCGTAAAACAAAGACATTCTTGTCTGCCGAAGGATTGCAATCTCATAACTCATGTTGTTGATTGTTCTTTAAAGCATAAGGTTTTAAAAATACTTATAGTTGTGTAATTCTTATATACAATAATGATTAAAATTATATAAACACATTATGTTAACTAAACGAGATACTAATACATTGTTCAACGTAATTAGGCATCAACTAAACAAGATATTCTCAGTTTTAATCTCTTCTCAGGAAATCTTATTCTTAAAATTTGAGTTTTAGAAATTTTTTCTAAAATGCGATTATGCAGAAGATTCCGATCAACATTTAATGAAGATCTTAGACATAAAGATTACTAACATAAACGTATGCCATAAATATATCTCAGTTTTAAAGTTTGTAAGGAGACATAAAACGATGCAAGTGTATTGAGTTCTGCGAATTAATTTTGTAATTAACTATCCAGCCAACCAATGAAAACAACCCGATTCAAATCATTTCTAATATGAAATTATTATAGAAAATTGAGTAATATGTTTAGTCTTAAACATTGGTTTATTTAATTTAATCGTAAATACAATGTAATATGTTAATGAAATGTGTCATGACGGAGAAGGGTAAAACTTCAACAAACTGAAGATTGCGCTTATGTTTCATTAAGTTTTTTAATTATTGGTACAAGGTTATCTGTATGACATGAATTGCTCTTGACGTATCGAAGGCCTTCGATAAGGTATGGCATAAGGGCATACTTCACAAGATTTCCAGCTACGGTATTCCTGGAAATGTTTTCTCAATCATTAAATCATTTCGCCCCAATAGGTTCATAAGAGTAGTGGTTGATGGGCAGAAATCAGAGGCCCTCAATATTAATGCTGGAGTCCCTCAGGGGTCCACCTCTCTTCCTGATCTACATCAATAATTTCCCAAAACACATACTTAAATCATCCGTTGACATATATGCTGATGATACGACCATCTATGGCAACACATCGAATGCCGTAAATGGCAAAGTTCTCTCTAATTCCCTCTCCTCTGATCTTGAGCACGTGGTACACTGGGGGAAGAGGTGGGTGGCCACTTTTAATGCATCCAAAACCAAGCTTATATCCTTACATCATCAACGCTCTGATCCCCATCTGGCATCAATTGAAATGGATGGCTCTCGTCTTGGAGAGGCTCCATGTTTTGACAAGCTTTTGTGTTTGACCTTTACTCCTGATCTAAAATGGAACATGTACATCAATTCTGTTACCAGAGACGCTGCGAAAATGGTGGGATCCTTCTGCCGCTCCAGAAGATATCTCACTACTGATGCAATTCTCTATCTTTATAAAAGCCAAGTACGTCCAAGGATGGAGTACTGCTGCCACATCTGGGCAGGAGCGGCTAAAAACGGCCTATCATGCCTTAACAGAGTACAAAATATACTTCCTGGTTTAGTGGGGGATGCCCTTTTCTCTTCCCTGCAACCTCCCTCCCACAGAAGAGACGTTGCAAGCCTGTCTTTGTTTTATCCCTATTTCCATGGCAGGTGCTCGTCTGAGCTCCAGTCCCTCGTCCTTCCTCGCCAATCTTTCACGAGAAACACCGTCTGGCTGAAACTACTGTCAATAATTTTCCCCACTCTTTATTTGTGCCTAAATCCAAACGTAGATTCCATGAGCAAAGCTTCTTTCTTAGAACTGCACGCCAGTGGAACTCTCTGCCGCTTGCCTATTTCCCACCTGACTACAGCTTGGACGTCTTCCAGTCCAACATAAAAAAAAACTCCTGATAAACCGCCCCCTTAAGTAAGACACTCTATCAAAACCCCCAATACTAATGATTACTACAATACTATCTCATTGATTACACGCAATAACCCTTATCCCTGAGTGGCCTTGATAAGTGGTGACCCCCATGTAAAAAAAAAAAATTATCAATGAAAAGAAACAGGAATCTTAGGGAGATATCAATCATACAAGTTATTATAGGTGCCACATGGCTTATGAAGAACAACCTGAAGTCCTATCTAACTAATATTCCTGGTGAACCAAGTGTAAAAGAGATCCAGACAATTGCACTTAAGGGAACAACGAGGACACTAAAAAGAGCTCTCGGTTGGTGTCAATAAAAAGCAGGGCAATGTTAGCAGCTGGTTTGGCTGTCATATATCCAGCGTTAAACTCTTCAAAGGAAGAAAAATAAAACAATTATAAAGATACGGTACTGTTTCTCGTTTTAATTTTTTTTTAATTGATTTATCGACTGTAAATTAACTTGGGTCACCAGCGAACAAATGTTCGTCAGGTTATTATTTGATCTGATGTAGTGACTCTACAAGCATCATTTTTAAGATTTTCAGATGGTCTAATTCACGGAGAGAAACTTTATATTGCAAAATAAATTAAGGTACTCCTGCTTTTTTTTCTCGAAGTGAATAACCTTTATTTTCTTTAGGACTGTGGATTTTCCCGACACTGCCTAAATACTGCCTATAAAATAATTACTCTTGACACATTAATGATTTTTAAGGAGGGGAAAGAAGAGGAAAATATGTTTAAGTAGTGGTTAAGGGTGTTAGAAAATAGGGAGTCAAAGTTGGTAGAAATCGAAAAATATAATCTTTTAAAAGTGTAGGAAGAAAGGGGTGTTAAAACTATATTTAAAAATTCATTTCTCTCCCTCCTTTATCATTAATAATATCTTCTCAGACACATATACATACATATAAATTCTCATTTTAACTGATGTAGACAAGATGTATTTCTTATAAATTATATGAAGTAGGAATAAAAAATATATTTATTTTCCCCTCGCGATTTTTTGAAAGTGCTATAAATTCTTGGAAGTACATAACAGACATTTTAGACATTGAATATAGAGATGATGTGTTTAAATAGATATGATTATTTTGTCAGGTTATCTCTCATTGAAAAACGGATTCAAATTTGAATGGTGAACGTATAATGAACCGGTACATAATGCAAATCATCTTAGATATTTCTTGCGTATCATTTACAACCTAAATCTCTATTCATTTTTTCTCAGACGCAGATGTCATTTGAATAGCAAAAAAAAAAAAAAATCAAGATATTAATAGCACTATAAAATATATTTAAAATACTAATTTCAGAAACGAAAAGTTGAAAGGACTAAAAATAATATTGGTGAAGGAGAGATTATTAATTCAAAACCCAATAAGGTAGAATAAAATGAATGAATTGCACCAGGAATAAAAAATAAAGATAACGAAACTAAAGCAAACATCGTAAAATAATAATTATGACCATTAGTTGAGTGCATACCAATTTTATAATTCCATTTACATAAGCACTGAGAAATAAAGGACATACTAATGGATATCTTACGACTATCAATTTGATTATCCCGAGTTAAAACCTAATGGACCAAATTCTGATTGAATTTAACATAGTTCCTTCTCATTTAGAATTTACAGATTCTATCTTATCCTCATTGTTAAGCATACACTTTTCTATATCCAATAAAATTCTTTCCATCCCCTTCTCCCTTCCAAAGATTCCGCATTCCTCATGCTTTTAACGCCCCTTTCCTGCCCTTTTAAAAATTATCTTTTTCTATTTTTATCAACTTTGACTTCTTATTTTCTAACACCCTAAACCACTATGAAAACACATTTCCTCTTCTTTCCCTCCTTGAAAATCATTTCTCTTTCTCCTTTATCATTACTCTTGTATTATTGGCAATTTTTGATTGATCTCCTTCCGTTCATCTTTTTTTCATTCTTCGTGTTTATCCTCATTTTGAAAACTGCTTTCCTATTCGTTATTTAAAATCATTTCATTCTTTTTCTTGTTCTAATATGCGTCTACCTCCACTTCCTTAAGCATCTTTTCCTTCCTCCTCAACCTACATTTCTTACTTCCCATTCCATTTACATCATATTTCTACTTCTGCGCTTTAACATTCGTCTCTCCCGTATCATTTAACATCCCTCTTTACCCTCGTTGAACTGTTATTTTCCTTCGCTTGCTCCTCCTTCCTGCCACTTCCTTTAACATCCAACATGATTATTTTGCATACAATGAATAATAAAAATCGCAAAAAAAATAGATGCCGTTTAAGTGAGTGCATACTTACATTATATTTTAATTCAATCGCATGCTTTCAAAGTCATAAACGCGAGGAACGTGAAAAAATATCATTAACGTTATAACTATTAAACTGAGTTTGTATTCAATTTAGATCTACCTTTATCACGAATAACCCCTTTTATATTTCATCCCTTCTTGCTCCACCTTTCTAATTTCCTACATTAATACATGGATTGAGTGAGTTCAGTATATTTAAATTCATTCAAATCCTTTAAAATTCATAGCCGTTGGGATGTTTTAAATGACGTCATATATTATGTAATTGCTTATAACGAGTTTGCATTCAATTTGGATCCGTTGTGATTCTCATATTACACCATAAAGGCCCAGGTCGCATATACGCCTACAACTTATGACACAATAACTAGTAAAAAACTATAGAACATAATCACGTTGGCATGCCGATTCTTGTTAGATCACCTAGGTTAAGATCAATATCAGGTGGGTGACCATTTGAAAACGTCAGGTAATGTTTGGTTCTAGATGTCGAAACATTCCTGCAAGAGCTTCAAAAACCAAACGTCGTCGTCCACAATTGGGATATACATGCGACTAGAAGCAGCTCGTGAATTCGATATTTCCTAGAAACTTTCTTCTTCAACTCGCCTAGAATGCATTTTGATTCGCTTTTTCGTAATACAGAGTACGCATTCAATTCGAATCTATTCTATTACACTGTAACAATGCTAGTGACATATATGCCCGTAGCTGATTGCAAGAAAAAAAAAGAGAAAAAGGCAATTAACTAAAAGAGAAAGTTGCATTCGTTTCTGGGTATCATTTGAATAGTTCTGTGTTAGACACGAACACAAAACCGGCTTGACATTTCTTAACACAAACAGAACAACTAAATAAAAACACCCATCTTTATTTAAAAAAAAAAAAAAAAAAAAACATCATAAATTACACAAATTTTAAACTGATCTTGTTATTTTAATTTATTATATTTTCTTCTACAGGGAAAGAAATATTGATTGAATTTTGTGAAATGCTTGCCATTCTGATATTGGTATTATTTATGGTTTTCGCGACACGAGCGACATCATCTTTGACATTGCCATACGAGGCAATGTAAAATAAAAATAAAAATCATATAATCAATCTTATTCATTGCTAAAGTATTATATTCCTATTCATTAATTATCAATATCTTTTCAGTCAGATTTTGTAGAGCAATATTAGAAAAACATTGTTCTATATCTAAAATAGGCGCAATTAGTGATTAGGATCAATTATGAAGCATAACAGCAGGGTATTAATGTTTAAAACTAATTATACCATGATATACACTACACGTCCTCACGATGGAGAAGTGTTTTGCCTATATTTAAACCTCGTTACGCGCTTTGAGACTTTTTTCTGTTCCTTCCGCCTATATTTATATGCTAAATTAAACTGAGCGTTGATATGAAAAAACACTTTTAAAAGGATATATGCTATTAGCAGATAATAATTTTTTAATACTTTTTATATCTATAAACGTGAGAGTATTTGCGTGTGAGGACACTTCTCAACCTATATCGTCAACGAAGGTTTGATCTGCAGACTAGGAATTTCGTATATAGGGTATTCAGACATATGGGCAACTTTTAATCGGTTTTCATCCGGAAGAAATGCTGTTGAGAGGTCACAATTGAAAAATTGGTAGGTGGTGGTGGTGGTGATTGGATTTTCATAAGTTTGCTAACTGTTTCGCGAAAGCGCCAATTAAAAATTACTTATATTTAAAATAAGTAGGATTGACAATTTATATAGAACGTAACACGCTGGTCTAATGGTTATCGTACTTGAATCACTATTATTAGGTTTTAGTTTCAATCTCAGCTCGGGAAATTTTTCATTTTCTTTACAAGATGTGAACTGCTAAGAAAAAACATAATACTCGGATGCACATGTCTCAGTTTCCTTCCATTTTTTTACTTCATTTTTTAAAGGGATTTAACGTTAGGTATAATATCGGTCAAAGCCGGGTACATCTTCTAGCAAATAAATAAATAAATAAATAAATAAATAAATAATAATAATAATAATAATCAGTTTTAAATAATAATAAAAATTAATATGTAAGTAAATAATAATAATAATAATCAGTTTTAAATAATAATAAAAATTATTTTGTAAGTAAATAAGTAATAATAATAATAATAAAAATTAATATGTAAGTAAATAAGTAATAATAATAATAATCAGTTTTAAATAATAAAAATTAATATGTAAGTAAATAAGTAATAATAATAATAAGTTTTAAATAATAATAAAAATTAATATGTAAGTAAATAAATAATAATAATAGTAATAATAATAATAATAATAATAATAATAATAATAATAATAATAATCAGTTTTAAATAATAAAAATTAATATGTAAGTAAATAATAATAATAATAGTAATAATAATAATCAGTTTTAAATAATAAAAATTAATATGTAAGTAAATAATAATAATAATAATAATAATAATAATAATAATAATAATAATAATAATAATAATAATAATAATCTTGAATAATGCCTCTTGAATACGGAGACCAAAAAGAATGAGCTACATGCACAAGCCGGACATACAAAAAACTTGTACAGATGTAAAACTCACATGAACATCACACGGAATCATGAAAACTGAAATATTATATATTGTAAGTAACCCCCTGTTAGTTACATGTAGGATCAGAAAAAAAGAGTTTAGTTTAATGTAAGGATGTGATTTGAAATTCACCACCAAACTATCCAAGGATTTAACAGATCAAAAGCCGCATCTAACTCTTTAACATAAAATTACAAAAATGAAACAGCCAATTGCTTTTCAAGACAAGCAAAATTCAACATTATCCCTAGAAATAACCTGGAAAGAGTTGCTTGTTCTTCCATAACCGAACCTAGCGATATCAACTGTGATGAGGCTTACTTCTGCTATAATTTTCCCTTTTCATTTTTTTATTATTACATTTTCACCCCAAACAAGACATATTGCCACTTTGGCGTAGGGGGCTACTATCAGAGGCAACAACTACTGAGGTACTATGTAGGGAGTTGAGTAGCAGGATGTCGGTTCACGTTACACTTGAACTTCTGCATGTCAGTACAGTTGGGGAAGCAGGGATCTTGAATGAAATTCCAATGTTTAGCGATTCTGGGGAAGAAACTACTGGAGTAGAAAGATCTTTTACATCTAGGGATCTCTACTGTGTGGGGGTGGGATTTAGCTGCCTGTCGGGTTTGTCGAGGGTGTCTACGGCGTGGGGGCACAAGTGCTTGCAGATCGTCAGAGCATTCACCATTTTACATACTTGTAGAACAGGTAGAGGGATGCAACATTTCGTCGATGGGACAGGGGCTGAAACTTAGATGACAGTTCAGTATCTATCAGATCTGCGACTCTCTTTTGAACCTTACCTAGGAGCGAGAGACTAGTAACAAATGCATTAGCACAAATATGACAACAATACTCTATACATGGGCGAATGGTGGCCTTAGAGAGGTGCAGGATACTTTCGAGTGTTAGTAGTTTTCTAGCACAGTAGAGAGAGCCTACCTTCTTCGCAGCGGTCCTGGCAATGCTCTCAATGTATTTAATACATTTATTTTATATTCTAACTTTGGCGACTCAATTGAGCAACAAGGTATGTCGGTCTGGATACAGTAAGTAACAAGGGTGTTCACCTGCAAATTTCTTCAGTTTTAGTCTATTGCCATTAGTAATTGCTTTAGCCCAACTACGTTCTTTATAAAACTAGCGTAATTCGGTTTTGTTTTTACAATGGACCTTGCGAAACGAAGTTGCTTTCTAATTGTATCAATATCCATGGATAATGGACAGCAGAAATACTATCATCATTATGCATTGGCACGTGATGTCTTCCATGTTAAAAATAGAAAAAAATAATTGAATGAAAATATCATGATTGATTACAATTGCATCTTGATAAAATACGCTCATCGGATTCCACTCAAGAGCAATGAACAGTGGTTCGTTTCATAACTCAAGTTAACAACACCTTATGTCAAGATAACGAAAAACAATGTAACAACGACACGAAATGAGCTCACTTCACCTAAAACCTAATTCTAGAATATTATAAAGGAAAAACTTAAAATATATAATATATTTGTAGTGTCTGTATCTGTTTTTCTGAAAGTATATATGACTAAATTAAATACCCATACAAACACTAAACTTCTTGTCCTCAGTAATTTTTGCAAATAATTCAATGGTCGTAAATAAAATTGTATCACTCTTATTTTTTAATTTATAATATGATTGGTAAATCGGTGTTCGCATCGGCTATTATTAAACATAATGGACAACTAGAAACAGTGAAAAATAACGCAAAACAAGAAAAAAAAAACAATAAAATACGGGGTGTCCTAATAAAATGTACACACTCTTTAACTGAGCATAAAACATTTATAATAAAAAATACTGTGAACAAATATGGAAACCAGCTAACTATCGAAAGTGTTCAAATTATTGGCCATTGTGGTCCATGAACAGTTGACAACGCTCATTGAATGAATCGAAAACGTTCCCAATCAGAATACCCTATTCTTATTACTTTATTTCTTTTACTCAAAGTTTACTTCAGACTAACTGTTGATGATGTTATGTCCTTACAACGAGTCCCAAATAAAACTTATGTAATTTTAAATTCTATTGCTTAATTCATTCTTATATTGAAATTATCGTTTTGATACAATTAACGCTCACATTAAATCATAGCTACATGTACCTTACTTCGTTAAAACTGTCTTTCTATTTATATCTAGGATTTTCAGTGATTTCTATTGAAAAAAATATAATTACGTCATTCTTATTTGAATCTATAATCTTACATCGACTTTTAAGCGTTCAAGGGTATTATATAGTAAAAATAACATTTGGATTAATGGGATTGCATTAATTAGGTTTTTGGGTTTATGTTTGGCTAGGGGGTTATAAAAAAGATAATCTGTGATCAAAATTAGATCTTTGACAAAAGAATCTATGCTTAGTAGGTACTGCTTGCATTGCTCTGAAATGAAATCTGCCCCTGTTTTTTTGTTTTGTTTTTTTGCTAATCGTTAACCATTTATAACAAAGTACGTACGCGTGTATGCAAATACATGCGTTATGATGTCACCGGTAAAAAAAAAAAAAAAAAACTATACAAACGAGAAAAGTACGTTACAGAGGACGATCACGTTAGAGACGTAGACGAAATTCGAGAGCACGCTAGAGACATCAGTGATGTCACAACTGAATTTAGAAGTCAAGCGTGGCGGGAGAATAAGCAGATAAATGTCTTGATTGGGCCGGAATAAAGCGTGTTAAAGTTCTTTTTTTATTCTCTGTCCACTTTGCAACGAGTTGGTAACGTTAAACATTTACCAAGATCAGCACCAACTATTTAGGTAGAGTTAATGAGATGTAATTATTATCAGTTAAAGATGTTAAAGAATAAATTGTATGAAGTAAGTTTAATAATAAAGAAAGCCGTTTATGACAAAGTTTAGTTGGCATTGCATTTTGAAGACGATCGTATTGTAATCTATTGGGAAACAGTTTTAAGGAAATATGTGCGGTATGTGAGAAGCCCTTGTAATAGAGTTCTACCTAGGAAAATTCCGCATGAAGCTAGGCTAACAGAACAATGGAATTTTTTTTATGATGTGATATTACAAGATATAATGTATGTATTACTATTTATATTTCTTTTACATTGTTTCCTATAATCATTTATTTAATAAAATTAAATTAAGTAAAACAGCTGTGTTTGCTTTTAAGTTAGTGGCATGTACGAACGCAGATGCCACAAAATTATTTTTGAAACTCATTATCTCAATAGTATTAATATCATTGGATTCATCGTAAAATTTATTAAAATTTATTATTTAAAATAGTAGTACTTTCATTGGATTCATCGTAAAATGTATTATTTAAAATAGTATTAATCTCATTGGATTCATCGTAAAATTTATTATTTAAAATATTATTATCTCATTGGATTCATCGTAAAATTTTAAGCCGGAAAAAGTATTGTTGATTCACTTATTGTTACGTTCAATTGCATCTTGAAGAAACTAAAAAGTGATTGCACAAATGCAGTACATTGACAAAGTCCAGGATTTTTCCTTATTATATCTCACGTGGAAATTTATGAATTTAAATTATGAAAAAAACAAAACAAAAAAAAACGCCGTACGTTTTATTTTATAATAAAGATTATTGTTCTCAGCTTGCGTGTTATTTTCTCAAGATGACGACCTATGCAGCCCCCGAACATCTTCAAATACCTTATGGTGAACGCGGGGGTTGTTTTTAAATATACTGTGAAATGGGTTTATAATTTTGAACGCAATATAGCCGAAAGAACGAAAACAAGCTAGGCCCATGCACTGAATAAAAAAATCAGTTCAAAATTGCATCAGATTCCCGAGTTTAACATAACACTTTACAATTTGAACAGGATGCGCCTTAAGAAAGTTGAAGGCTACACCAACTAGATATTTGTGAGAATAGCGTCAAAGATGAGAACAGTACTACGCATTTCAAAGACGCAGTCCAAGAAGATCCCCATTGACAATGTCTGTAGTTACGTTGTGAGAATATTACTTAAAATCAGAACAGTAATCCGAATAGTACAAATTATAAATCCCTACCCAAAACTTGCACTTTTAAATTATATAGTACACATGTTTAGTCGCGTAGAATAATTAAACAACGCGAAAAGTTCCAGCAAAAACGTAACAGCAAGCCATAGTTCTCTCCATAATATGCTGTTGCCATTGCGCTCAGAAATCACTTTTCCATTGCATTCAACGTAATAGATGTACTGAGACAAAAGCCGCTTTCAGAACTGCCAGCTATCACTGGCATAAAGAACGCAAGAGTGTTGTATACTCAGTCCGTCAAGTCCAAAGGAGCTGAGCAGCGGCTTGGTTCCCGGCGGTTTTGACAAATAGCAAGCAGAATCCTGAACAGAAACGTGTGCTATATCCAAACCGTCATCAATGGACCTGGGGAAATCTCGTAAGCATCAAACAAAGCCAAACTCTTTGCCAAGAACTTTGCAGCTTTTCTATCCTTTGCAACCAAGGCTGCCAACCCCTAATATTTCCTCCTGTATTAGAAAACACGCCACGTGACATACAAATATATGTACGTGATGTTGCCAAGCTAATCAAAAACCTTGATTCCAGTAAAGCAACTGGCCCTGGCGGTATTCCAATTTCAGTGCTAAAAAAACTTAAACCAGAACTAGCGCCCGTACTTACAAAACTCTTTAAGTGTTGTCTTAATGGGGAATTGCTTCCTATTACCCTGAAAAATCTCATCAGTATGCTACGTATTAAAGAATACAGGTGATCGGTCATCTCCCTTTCAGTACAGGCCAATAAGTCTCCTGTGGGTCATGAGTAAGTTGCTGGAATCTGTGTAGAATAGAAAAGTAGTCAACCATCTCAGTAAAAATAACCATTCTTAGTAACATGCAATATAGTTTACGTTCTGCTAGATCTACAGCCGATGTGCTTACAGTTATATCTTATAGAATTAACGAATTTCTCGACGGAGGCTTCCTTCTAGGGCAATTACCCTTGATATATGACAGACCTTTGATATGGCATGGCATAAAGGTTTACTTCACAAGATCTCAAGCTACGGTATAGCTGGAAATGTGTTCTCAATTATTAAATCATTTCTATCTGATAGATTCTTAAGAAAAGTGGTTAATGGGCAGAAATCAGAAGCTCACAGTATTAATATTGAAGTTCTACTGGGATCAACTCTCTTCTTTATCTACACTAATGATCTGTCAAATCACTTCCTTACATCATTCGTAGACATTTATGCTGATGACACTACTATCTACGGTAGCACATCTAATACCATAAGCGACCAAGTTCTCTCAGATCCTCTCTTCTCTTTGGTACAATGTGGAAAGCGCTGGTTGGTTACTTTTAATGCATCTAAAACCAAGCTTTTATCTTTATATCATCAACGCTCTGCTCCCCATCTGGTATCAATTGAAATGAATGGTTCTTGTTTTGGAAAGGCTTCATGTTTTGACAAGCTTCTGGGTTTGACCTTTACTCATGATCTGGAATGGAACACATGCATCAAACCCGTTGCCAAGGTTGCAGGAAAAATGGTTGGATCTTTCTATCGATCCAGTAAATAGTTTGCTGCTGATGCAATTCTCTACCTATATAAGAGCCACGTACGTTCAACGATGGAGTACTGTAGCCACATCTGGGCAGGAGCTGCTAGAAAGACTTATCCTGCCTTGATAGAGTTCAAAATAGACTTCGTAGCTTAGTAGAGGATGTCCTTTTCTCTTCCCTCCAACATTTTTCTCACAAAAGAGATGTTGCGAGTCTGTCTCTGCTTTATCGTTATTTTCATGGCAATTGTCTGAGATCGAATCTTTTTTTTTTAATTACATTTTCACCCCAAACAAGGCACATTGCCACTTTGATGAAGGGGGCTACTATTAGGGACACAGGCTACAGGGCTACTGGGTGGGGAGTTGGGCAGCAAGATGTCGGTTTACGTTACACTTGAACTTCTGCATGTCAGTACAGTTGGAGAAGTAGGAACCTGGCAGGGAGTTCCAAAGTTTAGCGGTTCTGGGGAAGAAACTCCTGGAGTAGAAGGCTCTCATACATATAGGGATCTCTACTGTGAAGGGGTGGGATTGTACTGCTTGTCGGGTTTGTCAGGGGTATTTACGTAGAGGGGGTACAGATCGTTGCAGCTTGTCGGAACATACACCGTTAAAGGACTTGTAGAACAGGCAGAAGGATGCTACATTGCGTCGATGGAGCAGAGGCTGAAGCTTGGATGATAGTTCAGGACCTATTAGGTTGGCGACTCTCTTTTTAACCTTGTCTAGGAGCGAGAGACTAGTAGCAGATGCACCGGCCGAAATATGACAACAATACTCCATACATAAGCGAATAGTGGCCTTATAGGGGTACAGGATACTTTAAGGGGTCAGTAGCTTTCTAGCACGGTAGAGAGAACCTAGCTTTTTCGCAGCGGTCCTGGCAATGATCTCAATGTAATTGTTCCCACTTATGTTTCCTGTGAACGTTAGGCCGAAGAGTTTAAAAGATGTGCTTTCAGATAAAGAATCTTTGGCCATTGCTATTGATGGTAGAGAAGGTTTCTTGTAGTTATTGAAGAAAACAAGTTTAGTCTTGGCAGCATAGAATGTGACCATCCATTTTTGTCCCCATTCCACTAATGATTGGAGGTCCTCTTCTAGTGTTTCTACCATTTCTTTAGACATGTGTTCATTTGTTTTCCTGTCGTCTCTGTTATAGAGCGTGGTGTCATCAGCATATATACCCACCTCACAGACAATTTTGTCAGGGAGGTCATTTATGAATATCAGGAATAATAAAGGTCTAAGGATAGACCCCTGAGGTACTCCCGCATTTATATCATATCGTTTAGATGTACGGCCATCGAAGACAACCTGGATTTTTCTTTTAGATAAAGAAGGATTAAATTATGTTAAGTATTCTTCCAGTGATACCGTATGACCTGATTTTCCTGAAAAGACCTTCGTGCAATACCCTGTCGAAAGCCTTAGATATATCTAGAGCTACGGCTTTATCCTCCCCCGCTTTGTCCAGTTAATGGTATATACGCTTGAAGATTACAGTTAGAATGTCTGTTGTGGAACGGGCTTGCCTAAATTCATAATTTTTGTCGGTAAGAAGTTTAGCATCTGTAACGTGATGGACTAGAGCTTGGTTAATTATGGACTCAAATATTTTGGAAAAAAAGTGGGAGGAGGCTAATGGGGCGGTAATTTGCCTGGTCTGTTCTTTCGCCAGAATTCTTGAATACTGGTACCACAGAAGCAGTTTTCCAGCAGGCAAGAGAGCAAGATTTATTAAGGCATTTGTTGTAAAGTTTGGAGAGGAGTGGAGCTACTTCAGCGGAGCACTTTTTTAATAGCACAGCCGAGATGAGATTAGGTGCACATGCTTTTGCAGTGTCAAGATTTTTTATAATGACATGCACTCGAGAAGGGGTGATTTTCAGATGTTCAAGTGTGGCGTGTGTCTGCAAAGGAAAGTCTGGGAGAGGGTGGTTAGCAGGGTCTAGTGTGGAGTTGGAGGCAAATCGACTGGCAAGCATGTTAGTCTTCTCGGTTGCTGAGAAAACAACTTCATGATTGTTGGATAGTGGGGGAATTGTTGATTGCCCATTATTTACTACACTGTTGTAGATTTTCCAGAAGTCATGGGTTCCTAATTTCTTAGCTTCGATGCGTTTTTTTTGGTGGTTTCAGTAAATTCTCTCTTAGCTGTCGCTATTTCTTTCTTGCAGTTACTTCTGGATTCTATATACTTCTGTCTGTTTGAACTGGATTTATATCGGGTAAATCTGTGGTACGCGTGCTGCCTTTGCGCGATGGCAACTGCACATGTGAAAGTAAAGTTGGGGAGAGTGGATCTTGCTATACAATTTCCGCGTGGGGACGTATGCTTCAATTGCTGTTTTGAACCATTCAGTGGTCTCATTTACGCACTGTCAGCAGGAAGTGAAAAGATATTTCGCCATGAGGCGTCTCTAATGAAATCCCTGATGGCTTACCTCTCGGCCTTTTTATATCTCGTTGTTTTGAGCAATGGCTTTTCCATTTTGGTTCTAGAGTTTAGGTGATTTTAACTACTATTACTACATGATCAGCATTCCTAAGTGAGCTGTGTGCGTTCTTAACACAATCATCAGAAACTGTGGTCAGAAACAGATCTAAGAGTGATGCGTGTTGCTCTCGTTGGTCAGGGAAACGGGTTGGAAACCTAACCGTCTGTGATAGGGAACGAGATATAGAGAAGCTATGTGTTGTGGTACCAGCTGCGTCTGTGTAATTAGATAATCCAAGCCAGTTACTCTGGTGGACATTGAAGTCGCTAAATACATGAACTTGTGCGCTAGTGTCGAGGGAAAGTGCTGTATCTATGCTGTCACTGACTTTGTTTATTAGGGTACAGTCCTGGGTCGAGGGAGAGCGGTAGAGAAAATAAAAGTAACTGATATTATGTTGCATGTTAAGTCTAAAGCACATAAAGGCTTGATCGTCTGATTCTAGTTTTCTTTCTCTAGTCAGGGGTAGGGTGTTTCGAATATAGACTCCAAGCCCGTGCTTATGTCTGTCAGAGTCCTTACGGCAGAGTGGGAAATATCCGGGCATGTTAAAGTAGTTAGAAGGGATGGAGGAGTGTTTCCCCTCGCCAAACTTTCACGAGAAACATTCGTCTAGCTGAAAACACCATCAATAATCCCCTCCACCCTCTCACTCTTTATCTGTGCCGAAACTTAAACGTAGATCCTATGGACAAATTTTCGTTCTAAAAACTGCACGCCTTTTGAACTGCCTTCCGTTTGCCCGTTTTCCAGCTTACTACAATACGGTTGTCTTCAAGTCGAACGTAAACAATTTCTTGATGAGCCGTTCCACTTAAACACATTTACCGAATTTCCATTACTAACGGTTACTATATTGTTCAATTGACTACGGTACACTTTATTAATCCTAATCCACGAGTGGCCTCTGGGTCTTGATAAGTAGTGATGCCTATGTAAAAATGTAGGTATAAACGATTAGAAATAATATTCTTTTATTACCGTTTTATTATTTATCTTTACAATTTTTTAAAAAAATGTAGTGCTTTTAGAATAAAAACACTATATAAAGGCATTGTATTCGTGATGGGAACATATTTGTATGATGTAAACAATTGTATGTGTGAAACTAATCTGACTCAGAGTTTTTACAATCGACGAAGGAATATAGAAAGTCGTTGAAATTGTTGTGATCGCATTGTAAATATGGACAAAATGAATTTGTCACACATTCCAAGATTCCCCTGAGTTGAACTTCAGAGGGAGAGAAACATGTGTCAGTCGGAATTAAATAAGTTCTGGTCAGACAGAAACTACCGCCCTCAGTTGACACTCTCGTAAAAAAAAATAGCCCATAAACGTGCGAACCAAATGATGCAATGACACATTGTGCAAATCCGAAAACATAGAAACAAAATGCCAATTTGTCACTTTAAAAATATAATAAAAGTTTAACGATCGGTTGAAAGACGGACACGAAAAAGCCAGTTTTGTTACCGATAATGATACTTAGGAATAGGAAACACAGTCCAATGGAATATACTATATATTCTGTCAGCGATACATGGACATTAAACATTAATAAACAATGTGAAAATCATCTTTCTGGCATTCAAATAATCAATATTTTAATATTGGCTTTTGAAAATATAAGTAAACGAAATTAGGTCTGTGGTGTAAATTCTTAATCAAAAACCTTCCATGACCATGCTTGCAACCAATACTTGTTGCGTCTCTCAATCAAACTGAAAAAAAACCCCTAAATTTTACATGTAAATAAGTAACTGCGCGCACCAATTAGGACTTCATGCAAACCAAACAATTCTGAGTCACGATTTTTGTGAACTCGATCTCGAAGTTTAACTAGCTGAACAAACAAACAAACAAAATATACCATGAACAAAGAAGCTTACAGAAACTCATGTTTGGAGCACTATACAGTAAACTCTCTAAAAGATTACACCTATACGGTCATCTTCTCAGAACACATCCTTCTTGTATTTTTCGATGATTATGTAATTATTTATATCAGAAAAATAACGAGTAGGCGTCTTCTGTAAGCTCTAGTAGAAACATATTACTCGACATATTTGTGAGAACATAATCGTAATTCAACCATCTAAAACTGTTGCATACGTTTATATTCATAACAGATTTTTTAAATATCGTGTTTATTTATATAACAGTATTAACGAATCAAAGTTTAGCGTTTCTGTTGATTGTCTCTGAAAAAAAAAAAGAGTAAAGTTTTTTTTTTTAATTGCAATATTTACGTAAAATTTAATAAGGTGTATTTCATAAGCAATGAGCTGGTCGCATGATACTGTCTTTCAGTAGCGATAAGCCCAGAGCCGTTGCTGATATGCAGGAAGTTCGTTAGTATGTATTTATCTTATTGTGTATGTTCAGTAAAGAGATCTTCATACAGCATAGTTAACGCTATAGAGAATGTGAGTATCAGATGTCAATGACAGTAGGCAAACATCTAAAAACAAAGTTAAAAAGATCTCTGGAAGAATATCTGTTCTATAGTAACAAGGTTATTCTCAAGACATTTTGTATTATTGATAAATCACGTTTTCCAAACGTTCTATGCTTAGTTGCAAAATAAATTGAATATTTGAATTAAAATTTTTAGGTATCTGATAAGCCTCAAGTTATATATAAATTTAAGTTGTGAATATACATTTGCATAAAAATAAAATTCATGCTATGGGTATCTTATAAAATAGCGTAACCTCGTCTGAATAACCAGGCAATGTCTTTCTTAACAAGATTCATTCTGTTGTTCAACGCTTCTAGGCCTATATAGTGAAGCCCGTGAAAGTATCAATGTCTATAAGTGAAACTGACACATTCGGGGCGTACGTCTCTGCTGGCGTCAACATTACCACATCCAGCTCATAGAAATATAGATTTTTCCTTATAAATTCTTTTGTTTAAATCACTTTATAATCACTTCAATGAACTTACCACAGGGTAAGTTCATTGTTTTCTTAAATCTGTCTGTATGACGTTTTTTTCCCAAATATCAAATACTGGCCCTCCAAGACCTCCTTATGGTAGAATTCATCATATAAAGAATGGAACAATTCGTTGGACCGTAGTTGAATAAATTTGAATTGTAAACAATATAGCGCACTCTTTGTTGAATTTTACTAGTAGCTCACAACTTTTACGTCTACAGCGCAAACGTTTCGTGAGAATAAGGTATAATGAATGTAATATAATTGTCAGCTCAAAGGAAAGAGAAGGCAGTGGGTTACTAATATTTATCAATGAAAAAAACTGTGTTGTATTTATTATGGGTCAGTTTATAACAAGAATTTTTTTACATTTGATTTGTAGACGAGAAAGTTGTAAATAGTAAGGAAGTCTTCCCGCAACAGTACCTTCTATAGATCAGATCCCTTGCACCATTGCTTTGTCCACAGATATTTTGCTTAACGAAACACATGGAGAAACCAAGAAAAGTATTTTCATAACTATATAAAGGAGAGATGTACAAGTGTTTGTAATCCGAATATTATTACTTTACAGATACAAAGTATATTTCGATGTTGTAGTTTTATTGTAAAGAAAATCATTAAAATATCTACGAATATGTGATAAAAACATTTGTGTAAAATTATGGTAAAATCTTGAATAGGTTTTAATGGAGCACTTGTTTCTTAAAATGTATATATTATGTATTTGTTTATATGTATGTGTGTTTGTGTGTGTGTGTGTGTGATTGTATGCTTGGGTGTGCGAATGTGTGAAAGTGTGTTGTGTCGTAAATTAAAAAAATCAGTTTAATCTTAAAAGTATTCAATCTATTTAAAAGCACTTAAATATTGCTTCTCAGGTCTGGATGTTAATGTTCCCATCAACTAAATAATGAACATAATTTTTTAGCAAAACCCATCGTCAAAATATTAAAATTGTTCGATTTGCACATTTCTCAGACATGTAGCTGGAACGTTTGCCAATCTGTTAGTAACAACTGAGAGAATATTCATTTGCCTTATACATATTGAACAATTGTCGCTCAGGAAAAGACGATATGATTCCATTTTGATAAAACCGGATTTTCATTTTTTGTTGCAGACCATCTACTAGTTGGCCAGTGGGATAGATATCTCAAGAGTAAGAGGAGCCTACTTTCTGTCTTTAAATGACACAATGTTCAACAAGCGAGATCGGAGATGTGCTGCTGTAAAACTTATGGTCCCTACCGATCTAAGTTACGAAAACAGAACCATTGCCATCACACACAAAATGCCAAATCCAGACGGTTCAACGATTGAAGACAAAGCTCAACGAATTTTCAGGCCACGGAGAGGTGTGACCAGTAGGGAGGTATGAAGAATCAGTTTTTATTTTAGTGAACTAGACGAAAATATAAACCATAACCTCCTGCACAATAAGTACATCACATTAATTATTATACTAAGTAGATTGCGTAAAATAGAATAAAATATTTATTTTTTAACACAGAATACTTATTTTTATAATGACACCCCACATGTTCGAAAGAGGCTTGAAAGTCAACACCAAACTATACATGGATGTGCTAAAAAGTTTTGTGATTCCCAGATGCAATCAGGTGGTCGCTGGTAGCCTCTGGGTGTGGCAGCAGAACTGAGTACCGGTCCACAGTTCCGAAGAGACCCAGGCCTCTCCTCAGAACGAGTTCTACGACATTGTACTCTTCTCTCACTGACACCTCCTCCTCTGACCTAAACCTGCTTGACTACTTCGTTTGGTTATTCGTCGAGAACAGCACAAACATAACCTCGCACAACACAGAAGCCAGCCCGATAGCTGTCATCCGCAGAATATTCGTGAACTACCCCGACACTTGTGGAAAAAGCATGCTCCTATTTTCTCACCTGTTTGTTTCGTAGACATTATATTTGAACGTGTTAAAATATGCAGGAAATATTCACTAAGAAAAAAGTCTACTCGATTTATGTTTATATATAATCTTGTAGATTGCTATCATGAATTAACTTCAACTAATTCCAACTAGCACATACTCATTAGTATGCAATAATTTATAAACTGAGAGATAGATATAATACTGAACTGTATGCTTATCATAACATTGGAATTCAATTCATATGGTATTAAAAACATACGGCATAATCACGTTGACACACCGGTTCTCGCCAGATCACCGAAGTTAAGAAACGTTTAGCCTGACCAGTAACATATGTGTGACCATTTGGGAAGGCGAGGCATCGTATGTACCGCGGGATAAAATACCAGCTTGAGAAACTGGCGCGGTCTATCCTTCCCTGGAGGATAGATGGGACTCTTTAAAGCCGTGGTAGGCACTCCATCCAGTGATGGCATCACGATAAAAATACCCTTGATAGCCCTGGCGAAGCATCAAATATTCAGCTACCGATAAGATTGGAATTATACTACAAACCTGTGTAATGAGTTCAATCTCGGCTGCAGCATGCTGGAATTCATGTAGAAAAGAGTGCAGAATATAAAAGTAACAAAAGGGTTATTTTTTGCTGGTACTTTTACTAAAATAAATAAGAAGGAAGGTATGAAGAATTAGTTTTTATAGAGGTAGACTGAAATTTGAATCATAACCCTCATGCACCATTAGTATAGCACATTGACTATTATGCTAAACGAATTGCGTAACATTTAATAACACATTTATAGTTTAATTTTTAACAAAGAATGCGTCGAATTTACTTTTAAAAAGTCTAAAATTGATCTTTTTTTTTACAGCCCTGATTGAAGTTATTTGAAGAGGCTCAGTCTAGTGTAAGTGGTTCATTCTGGGTATGGAGGAAGCATTCTGAAGAATGGAAGAAATAAACCCGAGGTAATAAAATATTACAACGTCGAAAGAAAACTGCAATGTTTGTAGTATAATAAAAATACTTCTTGAGCAGAAATCCAAAGTAGAATACAACGTCAATCTTGAAAAATCTCTAACAAGCGTTAGAATCAATATAAACCAATAGAGCTAATTTTAACTTTAAAATAGTGATTAAAGTTTATTTCAATCATAGTAATGTAAAAACAATACTCAATTAAAACTAACTGAATGGCAATAATAGAAACCTGTTTAAACGTATAAATATACATCATAAATAATCTATTTATGTAATAAAATGAAGCTTTAGTTAAGCAAAGTCTAAATCTAACTAACAAATGGTAATTGTCGTACACAAATAAATAGATTCGATAATTAGTTTCGTATAAAATAAACATAAATACATGCAGTCTGAATTTGACCGTTATCAATAAGTAAATAAATATGGACTAATTATAAATAATAAATTAATAAAATATCAGATAAGGCATTTTATCTTAATTATAACAATATAAGTACAATACGTGGATTTAGCGTTAGTTACTCTTCTTAACATTCAAAGATGGTGTAACGAAAAAGAAAAAAAATTCCAACTTCTTTTCCGATTTTATAATAATGCCTATATGTTTTTAATTTCTCTTAAATTTGAGATCTATTTCTTCTGATGAATTAAGGGCGGAATAAATAAAAAAAAAAGTGACATAATTACTTGCATGGTTCTGCCCTACGAAACAGAAGCTGTCAGGGCTGAACGTTTCAATATACTTAAGTAATAAACGATAAGATACTCAACATTGGAAACTGGAATATAAACTTTTGTGATATATATATATATATATATTTACGTAACATAATATAATGGGGATATATATATACGTAACATAATATAATGGGGATATATATATATATATATATATTTACGTAACATAATATAATGGGGATATATATATATATATATATATATATACGTAACATAATATAATGGGGATATATATATATATATATATATACGTAACATAATATAATGGGTATATATATATATATATATATATATATATATATATATATATATATATATATATACGTAACATAATATAATGGGGATATATATGTATATATATATATATATATATATATATATTTACGTAACATAATATAATGGGGATATATATATATATATATATATATATATATATATATACGTAACATAATATAATGTGTGTATATATATATATATATATATATATATATATATATATATGTATATATATATATATTCACGCAACATAATATAATCAGCTAGATCGCAACACCATGAACAGGAGAAAATGGAGAACAATGACAAAAGCAATATTCACAAAATGGACTCTTTTTAACACATGTATAAATTTCACAAATTATGCCATAGTATTTCCAAACATCTTGCACAAATACCTCTATTTTTTCTGTTTCTGTCGTGCTAATTAATGGCCTTTCAACAAGGTAAACTCAGTTCATGTTTCATTTTATTTAAGTAGACATTTCTTTATAATGGTTTTTGGATGATTATTTAAGCATGCAGGATTTGACTATTTATAAATTGATGGATATGTGTGATATTAATTTTTTTTCGTTTGAACAGGAGATTTTACTTGGGTAATTTTCTAAAACCAATCTTTAAAATTATTTACTTAGTTACAAGATAATTAACATTTCTAGTTATGCCAATGTTAATTAAATTGATATTCTCTTGCAAAATATTACTCTTGTTAATACTGGATTTTAAAATAGGTTTGCATTAATGCTGTTTTCTATAGAAAGCTTATTTGCGTAAAAAACTACATTTTAAAACGATGTGTTTATAGTTGATATTTTATAATATTCGCTGCATATATATACGTATATTTTGTATTTAATTATACAGTTTTTGTGACCCATTTTCCCAACCAATCAGATGGTAAGTATGTCAGCAAAACAAACACCTGAAATGCTTCTTCTTATAACTGATGACCTTTAATATTCTGGCTATAGAAACAAATGAAATATCCTATTCCACCCTGATAATTTTTAATAACTTTCGATGTAGCCAATATATTTTGTAAATATAGTATTTATATTCTATATTTAGTGTATCCATAAATCGTGAAGAGGAACACATTAAAAAATCATTGACATAATCAGCTTATATATATATAGTATATATCAATATATATATATATATATATATATTAAAATTGTAAATCAATGAATTTCAAAAAACTCTCATTGAAATGAAATGAAGTGGTTGAATTTCATATCAAAGAATTTTTCTAATGAAAAGGTTTACACCAGACTTTGAATAATTTTCGGCTGGACCCAAAACAAATTTAAACAAGCACTTGCCCGATTCGGATATATACACAGCTATGCGGATTACCCAGCATATAGCTTGGAAATTATTACCAAATGGATTTAAAGAACGTATAATATGGATATTACCAAGCAAGTTGGATCAACAAAAACATTCATATCCTTTTTCTACAAATACTCATGCTACAGGACTTCTGATAAATGTATTATTTTCACTTTGACTTTCCATGTCTCACTGACTTTAGCAAATAGGGTGCATACCTTTATAACTATTTTCTAATATTTTCTCTTCTCTGATGAGATGGTAGACATCGAAACCCTATAGGTTAAGGAGATTAATTTTCTAAAGCATTCTTTGTCTTGCTTAGAATAATAAAAATTCTTTGATATGAAACTCACCCACTTCATTTCATTTCAATGAGAGTTTGTTGAAATTCATTGATTTACAATTTTAATTTATTTGCTCTATCTTGCATATCGAGCAATTCTTGTTTAGATGGAATAACTTATAGACTATTGCTGCCAGTAATATTTTGTAAACCTACAATCTTACGTTTACATAACCACTGATTGTTAAATAAAAACTATTCCGAAGTATACGAACACTGTACTGCACTAGATGAATGAAATATATATATATATATATATATATATATGTATATGTATATATATTATATATCAAAATAGTATATATATAAAAATAGTATATATCAATATATACTATTTATATGTATATATCAAAATAGTATATAAAAATCATTAAGATATCCAGCGTGTGTATATATATATATATATATATATATATATATATATATATATATATCCTTCATCTAGTGCAGTACAGTGTTGGTATACTGGTCTGCATATTACGAAAATAGTAGCTACATCATTTCTGCGTTGCTTCTGTCTGGTTTTAAACAAATGCTAATATTTCTGGTGGGCTTCTGCTGACGATTGTGTGATGTTCCCTACAGAACAGATACACATAACAAACGAACATATTTTGTCACGAGGACTTTTACATATGTATTTAAATAAAGCATACATTAAACTTACATAAAACATCTTTAAGCAAAAAGTTTGCAAATAGAATTGGAACCGGGCCTTACATTTTTATACACAAAAAAAGCTTCAAATACTAAATTTATTTTCATCCGAACACTAGAAAACGTGAGGAAATCACACCGAAAGTGTAATTTATATTTTAAAAAGTTTTCGTATTGCAACATTGCAGTGCCCAATATAATAAGGATTAGTCTGACTGTGGATAAGCATTAGGGATGTAGCAAACTACCCCCACCTCTTACCTAAGCAACGTACCCTGCACCCTAACTAACTGCCCGATGAATACCACCAACATGTGCCACCGTACATACACAGTATATCGCATACAGTGCACCAAATGTGACCAATCATACGTCGGTAGCTCAGTGAGATACCTGCACGTTAGAGTAAAAGAACACATACAAACACAAGCCTCTTCTGTTCGCAAACACCTTCACACATGCGGCAACAATAACAAATCCATCAAAGTAGATATTTTAGCCAACGAACGCAATGTTGGCAACCTTCGTATCAAAGAATCAATCCTGATTGCCAAATTACATCCCAAGATTAATCGCCAAGATAAATTAGGCTCATCATTCTTAACTTAATGCACACCATCCTACTATTGTATAATACAATTAAAAAATAAATAAACAAACAAAATTAAATAAAAAAAATAAATCCAAAATTAAATTAAAATAAACCAAAATAAATAAACAAACAAAATAATAAATAAGCAATCCCTATTCAAGATTACTACACATTAATAATAATAATAACAATGTTTAACAATTAAATAGCAAGCCTAAGATATATAAATTAGATGGTGGGAGCATGTGGGCTACACGGCTACATGTAAATTTAAAAGTTTATATGCTACACGGCTACATGCAAATTTATAAGTTTATATACCCCAATATAACCCAATTGATTTCTCCGAGTAAATCTAACAATATTGATCGCACATAACAATAAGACATAATACACCAAAAACATAAACCCAAGTTAACGCAAATAAACAAATACATTATAAAAAAAATACTCAAACTCTCGAAACAACTTCTAACCACTTCGTCATAACACATTGCATGTATAAATAAATAATTATAGTTACTCTATAATTTAATTAAAGATACAAGAATCCATAAATGAGTATATATACACTACATAACGAATTAAATAAAATACCCCCAGAATGAGAATAATATCACTAAAATAAAATAAATGAGCAAACAAATAAATACATTAAAAAGTAATGCAACGTAATACATCTAACTGAGAAGAAATATCGGTAACGATTATCCCCCTTAGAATAACTCATCAAGTTGTCTCCCTTGACCAACTGATTTATTCTAAGTCTACGCTCCCACCACCCCAAACAGAAAGCAGAAACACAAACAACAAATGAATTAGTTAATTAAATCTCCTCAATATAAACATAAACTACTATATAAAAAAATAAATAAAACAAATAAATAAATTAGAAATAAAAATAAGTAAAAAAAACAAACAAAAAAAACAAACAAGCTTATCATATTAAATTTAAAAAGCCACCAACAAGTTCCGGGCAATTATTTAACCCGATACTGTTACTCATTACTGTTTACAACACGTTTGAACCAAAGATAAACTATTATAAAAAAAACAAAAAAGCAAATAAATAAAATACAATATAAAATAAAATAAATAATTTAGAAATATAAAATAAGAATTGAGAATAAAAAACCTAACCATATACTACCCACCAGTTCCGAGCGGTGATTTGTTGCGTTATAGTTACTGCTTACAACAGCACGTTTGTCAAAGTCAAGTAAATATCTGACGAAGAGATCTTTCTCGAAATATTATATTACACGGACATAACACCAGACAGACTTTCCCAGGTGACCACTGTGCAAATATAAATATACTGCGTATATGAAATATGAATATGTACACATGTATTTATAAGTTGTATTAATAAATTTCTCACCTGCTTCAGCTTGTGTCTTTCCGTTACTTCTGTATTGTACCGCCTTCTGCAATTCTATTATATATATATATATATATATATATGTGTGTGTGTGTATGTGTGTGTGTGTGTGTAGGATAAAATTGTCGCCCTAAGAAGGACATGATTCAATTTTCGTTTGATGAAAACAATTTCCTTTTTTTCGTTTAGATCATCTACTAATTGGTCAGGTGTCTACAAATCCCAAGTGACACAATGTTCGACGAGAAGATCGAAAATGCGCCGCTGTACAACTCATGCTCTCCATCGATCCAACTTATGACAAAAGGACCATTGCCAGCACCCTCAAAATGCATCGCTGGGCTGGATTACCACGAAGAACAGGTACATTCTGGCAAAATGTGATCCGTCCTTCGTAGGTCAGTGATGTGTCTTAGTGTGGCAGGAACCGTCAATGGATTTGGTTGGTCTTAATTTCGCGATCGAGTTGATATCCCACCGCTCGTCGATCTGTCGTGCTAGAAGGAATGCAATTCCATGCACACAAAAGAAAAACCAACAACTTTGTGCTCTATTCTACTTATTAAATTCAAGATAAGATATACAAATATATAGTAATATACAATTGCCCGTAGTTCAGTATTGATTTTTACAGACTCCGCTGAGTCGAAATAGGTTCATTTCTCTCGGTATCGCGGTGGAATGATGCGGGAAGAGAGGAATGTGGCTACTCCTCAACTACGCTCGAACTCTGCTCCAAACGTCAGCTCAATTTCTGGTCTCGACACGTTCAAATACTCAGGGAAGGGGTGATACCAGAGGCGTTTCCTGGACCAATCGTCTAGTTACGTCACACACAGGGGAGGTTCTCCCTTCCCCGTGTGCATCTGTGGTTCTGCAAGCGCTCTCATGCCCCGAAAAGGTCACTCTTGCGACCTCTGGGTCGCGGGCATTTTTCTCAAACTAGAAACATCCTTAGTCTCGAATCCTGACTCATTTTATTTTCGGAGTACAATTTACAACAAATAAAATGATATTGCCAACGATTTTCATACCAATGAAAATCAAAATCCAATCTTTCTCTCAGCAAGGTCTTTTGCCGTCGCCCGGGGACACCAACAATAATAAAAGAATATAAAGAAAGCATATCTGCCCGGCTTCTCAAGCATTAAAGGAGTATTGCCCCCTTACCACTCCGTGAAGATCCCAATTGCTCATTGGGACGGTCACGTCACACGTTCTCAAATGTGATGAAAACAAAGTTTCCGGGCACGGTTATGGTCTTTGGTGTTGTTTCAAGTGAGAACCAAATCATGCCACCTGACATCTTCAAAGTCAGCTCGAAAGTTAACATCAAAGTGTACCTGGATGTGCTAAAGAGTGTAGCCATTCCTTGGTGCAATCACGTGGCTGGTGACAAACTCTGGGTGTGGCAGCAGGATTCGGCCCCAGTCCAAGACCACAAAGAGACCCGGGTTTTCCTTCGGAAAGAGTGCTACGACTCTGTACACGTCTCTCAAATAGGTTCTCATCCCTCGACCTAAACCCGCTGGTCTACATCATTTGGCCGTACGTCGAGAACATTACCAACACGATCTCCCACAACACGAAAACCAACCTGATCGACGCCATCCGCCGAGTATTCGCTGAGCTCCCGCCAATGCTTGTAGAAAAAGCATGCTTCCAGTTCCAAACCCGTACGAAGGTGGTAATTGAGGCTATAGGCGGCTAAGTTTAATAGATATCAGCTCTACTACATAATTAAGTTATATGAATTGATTTTTTTCAATCTATATATATATAAAAGCGAAAATGTATGTATGTACGCTTTTCCTCGATGTATACAAAAGGCTTCTTTCAGAGAAGCGCTCGCTCGTTTCACAACTTCTTAAAACTTTCCATATCATCTATAAATTGTAATATCTCACACTTAACCACGGAGCTCGCCTGTCTATTTAATTGTATTTACTTTCAAACGTTAATTATTCCACAATTCCCGCATCGGCACACGTTACATTCGGTTTTCTGTATAAACAAAAAGCGAAACTCGATTCTAATCACTGGCCGAAAGCCAGTAGTCTATAGAGTCAATGTCGACTTCGTCATATCAGACGGTAGCTTTCATTTCGAGACGAGACGCCTCCCCCTAATAAACAGGGAGCGGTTTTTAAAAACAAACAAACAAACAGATTTATTGACCTCATTAAAAACTGTCCCGCACAAAATGCTAACTGCTGAATACCGATCGCCGTCACGTCAATCAAAAACGCGTACCTTTTTTTTCACACTTTACTATTTTCCAACTAGGCGTTGTCAAGGCTTCGTTTTTTTTTCACGGGCACCTGTTTTTCTACGGGGTTTTTTTCACACATACCTACAAACACCCGGGCTACGCCGGGTACCCCTGGCTAGTAACATTATAAAATAAAGCGATAGTGTAGTTTTCTTTTAGGTGACAACTGTATTGTTCTACCCTATATATATATATATATATATATATATATATATATATATATGTATATATATATATTATACTAGTGGCTATGACTCTCGAGCGTATAAACATATCGCTGCATATACATTTAATAAAATGCATATGCATAACTATGTTTATACTGTCGAGAATATAATTTGTAATTCACTTTTTCATTCTCCAATATGACTAAGTAGATCTATAAATTATATTCAGCTTTCTCCGGTGCCTTTACTTAAGTTTATTCAAATCTCTTAGCTTGACACTGTTCACCGGCGAACTAATGCCAGAAATTCAGTCACATATCTACATGAAACAACGTGAAAATATTATGTTTTGACTTTCAAATATATTCCATGCGTTATTGTTATATTTATTCGCAGAATTGGGTGCCTGGCTACATTCTGCGAATAGCTTTTTTAGAACTGCATACATGTGGAACTCTTCCGATTGCCTGCTTTCCAACTGACCACAATCTGATTGTCTTCAAGTCCAATGTAAACAAGTTCTTGATGAACAGTCCCCTAAGTAAGCTAATTTACAACATTCACTAATGTTTACTACGCTATAATCACACGGGCTAATGTATACACATTAACCCTTATTCTCGAGTGTCATTGGGGCCTTGATAAGTGGTGATTCCTGTGTAAAAACGATCCTACAACTTGCAATGGATGCATTTCAATGGATAATACATACATACTAGCTTTTCAGTCTGTCCTGGCCCGGGTATTTTTAGAGGTGTATTGATCAAAAAAAAAAAAGTGGTAGTAGGAAGGAAGGCTCTAACCCGTACCGCAAAGGAGGAAAAGAACGAGGAAAAAGCGTGATGCCTTTGCTGTTACGACCACCGCCAAACTGGAAGTGACGTAGGTTTTAATTAAGGCTAGGAGAGGAGGACTTTCGAAAATAAGCGACCCCCACCTGTAGAAAAGTATCCAGTTGAAGGTTAAGATATTAATGTTTTTAGCCAATTTTTAAATATTTGTTGTCTGAACGGTTGAGCTTCAAAACGATTCTGATCTAGTAAAAATCCGTCACCTCTGTCAAAAGTTTTATGCAAACATAAATACATAAATACATACATTAATACATTGGTAACTCAAATTTTCGACCTAAAACCGATTAAAAAAGCTTGCGCAATCTCTGAATAAAATGTTTAGACCAGAAATTGTCTGGGTAATTTTGTAGAGACCGAAGCGGTCAATTTTTTTTTAATTTGACCCCTATTATGGTCCCTTAGCATTTATTGTTTGGGGTTCAAATCAAGTTATTAAATTATATCTATGTAAAAGAAACCTATATCCAACATTTCAAGTGTTTTGACTCAAAATTGTCGGAGGAATTTGGTAGAGTTTTCAAAGGTGAAATCGTTTAACTTTGACTCAAATTTCTGGCGGAAAACCGATTACAAAGATTTTCCCAAACCTCAGTACCTTCTATTTCTAAATTTCGAGCCTGTAGACTGAGTTATTGTGTAGGGAAACGTAAAGACACACAGGCAGACAGATATTTTCACACACACACACACACATTATATATATATATATATATATATATATATATATATATATGACCACAAAACACACCCACCACCACTCACATACAAATATATATCAGGAAAGTTCTTGCCGATTTTAATATTTGAATTCGGTTTAATCAAAATTAATTGATCGAAATAAGTTTAATGTTTATTACCATACATGGTTCATACGATTTTTCAGCTCACTAGAATGTTCTCTTTTTTAACGAACAGCTGGACCTAATTCTCAAAGAAGATATATTACTAATTATAAAATGAAATTTTGCGTCTGATCTATAAAAATGCTGAAAAACATACACATGTTAACCATTCACAAACTGTTTTATTACGACTAGAGTAAAAACAGGCTGCCAGCCTAGATGGGATTTATGATCGTCTAGCTGATAATTGGCGGCGCTAACAACTTCAATCATTTTAAGTAAAAGGTGCAATAGGATGCTAGCTAGTAACATATCTATCACTTGCATAAACGTTGCAATCCGGAATAATAAAATATCAATTAGAAAACTATAAGATTATATATATCTAAGATTTAATTTCTAATTTATGTAATTAATTACATAGATATAGGTGTATTTTTTGTCATGTGCATTTTATACTTTACCATACATGTAGGCATAATTATTCTAGTGGTGATGTGCTTTTATGTAATTATCACATATCTTTTATATCGTATATCTCCTGATCACATAGTAATATATCAATGTAAAAGTCACTAACTTCCAAACGATCGTTTATTTATATAGCGGCCTTTATAGTTTGGTTTGGTTGTTTTTGTTTTACTGCATATCAACCCTT
The DNA here is from genome assembly GCF_053919585.1 of Euprymna scolopes. Classification (NCBI taxonomy): domain Eukaryota; kingdom Metazoa; phylum Mollusca; class Cephalopoda; order Sepiida; family Sepiolidae; genus Euprymna; species Euprymna scolopes. Next base: position 91,685,753 of record NC_136504.1, read on the forward strand.
TTCAGGTTATTTAATGCCGAATCCAAAATTTTGAAGAAAATTATTTTAATAGAATATATTTGTTGTTTTCAAGTCGGTTTCTTTTTAACCCATAGTTGGGACCCTAACAAGTACTACCACTCCGGGTCAGAGTGAACCTGGGAGCAATGGCAATTAAAAGGTGGCTCCACACTCCCCAAAGCCCGCAAGAAGCTAGGGCCTCCCCACTGGATATCGTTTAAGGTCATATCCAGGACCAGCGGTCTTTATATTTCAGCTATTAAATTTAAATTTCATTAATTTTACCCTTGTTAATTTATATTTTTCTTTCTCCTCGTATGCTTTTTTCGATTCAATATCTCTTACGACATTAAAATGTAAATAAAAGAATAACGCAGTTTAATTTAATATTGAAAGCCGTAAGTTACACCGGGCCTTTAACATTTTCTTTATCATTACAGCAAGATAGTTTTTGAATATACGGTTAAGTGGCAGGTTTAGCCATTTAGAACTGCTTTAAAGCTTCGACACTCACTCAATTGTCGACCAAATTTTAAACAATTATTACAGTTTATTGATCAACTTCTCAGCTATATTGTGAAAAGAAAAATCAATTTTCGTTCTGTAAAACAAAAGTTATGATTAATTTACTGGTGTTCAAAATCGTTAAAAAAACATAAGGAGATGGGAGACGTTTTATCTGACTGATTTACATAGCAACCACGTCGCTTCAGCGACTAATGCACCCCTCTTGGGAAAAGAGAAGTCTAAAGCCTTTGAAGTTTTCCTTATCTATATATAATAAATATAACTGCTTGTTTATGTATTTTTATCTACAGAATCCACTCCTAAACAAATTAGATCATTAACAATTTTCAAACACAGCTTTAGTGAGTAAAGTATTGTAATGTTGATTTTAGTTTAATGTAGATTAAGAAAGGCGAGTGGAAACCCTATATTTAGATGACTCAGATTTTTTGTGGAATTCTAACAATCCGTATGATAACAATGAAATTAATAACCATAAACTTTCAAACTCATTAGTATAATTTAGATGTTTTATAAGCACGCCGCTTAAGTAATTTAAATATTTGGTTTTAATTGTAATATTAATTATACGCCATTTAAGAAACATGTTCCAAGATTTTTTTTCTTAAAACACTTCAAACTGGCGTCTTCAAGTTTAGGTATTTTCTAGTATGAAAATTATGCCAGAAGATTCTTGCAAAAACTGTGATGTGATAGGACAACAAAGTAGTTCAAGTTAAATGATTTAATTTTACCGTTTTGGAAAGGGTCATATAACGGTCGGCCTATGCTCGCTGGAATGTGCTGTATTTTAAAATGCAGCTAACCATAAATAAATCTTAATAAAAAAAGTAAATAGAATTTAGAGATTAGTTGCTGACAGACAGAGAACCAAATGGTAAGAATCAAAATCGTTATACTTTTGCAATAGACGTAATAAGGAAGAAGTGATAATTGAAATACGTTTCGATCTGCGTGCCAAATTAAACATATGTTGTCTAGAATATAAATCTCACCTGTATGTTGAAATGTATAGTTGTAAGTATGAATGTTTGTACGTCTGTCTAAAACTTTGGACAGAGGAAACAGATTTTCAAAAGATCGGTACCATTTTGAAGCTTGATCCTCCGGGCGGGGAGTATCTAAATATTGTCTAAAAATATTAATTCTTTCACCCTAAACATTTTTACAGGTAGGGGTCGCTTTTTGTGCCAATATTTTCGAAAATCATCCCTCTTCTCGATTGACGAGCGTAAAATTAAAACTTCGCCACTTCTTGTTTGGCGATGGACGTAACAGGAAAGACGTTACGTTTTTTTCCACGTTCTTTTCCCCATTTTCGGTAAGGGCACGAGCCTGCCTGCCTACTGCCACTCTTTTTGTGTGTGTGTGTGTGTGTGTGTGTGTGTGTGTGTGTGTGTGTGAGGGGAGGGCTACACACACCTCCAAACACTCGGGCATGGCCAGGCACATGGGGTAGTTTCATTATAACGTTCTATTTTTATTGAACACTTTTGAAATGAATACGGAAAGTATTAACCATTATATACTTTAATATTTTGGGGGATATACATACAATTTAAAATAGGAAAATAAGGGTAAAAAAAGCAGAACTAAATAGACTAAATTCTATACCTCTACGTATACACTCACACACACATAAGTGTGTGTGTAGAGACTAAATTATATACATATATGTATACATACATATGTGTGTAGCGACTAAATTATATACATATATGTATTCACACATTATGTGTGTGTGTGTAGAGAAAACTATATCATTGTATCAAAGCTCTTCGATGTATCCAGATTAGCACCCTTGCAAAGTCCGGGATCGAAACACGCCTATCGAGTTGATAGCAATTAGCTCTATCTATCAAGCCACTAGAACAAGGGGCTGACATACATACGCATGATAATATATTAGATATATAGTTATACAGTATATTCAGTGCTCAATACGTGAGTATAGCTTAATGTAAAGTATATGTTTGTTTGTTTGTTCTGTTTTACGGCATATCAACCACTTTGGGGTCATTTAATGCCGAAAGGTTCGTTATGTTGTGTTAAATATTGGTTTGTTCTTCTTAAGGTTTTTCTTTTTTTTTTGGGGGGGGGTCTTTCCTTATATTTTTGAGTATATTTTAGTTTCTTTCAGAAAATTGATAATTTTTTGGGGATCAATCTTGTTTAATATTGTTTTCAGATTTTTTTCTTGGTAATACTTTGTTCGGATTTGTTCAAGGTCAATGCAGTTTGTCAGTATATGGTGTATTGTGTAGGGTTCTTGACACGTTATACAGTTTGGTGTCTCCTCCCCTTTTAGTAGATGTGAGTGGGTGATGTGAGTGTGACCTATTCGCAGTCTGGTCATTACTACCTCTTCCTTTCTTGTTAACTTTTTGGTGTTTCTCGTTCCAATATTTGGTGTTATTTGGAATAGTTTGTTTTTGGTGCATGAGCTCCAGTTTTCTTGCCATTTTCTCTTCAAAAATGTGTTTATTTTAGTCTTTAGGTCTGTATAGGGGATTTTTCCACTTATGTGGTTTTGTTGCAGAGTTTCCTTTGCTGCCTTATCTGCTTGTTCATTCATGTATATGCCGATATGGCTTGGTATCCAGCAAAAGATAATGTTTTTTTTCATGGTTATGGCATCTATTTTGTTTAGCAATTTTGTAATAAGTGGGTTTGTCATTTTTTTTCTTTTAGAGATATGAGTATTGAAAGTGAGTCAGTAAATATGATATATTTTTGATGGTCATCATTGGTTATTATATTCAGTGCCAAATCTATGGCTGTTGCTTCTGCGCTGAAAATAGAAGATTCGTTTGGGAGCCTTTTCTTTAGTTTTATTTTTTTGTGGATGGCTGCGCATCCTACTTTATCTCCATCTTTTGATCCGTCAGTGTAAATTTGTGTATATTCTTTGTATGTATTCTGGATGATAAGTAGTTCTTCATGGAAGGTTGATGGGTGGGTTTTCGTTTTGGGATATTTATTTAATTTTAATATTATGTGTGGTTGTTTGATCATCCAGGGTGGAGTTTTTGATTTGTTATATTTATGTATTTTTGTAATGTCCATTTGGGCTTCTGTGAGAAGGTTTTTTATCCGGAGGCTGTAGGGCTTGATGATATTTTCTTTCTTGTTGAAGAGATGTGTGTATTGTGTGTGGAGGGTACATTGGTATGCAGTATTTGTTGGACACGATACCAGCTTTAGATAATATTGTAGCGCTAACTTCTGTCGTCTTAGAATCAGTGGAGGCTCATGGGCCTCTATATAGAGGCTTTCTACTGGAGAGGTTCTAAATGCTCCCAAGGCTAATCTTAATCCTTGATGATGGATTGTATTTAGTTCTTTTATGTAGGACTTCCTTGCTGCTCCATAGATGAAGCATCCATAGTCCATTTTAGATCTGATTAGAGTTTGGTATAATTTCAATAATGTGACTTTGTCTGCACCCCAATCGGTGTGTGCTAGGACTTTGATCAATTGCATTGTCTTTTGGCATTTTGCTTTTAAATATTTTATATGCGGTATAAAGTTCAATTTTTTATCGAATATAATACCTAAATATTTATGTTGGTCGGTGAGTGGGATGTTCTTGTTATCCAGTTTCAGGTTGGGGTCGTGGTGGAATTTTCGTAATTTGCAAAAGTGGATGCATTTAGTTTTTTCCTCTGAGAATGTAAATCCATTTTCTATGGCCCATTTGTTTATTTTATTCAGACAGAGTTGTAGTTTGCGTTCGGCTGTTTGTATATATTTAGATTGGTAGTATATAAGTAGGTCGTCCACGTATAGGGCGTTTTCAATTCCTGGGTCTATGTTTTTTATGATATTGTTTATTTTAATGTTGAAGAGGGTGACAGACAGGATACTGCCTTGGGGGACCCCCATTTCTTGATCTTTTTGGACTGAATAAGTGTTGTCCATCCGTACTTGGAAGTTTCTATTTGTTAAGAAATTTCTGATAATTTCTGGCATTCTACCCCTAAGTCCTAGTTCATACAGGTCTTTTTGGATTCCGTATTTCCAAGCGGTGTCATACGCCTTTTGCATGTCAAAAAAAATTGCTATTAGATGTTCTTTTTTTGCAAATGCTTCTCTTATGCGTGTTTCCAGTTTTATTAAGTGATCGGTGGGGCTTCTATTTTTCCTGAAACCCGACTGGCTTTCTGTAATTAGATTTTTGCTTTCCAAGTACCAATTTAACCTTTCGTTAATCATTCTCTCAAAAGTTTTGCACAAACAACTAGTTAGTGCAATGGGTCGGTAGTTTGTTGGGTTTGTATGGTCTTTTTTTGGTTTGGGTATTGGGATTACTGTTGCCTGCTTCCAGTTTTTTGGAATGTTGTTAGTTATCCATATCTCATTGTAAATTTGTAATAAGTAGTCCAGTGATGGTTTTGGTAGTTTTTTGAGGAATTGATAATGGATCTCGTCGGGGCCGACTGCTGTATCGGGAGATTTGTTTATTGCCTCCTCTAGTTCTGCACTGTTGAATAATTGATTGTAGTTTTCTTCATTTTTTGATTTGAAGTTTATTTTTATTTTTTCTTCATTTTTCTTTATAGCTTGGAATTTTTTATTTTGGTTTTTTGATGATGAGTTCATTGAGAATTGTTCTGCTAATTTATTTGCGATATTTTGTTTGTCGGTAATCTTTGTGTTGTCGCATATAAGGTGTTTAATAGGGTTCTTTGTATTTTTTCCTGCTATTTTTCTGACCATCTCCCATACTTTTTTGGGTTTTGTGTTTTGATTAATTTTTGTTACATAGTCTTTCCACGAGTTCCGTTTTGATTCTTTGATAGTTTTCCGTGCTTTGGCTTTGCTGTTTTTATAGGTGTCCAAATTTTCTTTCGTTGGACTGTTTTTGAATTTCCTTAGGTTTGCACGTCTGGCTCTTATAGCTTCTTTGCATTCTTTATTGTACCAGGGTTTGTTATATTTTGTAGTAGTGGAACTTTTTGGTATGTTCTCCTCGGCTATTGTGAGTAGGGTGTTGCTGAAATATGTGATGTGTTCTAAGTCAGGATTCGCTTCAGGTATTAATCTGTATTGACATGTATTTTGGAAATTTTCCCAATTTGCCTTTTGTAAATTCCAGCGGGGTGTTTTGTCTTCTGGCTTGGGATTCTCGTTTTCTATTATGATTGGGAAGTGGTCACTTCCGCATGTATCCTTATGTGTTCTCCAGCTATAATCCATGTATATAGTTGGGTCACATAGTGTTATATCGATTGCTGATAGGGTTCCCGTTGGTGGGTGCATATATGTATTCTCTTTGTTGTTGAGTAGGCATAGATCATTTTGGTTAATTATTTTTTCTATGGTTTGGCCTCTTTTGTTGTTTTTTTTACTGCCCCACCATATATTGTGACTATTGAAGTCTCCCAACAGTAGAAAAGGTTTAGGTAGTTGTTTGATTATATTGTTTAATTCTGTTTCGTTTATTGTTTCATTTGGTGGTATATAGAGTGAGCATAGGGTTACTGTTTTGTGTAGTGTTGCAGTTATTGCAACAGCTTGCATATTTGTTTTTAAGTTCACTTTGCTGTGTGGAATGTTTTCGTTTATCAGTATTGATGATCCACCGGTGGCTTTGCATGATAATTTGTTTATGTGGTTGTATATTGAGTAGTGTTTTATGTTAATTTTGTCATTTTCTTTTAAGTGTGTTTCCTGTAGGCAAATTATTGCAGGACATAAGGATTTGATAAGTATTTGCATTTCTTCGATATTAATTTTTAATCCTCTTATGTTCCACTGTAGGATTTTGTTAGTCATGGTTTATATTTTCTTTTGGTTTTGGACTGTTGGTGTTTATGTCTACGTCCATAGTTTCGATGTTAGTTTGGGTGTTTCTTTTGGAAGTGGATGGTCTGTTTCTTGTTTCTGGTGAGAGGCTTTTTTTGGGTTTTGGTCTGGGACTTTTAGATTTACTTTGTCTTGACTGTCTTTTTTGGCTACCAGTTTCAACTAGTTCAAATTTATTTTCATTTTCAATTAATACTAATTCTGTTTTTTGTTTGTCATTTTGTTTTTGGGGGGTAGTTTTTTTGTTGTTCTGTTCTATTTCCATTTTTTCTGTTGTTGTGTGTTTATTTTTAACATCTGTTTTTGTCCTTGTTAGTGACTTGGATCTTTCACGTTTTGATAATTGAGGAGGTTTCATTTCTTTAGAGATTGATTCCTCAATATTGATGGAAGTTTTTCTGATTTCCTTTGTTTCGTTTTCTTTTATACTGGGTTGTTCGTTTCTGACTTTTATTTGGCTGTTAGAATTTATTTTCAGTTCTGATAAAAAAGATTTTAATTCTTCAAGTATGTTCTTTAGTTCTTTTGCTAGGTTTGCAATTTCTGGAGCAAGGTTTAGTTCATTGTAGTTGTACATTTTGTTTGCTTGTTGGGTTATTGTGGCATATGAGTTTTTGGTGCGATTTGTGACTTCTTTGCGGGCTTCTTGGAAGGTTATATTTTTTTGATATTTGATTGTTATTATTTCCTTCTCTTGCTTATATATTTTGCACTGTTTTGAGTGAGAGTGGTGCTCTTCTTGACAGTTTGTGCATTTGGTTTTATTTGGACAGTCTTCTTCATCGTGGTCTGGGTTTTTTTCACTGCAGTTTCCACATGTGAAGAATCTTAGACATTGGTCTTTATTATGTCCAAACTTTTGGCAGTTGTAGCATTGTAAAGGTTTTGGAATGTATTGTTCTATTTTCGTTCTTTCATAACCTATATTGATGGTCTCTGGTATTTGAGGATAATTGAATGTTAATATATAAGTGTTTGTATATATTACCTCTCCTTTTTTTTTAAATGTGATTCTTTTTACATCTGTGACCCCTTGGTTTTTTAGTTCTGTTTTGATTTCTTCTGTTGTGCAGACGGAGATTTCCTGGTTTTTTATGACTCCTTTGGAGTAGTTTAGTGTTTGGTGTGGATAAGCTTTGATGTTTGTTTCATGCAATTTTTGTAGTTGAAGTAGAGTTTTGGCCTGTTTTTTATTTTGTACTTCTACCAATATGGTACCATTCCTTAATTTTTTGACATTTTTAGGTGTTATTTTGCTTGATATTACCTTTTGGATAATGAAGGGTGACATTTTAGTTAACGGTATATTAGACGTTGCTTCTAGCACGATGAATCTTGGAAAGTTTGTATCTTCATTGTCGCTGTCAGAGTCTATTTCTGTGTGTGGTCTCTTGGATTTTTTGGCATTCATAATAATTTTTGAAAAATTCATCAGCCATGCTCCCCACCCTCCTCGGAGCCCCTTATGGGGAAGAACTATGAGGGGGTAAATCCCATTCGCCTCGGTTCTCCAGGGCTACATAGCTGGTATACTCAAACATGGGGAGGTTTCCAAGCATTCACAATATATGGTTATGCCCACCCAAGTATGGGATTTCCCTGTATTTTTATTATTCCTGATGGTTACCTTTTTCCCAGCTTGATTGACCCTTCAGCCATCGCTTATTAACTCAGTTTATTGTTTATGTTGAGTGTTAGTGTGTTTTTGTTTGGATTGTCTGAATTAGTGCTTGTCATGACCAACCGATTGATTGGATCGGGCCTATCCAACCTCCCGTCTAGCCTAGTAAGGGCCAAAGTGGTGTGTTGTAGTATCATGTTATTATTTCCTAGGCATGTTCCACTCAACCACCAGGATCCCGTTCTTAATGCATTACGGGTGGCCACCAACGGTCAACTGGTGGTCCCATTGAAGGATTTTTACCCTCTGCAGGGGGGCAGTTGGTATGTTCTATCGCCCTACCAACTAGGCAAAAAAAAAAAAAAAAAAAAAAAAAAAAAAGGGGTGAGGAGGTGAAGGAAAAAGAAAACGAGGGAGGGGAAGGGGAGGAGAATGTTGTTTTTGTTTTTGTTTTCGCAGAACATGACTAAGTTTTGCAAAAGGGAATAAAAAAACAAAGACATCTATGTAGGTGCGTTTCATCTCAGGAAGTCAGTAGACAGCCTGATCTGGTAGCACCAGAATGTAAAGTATAAAAATATATTTATGAGGATTAATATACACACTAAGTGTTAGGTTTCCCTTGTGGTGGAAATATGCAGGCGAATTATCATACTGCAGCCAATATATAAATAGGTGAATTTATACGCAATGTGGCACTCACCACATCTCTTCTAACTCATCTCTCCCCGGAAATAAGATAAGTGTCTTTAGACTGCCAGACTAAAACGTAATATAATAGGAAACACCAAATCAACACTTAGATGAAGACACATTGAAACTCATGTCAGTGTCAATGCCATTTTTTGTTAATGTTATTAAAACTCCGGCCAGATTTAAAATGCATAGTCTATAGATTCCTATTATATTCGGTGGCGTAATACAAATTCATCTGTCATATTTTACAAAAACCTTGATTGTGTGAATAATAATACATTGCATCGGTCAAGTGCTTGACGTAAAAAGCAGGTAACTTATCTCTATGTATATAGACATGCATATATGTACAAACATATAGACATACATATGTACACACACAGTCAGACACACACACACACTATATATATATATATATATATATATATATATATATATATATATATATATATATACATACATACATACAGTGCCGGAAAAAGAAAGTATGCACTTGTAATATTTTTCAAAAACTGCATATTTGAGCTAGATTTAATGTAACTGTTTAAACAATCTATATCTCAGTTTATTCGCCTTTTATTCCTCTATAATTTTGCCTATTCAGATTTGACTTTTAATTGAAATATTCGTGTTCACACCAATTAAAAAAATGACTCATAATTGAGTAGGCAAAAAGAAAGTCTGCAGCAACAAATTCGCTTAAAACCAGCTTAAATAATCGCCCCTAAAGTAGTTTAAAATATCCACCAACAAGCAACAAAGCATCTCCAATCGTAATTGTATTTGCTCGAGCGTAACATTTAGTCCATATGCCACGACTTTTTCTTAGTGATCGTCAGGAGCTCATTAATGTGGTCTATCCAATCGAGAAATCGGTCGCCGATTGAAATCTAATGAGAAAACAGCACAAAAGACTGTGCAAAAGCACCAAAAACACCGGCAGTGTTCGTGATGCCCCTAAATCTGGTCACACTAGAGTTACTTTTAACAGGGAAGACAATGCTATCAAGATCCGCAGGCTAATAAACAGATTTGACAGGGCTCCCCAAATCCAACAACAGTGCAATCTTGTTAAAAAATGATCACCTCTACTGTCAAGAACAGATTAAAGGAATTTCATTTGCTAGGATATGTTGCAAGACGCAAACCAATGATTTCTGTAAAGAACAAAAAGCGCCGCCTTGACTTCGTCAGATGTAATGAAGATCATGACTCTTCATATTGGTCAACAGTGTTTTTTAGCGACGAAAGCAAGCTCAATAGACTAGGCAGTGATGGTAGGCAGTACGTTCGTCGGGGTAAAGACGAATAATTTAATCCTAGGTGCTCAGTTTCAACGCTGCAAGGTGGTGAAGCTTAAGTTTGGTGTGGGGCATTATTAGTACCAATGCTTTAGGTCCTATGGTTCAGTTGCAAGGTTGAATTAATTTGAACAAGTACATCAATATGTTGACTGAGCATTTTCTACCCTATTTTGGTCGAAATTTGGATGATAATCTCATCTTCATGCAGAGTAATGCTCCCATTTACACAGATAGCAATGTTAAGAGTTCCTGGAAGAGCATGATATTCCGTGTTTGGATTGGCCTGCACAATATCCAGACCTCAATCTTATCGTAAACGTAGGCATTGCATTAAGCGACGAGCTACGCAATGCTAAAATTTCAAATATGGACAAAAATGAAAGAAAAGTAGGATACTCTTTCCCCGGAGTATTGCTAGAGTTACATTTAAGGAATTCCCCAAAACTTACAGGCTGTAAAATTGCAGAAGGCCTATGCCACTAAATATTAACAATTTATAACTGCTTACAACCTTCACTTTTGTATTTGTGTTGCATTAATGTCATGAAGTTACATTTGAATAACACTTTCCCATTGTGCGGACTTTCTTTTTGCCTCCTTAATTTGGAATTATCTTTTTAGATTGCCGTGCACACTAGAATATTTCAAATACATGTAAAATATAAACAGGTAAAATTATAAAAGAATAAAAATCCAATCAAATGCGGTTTAATCTGTTTAAAAAGTTATATTTAGTAAAGCCTACATTTGCAATTTAAAAAAATACTACTGCAGAATTTTTTGCAACCTGTATATATATATATATATATATACATACATTTAAATACACATATACATATATTAATTTACATATAAATATACATATATTAATTTACATATATATATACACTTATATACATATATTTATATACATATACATACATATACATATATACACACATATATATACATATTTATATACACATATTTATAGACACATATATATACATATATATACACATATATATATACATATTTATATGCATATATATACATATACATATTTATATGCATATATATATATACATATTGATATGCATATATATATACATATTGATATACATATGTACATATATTTTATATATATACATATATTTATATACATATATATATACATATATTTTATATATATATAAATATATTTATATACATGTATATATGCATATATTTATATACATACATAGACATATATTTATATACACATATTCATATATTTATATACACATATTCATATATTTATATACACATATTCATATATTTATATACACATATTCATATATTTATATACACATATTCATATATTTATATACACATATTCATATATTTATATACACATATTCATATATTTATATACATATATTTATATACATATATACATATATTTATATACATATATTTATATACATATATGCATATATTTATATACATATATGCATATATTTATATACATATATGCATATATTTATATACATATATTTATATACATATATGCATATATTTATATACATATATGCATATATTTATATACATATATGCATATATTTATATACATATATGAATATATTTATATACATATATGCATATATTTATATACATATATTTATATACATATATACAATTATACATTATATATACATACATTTACACATATCCATATATATATATATTTATACATATACACACATATACTTGAACATGATTATAATTATATTTAGATACATTTATATATACATGTATAGATTATATATACATATATACATGTTATATATATGCACACCCACGCACATATGCACACACACACACATATGAACACACATATATGCAAACACACACATGGGCACACACACACATATATGCAAACACATACATGCACACACACATATATGCAAACACACACACACACTATATATATATATATATATATATTACATTCATATACAGTGCCACACAAAAGTATTGGATACATCACATTTTTCTTCATAACTTTAATTAGGGTTCAAGATTTTACCTAAAATTTGGTCAGTAGGTTGGTATTACTATTCTAACTAATATTTGGGGTAGTAATTACAAAATTAAAGTTTGGAAAGTTTATATTTAAGGAAAATTATTAACTAACAGAGGCAAAAATATTGGATACACTTTAAAAAATCTTTTTCTGAAATAAATTTAATCGACTTTGCTTACCATGTTACAATAATGTGAAAGAGTTTACACTGACCAGTCAAAGAGCTTTATATTAAAATAATTTTATAAAATTCTTCCAGTTTGTGTTTACTCCTTCAAAGCAAACCAGTTCATTTATAAACTAAAGAGCTGTCAATAGACATTCGTCAAAAAATCATTGATAAGCGCAAAGAAGGAAAAGGGTATCGAATAATATCAAGGGAACTCAATTTACCTCTTAGTACAGTAGGAAACATTATTAGAAAGTTTAAAAACCCTGGTGAAGCTGTAGCAAATCTTTCAAGATGTGGTCAGCCAAGGAAATTAAACGAAAAATAATCAAGGTGGATAAGCAGAAAGGTACAAAAAACCCTTTTTTTACACATGGTGAAATTCAAACCAACCTCAGAGAAGCTGGGATTATTGTGAGTAAGGATACAATCAGTAGAGTTCTAAATCGTGCAGCTTTTCTATCAAGGTCCCCAAGAAATGTTCCATTATTGATGCGTAAACATGTCAGATCACGTTTGAATTCTGTTAAACCATATGGAGAACAACCCCAAGAATTTTGGAACAAGGTATTCTGGTTAGACGAAACGAAAATCGAAATCTTTGGAATCTCAGTTGGTTACATTTCCGACACGTTTCCCAGACCAGCAAGATCAACATGCCTCACTTCTAGATCTCTTTCTGACAACGGTTCCCAATGACTGTACAACAAATGGCCACAACCCACTCGGGAATGCTGATCACGCTGTGAAAATGGTAGAAATCAGCCTAAATTCTCGCCCTAAAACTGAAGACCCACTACTCAAAACAACGAGGTATTACAAAAAGGCTGATTGGGAGGCCATCAGAGAGCTCATCAGAGATGCCCCATGGCAAAATATCTTTACTCTTCCAGCGGAACAGTGTGCAAATGAGACCACTGAATGGTTCAAAACTGCTATTGAAGCACATGTTCCCGCACGGAAATTCTATAGCAAGCCCCGCTACCCCCAATCGTTTACTTCTACTTGTGCAGCTGCCATTTGTAAAAGGCAGCATGAGTTCCACAGATTCAACCGACATAAGTCCAGCTCAAAAAAACAGAAGTTTATAGAAGCTAGAAATAATTGCAAGAGAGTGATAGAGACAGCTAAGACAGATTACTCTGAAACCACCAGAAAACGCATCGAAGCACAGAAATTAGGAACCCGGGATTTTCGGAAAATCTACAACAGCGTAGTAAATAATGGACAGTCAACTATTCCCCCACTATCAAACGATCATGAGGTTGCTTGCACGGCAACTGACAAGGCTAATCTGCTTGCCAGTTGGTTTGCCTCAAATTCCACACTGAACTCGATACACCACTCAGTCCCTGATTTTCCTCTGCGAACAGACGCCTCACTAGACGATTTGAAAATCACCCCTTCTCAGGTGCATGCTATTATAAAAAACCTAGACACCTCAAAAGCGTGTGGACCAGATCTCATCCCGGCTGTGCTATTAAAAAAATGCTCTGCCGAGGTTGCTCCAGTGCTGTCCAAACTTTACAATAAATGCCTTAACGAATCTTGTTTTCCCGACTGCTGGAAAACCGCCTCTGTGGTACCAGTCTTCAAGAATTCTGGTGAAAGAACTGACCCACTAAATTATCGCCCCATTAGCCTCCTCCCGCTTTTCGCCAAAATATTTGAGTCCTTAGTTAATCAATCCCTAGTCGAGCACCTAACAGCTGCTAAACTCCTGACTGACAAACAATATGGATTCAGGCAAGCCCGTTCAACAACGGATATCTTAACTGTAGTTTATGAACGTATATACCGTTCATTGGATAAAACAGGGGAGGGTAGAGCGGTGGCCCTCGATATATCTAAGGCTTTTGACAGGGTATGGCACGATGGTCTTCTAAGGAAAATTAGATCATATGGAATCACTGGAAGAATTCATAATGTAATTAAATCCTTCTTAAGTAATAGAAAAATCAAAGTTGTCCTCGACGGTCGTACATCCAAACAATACGACATAAATGCGGGAGTACCTCAGGGGTCTATCCTTGGACCTCTATTATTCCTGATATTCATAAACGACCTCCCGTATAAAATTGTTTCGGAGATGGGTATATTTGCCGATGACATCACTCTCTATAACATATATGAGGGGAAAACAAACGAACACATATCCAAGGAAATGGCAGAAACACTAGAGGATAACCTCCAATCCGTAGTGGAATGGGGACAAAAATGGTTGGTCACATTCAATGCTGCTAAGACTAAGCTTGTTTCCTTCAATAACTACAAGAAACCTTCTCTACCACCAATAGCAATGGCCAAGAACACATTACCTGAGAGAACTTCTTTTAAACTCCTCGGCCTAACGTTTACAGGGAATATGAGCTGGAATAGATACATTGAGAGCATTGCCAAGGTTGCTGCAAGGAAGGTTGGCTCCCTCTACCGTGCTAGAAAACTACTTACGCCTGACAGTATCCTATACCATGTATGGAGTACTGTTGTCACATCTGGGCTGGTGCATCTGCTTCTTGTCTCTCGCTCCTGGACAGGGTTCAAAAGAGAGTCGCCAACTTGATAGGTCCTGAACTGTCATCTAGGCTTCAGTCTCTGTCCCATCGACGAGATGTTGCATCCCTCTGCCTGTTCTACAAATACTTCAATGGTGAATGCTCTGACGAACTGCAAACACTTGTACCTCCCCGACGTAACTACCCCCGACAAACCCGACAAGCTACTAAGTCTCATCCCTTTACAGTAAAATCCCTAGGTGCAAGAAAGCCTTTTACTTCAATAGTTTCTTCCCCAGAACTGCGGGTCTTTGGAACTCCCTTCCGGGATTCTGCTTTCCCAACTGCAATGATATGCAGAAGTTCAAGTGTAATGTTAACAAAAATCTTTCTACTCATCTCCCTTCATAATGACCCCGCTAATTAAGTCCCTGATAGTAGCCCCCTGCTTCAAAGTGGCACTGTGCCTTGTTTGGGGTGAAAATTGAATAAAAAAAAAAAAGAAACACAGCAACACATGTATGGCGTAAAAATGGTACCACCTATAATAAAAAGCATACTATTTCTACGGTAAAGTTTGGCGGTGGTTCTCGATTATAGTATGGTGGTGTTTTTTTAACAAAGGTACTGGTGAACAAGAAATCATTAAGGGTAGAATGAAGGTACGTATGTACAGGGCGATTTTGGAGAAAAAACCTCCAGAAATCTGGTTTGTTGGAACATAATAGCTATTTGCTGTTTCAGCAGGACAATGATCCCAAGCATATTGCCAAACTAACCAAAAATGGCTTAGGAATAACGAAACTGACGTTCTTATTTGGCCCAGTCAGTCTCCAGACCTAAACCCAATTGAAAAATTGTGAAAAATATTGAAGATCAATGTTAGCAAGAGGAATCCACAAAATATTCACCAACTATAACAGTTCTGCCAAGAAGAATGGCGCATATATATATATATACATATATATATAGGCCCGTGTAAACTATTATAGTACGCTTTTTCATATAAAAGGGTTACCACACTACTGAAGTAAAAGATGCTCCTTATTATTAAAAAAGGTGTTTGTATTTGTGCATGTATTGCTGTGTTTTTATGCGTTGTGAGTGAACGGGTATCTGTGTGTCCATGTGTGTATATATAGGTAGGTATATACGTGAGTCTATATTGATATCTATATGTATGTGTCTCGCATACATCTGTGGAGATTTGGGGACACGTATGGATGGGGATGTGTCTGCGCCTGCGGATAGTCTGACTGTGTGTATATATATTGTGTGTATGCTGGTATGCATGTGCATGTATATGTGTGTGTATGTATTTATATATATGTATGTATTTTATTGAGACGTGTATCTGGTTAGGGTCCACAGGTTTTAAAGTTCCCAATCGACAGTCTTATTATTATTATTATTGATATTGGTGGTGTTATTAATATTATCAATATTATAAGAATTATTATTAGGATTGTTAGTGGGATTAATATTAGTTTTGATATAATAACAGTAATGGTATCCAGGTGTGTACATTGATATTTGTGTTTGAGGGTCCGTGCATTTCTATAACTGCGTATGTAAGTATAAATATAAACATGTGAGCATTATATGTGTATATATACACGGGTGTATCCAAGTGGGGGGTGTTTATACGTGTATTTATATATATGTATGCATAAGGAGTTTAATAACTTTCCGGGTGTTATGTTTATTTTTATTTTTGTTTGTTTATTTATTTATTTTATATTTTTTATTTTATTTTATTTATTTATTTAATTTATTTAAATTTTATTCTTGCGTCGTTATAGTTATGACCTGTTTTCAGTGCGTGAGTAAAATTCAACGTACAATGTATATCCGTTCCTGAGTATAGGTATAAGCGTATGTTTGTTTCTAGTGTATATGTGTGTGTGTGTGTGTGTGTGTGTGTGTGGATTGAAAGACACCGGTCAGTACTCAATGCCCATAAGGAATGTTTTAATTTACGGACTGCAAGACAAAAATACTAAATTCTCAAGTACCTTATGCCATAAAACCAAAAGATGGGATTCATAAACTTAAAAAGGAAATTAAAAAAAAAGATGTTTATTATCTTCAAAGACCTCACTTGTCCTCTTCCCGCTCATAACCCCCACCCATGTTACATTCTAATTTTGTAAACGAAATAAGAAAAGGTTTTTGTTTGAAATATCAAATAATCGACGATAATTCTTGGTCTGAAGACGTAATACCCCAACGCGGGTGATTACAGAAATATGTATACACATATGTAGCCATCAATGTTTGTATAAATAAATTTAATATATACACACATATACAAATATATTTATACATATATACAAATATATACGTCTCTTCTAAAACAGTTCGTCCTGTTTTAAATTTAGCTGAAAATCTTTTATACTCGTTGAGCGTTCTCTCTTGTTTCGGCAGGATGGTTATATAGTATTGCGCCCGGTGGTTTTTATTTTACCATAATTTCTAGCGCCTTCCATCGGTACTTGAGATTATCCTAAGTAGTGGTTGTTTTTACCGTTCTTTTTCGGCGATTACTCTAACACTTACCAGATAATAGTGCCATCAAACCACACCTTACCTTGAACACAAAATCATCCGAAATAAGACTTAAATTATATATTATAAATTTCACTAACATGCTGGAGAAATGTTGGTGCTAATGCAGAGAGTGATCCGCGCTATTTTTTAAATCGTATTCCCACGTTTAATTAAAGTTTTATATGTTTTTTTTTAATTCAATTGTAAGGTTAAAGTACAGAATAGGTACAAAACACCCTCCCCACCCATGGCTTTTAAAATAATAACATTATTATTTCAGCACGGATCACTCTCTGCATGAGTACCGAAATGTTTAATAATTTGGTATTTTTTTTTAGATTAGGTCCACCTCCACAATTTTCCTTTAAATGACGACATTTGAAGGTTTTCGAGTATTCTGAATACGAAAATCGCATTGAAATGTTGCGGAAATCAGTAGTTATCAAGATATAAAAAGTTATATTATGCATTGTATTCTTTGGCGGCCATCTTTTTACGCGCGCACGCGCCATAAACAAATGCACGCGCTTAAAAGAGATGCCCGCCAAAGATTACAATGCATAATACAACTTTTTATATCTTGATAACTACTTATTTCTGCAAAATTTCAATGCGATTTTCGTATTCAGCATAGTCGAAAACCATTACAAGTCGTCATTTAAAAGAAAATTGAGGAGGTGAACCTAATCTAAAAATTTACCAATAATTTTCCATCCCGTACGCCTCCCGATACATTGCTTCGTCAACATGCGACCATTTTATATCTCCCGAAGACACTTCCGTATTTAGCAAAAAAAAAAAAAAAAAAAAAAAAAAGGGGTGACCGATTTACCAGAACGTGGTAACTAAAAAGTGAGTACCACTTTCAAGTGTTGAAATAATTTTCTTTTTCAATTTTTTTTTCATAATCTGGTTAGTGTTCAATCAATAATAATCCAGTGAAAAAATTCTAAAAACCTATCAGTATAGAAATTCGCATGGGGGTGACGGTTGTGTAACTCCGCCAGCTAAGTAAATAAAAAAAAATGTTACGTGCACATGCGTTAGCCTTGACTAGGGGGGGACGAAGGGAATGACCATTAAATAATTCTGCGGGTCGCCATGGAAATCAACGCCCAATGAGTACCAAAATAGTTTTCATGATATGAAGAATTTTTTTTCGAAAAGTGGGTGATCACTTTTCAATGTAAATTTAACTTAAAATGAGCACCCACTTTCTGGCCACCCGGGAAAGGGGCATTTATTTTCGTGTTTATTGGCTTAAAGGTGTTTTGACAAGGCAGTTTGGTACGCGAGTGCATATTTAACAGTTTTAGTTTATGATCACGCGTAGCATAAACAAAGGCTACGTCTGTGAAATGGAAAATAGTCCCATTGTTCAGGGGTTATTACCATGCAAAAGAAATCAAACAAAAAACTTTTTAGCCAAGAAACACACAGAAAAATAAAAAAAAAACATAGCATCCATTTGTTTCTATCGAATTCATTTGCTGTTTTTATTGAAAACTATTTTCCCCCGGATTTCTTATATAATTTTCCATGAAGGACCGTGCGTCTCACGTTCGTATATAACATTTTTTTTTGTAGACTTCGGTGTGCTAAAATCGAATCTGCAAACCGTTTCCGTTGCAAAAAAGTTTTGATGATATGAAGAAATTACTTGTTCGAAAAGTGGGCGATCACTTTTCCATGTAAATTTAACTTAAAATGAGCACCCACTTTCTAGCCACCTGAGTGAGGGGGGATTTTTTCCCATGTTTTTGGCTAAACAGCTTTCGTTTATGCTCACGCATAGCGTAAACGAAGGCTACGGCTGTGAAATGGAAAATAGTCCCATAGTTCAGGGGTTATTACCAAACAAAAGAAATCAAACAACAAACTTTTTAGCCAAGAAACACACAGAAAAATGCCCCTCCCTCAAGTGGCCAGAAAATGGGTGCTCATTCTAAGTTAAATTTACATTGAAAAGTGAGCACCCACTTTTCGAAAAAGTAATTTCATGAATATCATGAAAACTTTCTTTTTGCTACGGAAACGGTTTGAAGATTCGTTTATAGCACACCAAAATCTTCAATAAAATATTTCGTTATATATGAACGTGAAACGGGCTTTAAAGTAAAATAATACCGGATTTTTTGGAGCAGATTTGCCGTTTAGTTGTACAAATATCCTCAAACCAGGTAATCACTAAAAGGGACTTTTAAAAGTCGTCACCTGTATCGAGCAAAAGTTTAAAACCACCGATTATATGCCAGCCTACGTCATGATAACATACATTGAGTGAGTTCCTAACCGTATTTTGTAGAGTTTTTTAGTTTAAACTCATTTTCCCAAAATTTCCTTAAACTTAACGTGTTCGATACAGTCTGCCGCCATTTGTATTTTTCAGATATACCGATAAATATTGAATGTTTTTGAACCGATTATACATTACATAAAAACACTAAAATCTTATCCAGTTAAGTAGAACATTCACTTTTTTGCCTTTGATAACATTTATTTGTTATATATTTATTTTTTGACAACTTTTTTGTATCTGTGTTTAGTAGTATAACCCCTTTTCATTTAATGTAACGTTTAGTCGGCTTGAAAAACAGTGTTTATCGGTGTATTTGAAAGCTACAAATGGTGGCGGACACTGCTGATTACTTTAAGTTAGAGAAAGTGAGTTAAAACTAAAAATCTTAACAAAATACTGTCAGAAACCCACCGATTATGCCAGCCTATGTCATGGTAACATATTTGTGGGGTTTCAGACACTGTTTTTTTATAGTTTTTAGTTTCCCAAACTTAACGTATTCAACAGAGTCTGTGACTATTTCTGTTTTTCGAGCCGATTAAATATTTTACATTACATAAAAACACTAAACAATTATCCAGTTAGGTAGAAACATAACTTACCTTACCTTTGCATTCATTTATTTGTTTTGGAACAACTTTTTCCACTCTGTGTATAGTACCCCCCCATCAACCAAATATTAAGTATTAACTCACATTTTTGTATACAGAAAACAACAACACAAAACATTTAGCATTTCAACATTTTTGCTACGTTCGGCTTCATCCACTGATTGTTGCTCGAGTCCGAACCATGAATGATTGACAGAAACTCCCGAGGATCCAGATCAAATTTTGCGAGAGTAGCATTTTTTTTCATTTTCACCTTCTTTTTGACTTTTTGGAGTGGATTGCTATACTAAGAATATAAGAAACATGCATTTCTCTCTTTTTATTAAATTTTTACATTACACCAAATTGAGCCACTGCGTGGATGGGTACAGCTAGTATGTATATATATATATATACACGTATATATATTTGTATATACTCATATATATACATATATATTTGTATATACTCATATATATATACATATATATTTGTATATACTCATATATGTGTATATACTCATATATATGTGTATATACTCATATATATTTGTATATACTCATATATATATACATATATATTTGTATATACTCATATATATTTGTATATACTCATATATATATACATATATATTTGTATATACTCATATATATTTGTATATACTCATATATATATACATATATATTTGTATATACTCATATATATATACATATATATTTGTATATACTCATATATATATACATATATATTTGTATATACTCATATATATATATACATATATATTTGTATATACTCATATATATATACATATATATTTGTATATACTCATATATATATACATATATATTTGTATATACTCATATATATACATATATATTTGTATATACTCATATATATACATATATTTGTATATACTCATATATATATACATATATATTTGTATATACTCATATATATATACATATATATTTGTATATACTCATATATATATACATATATATTTGTATATACTCATATATATACATATATATTTGTATATACTCATATATATATATATATATATTTGTATATACTCATATATATATATATATTTGTATATACTCATATATATACATATATTTGTATATACTCATATATATACATATATATTTGTATATACTCATATATATATATATATATTTGTATATACTCATATATATATATATATTTGTATATACTCATATATATATATATATATATATATATTTGTATATACTCATATATATATATATATTTGTATATACTCATATATATACATATATATTTGTATATACTCATATATATACATATATATTTGTATATACTCATATATATATATATATATATATATTTGTATATACTCATATATATATATATATTTGTATATACTCATATATATATATTTGTATATACTCATATATATATATTTGTATATACTCATATATATATATTTGTATATACTCATATATATATATATATTTGTATATACTCATATATATATATATATTTGTATATACTCATATATATATATATATTTGTATATACTCATATATATATATATATTTGTATATACTCATATATATATATATATTTGTATATACTCATATATATATATATATTTGTATATACTCATATATATATATATTTGTATATACTCATATATATATATATATTTGTATATACTCATATATATATATATATATATTTGTATATACTCATATATATATATATATTTGTATATACTCATATATATATATATATTTGTATATACTCATATATATATATATATTTGTATATACTCATATATATATATATTTGTATATACTCATATATATATATATATTTGTATATACTCATATATATATATTTGTATATACTCATATATATATATATATATTTGTATATACTCATATATATATATATTTGTATATACTCATATATATATATATATATACTCATATATATGTATTTGTATATACTCATATATATATATATATATATTTGTATATACTCATATATATATATATTTGTATATACTCATATATATATATATATATATATATATTTGTATATACTCATATATATATATATATATTTGTATATACTCATATATATATATTTGTATATATATATATATATATATTTGTATATACTCACATATATATATATATATATTTGTATATACTCATATATATATATTTGTATATACTCATATATATATATTTGTATATACTCATATATATATATATTTGTATATACTCATATATATATATATTTGTATATACTCATATATATATATATTTGTATATACTCATATATATATATATTTGTATATACTCATATATATATATATTTGTATATACTCATATATATATATATATTTGTATATACTCATATATATATATTTGTATATACTCATATATATTTGTATACTTATATCTATATATATATTTATATACACACATACATATTATATATATATATATATTATATACACTCAGTAGATTTGCGCGCGTTATATATAAACGATCAAAAACATTCTTAAAATATAACTTCTTTCTGAGAACTACACAAAGATTAGTGACTTCATTTTTTTTCAGCATAAAAATATCTTCCAGGCCCTTTGATTTGTAGTATTTTTTATTGTATATTTGTGCCTAACAGTTATTTTTGTAACGTTTACAAATCCATACATGTGATTCAATTCTTGAATATCAAACACATCTCCCAGTTGATTTGAGAAAAAAATTCACAGACAACATCCATTATAAAAAGTAACAAGCCAAATTATCGATATCTTGATTGACGATTCGCCTCAAGAAACAAGTATCCAAATGTGTGGCAGTCATTCTTGTGAAAATAAACTGATTAGATATGATATGCTGAACATTACTTACGTTAAAAAAACAAAACGATAACATTTAGTCCCCGGGCGATAATTGCATTTCGTTTTACGTTTCAATATATTCGATAAACATTAGTGATATATACCTAGGGTCTTCAGGCAAAGTGCATTAATATATGGAAGAAAAAATAACATTTTTGAATGTCATTAAAGTAGAAAACCACACGCATATTTATATCTATTCACAAAAGACAGCCAGACAGAAACCTAATCTTTTCACATCGTAAACTTTTTCTTTATACCAAATGCCAGTTTATATTGCAATATATGTATATATATATATATATATATATATATATATATATATATATATATATATATATACAGGGTGAACAGAAAGTCCTTGGACCATTTTTAGTTTTTAAATTAAATATTGTTAAAATCACTTTTTCTCTTTTCGAATAAACTAAGTATTTAGTATAACTATTGATCTAATTATTTTCAACAAAAATATAAAAATGATTTTGTTAAACTTTCAGAAAAATGAGCAAACGAGGGGCCATAATTCAGCTTCATTGCGCGGGAAGGACAAACTCAGAGATTATTAAGCTCTTGAAAGTGGCTTAATCCACCGTATACCATGTTGTGAACAGATTTAAGGAAGTTGGTACATCTGAAGTCCGTCCTAGGAGTGGAAGACCTCGCACTGCTCGAACAAAGAAGGTGATTAAAGCTGTCGGAGAGAGGGTAAGGAGGAACCCGAAGAGATCTGCAAGACAAATGGCTTAAGACATGAATGTGAGCGTGACCTCGATGAGAAGCATCGTAAAAAACGATCTCCAGTTGTCCCCCTACAAGATGAGAAAGAGACAGTACCTCACACCTGCCCAAAAGCACAAGAGACTTGAAACAGCAAAGCTTCTTCTTGGAGAACTGAAGGCTGGCACGGCAGAGCGAGAGATCGTTTTTCTGATGAAAACTCTTCACAATTGAAGCGACTGTTAACAATCAGAACGACAGAGTTTACGCAAAATCTCTAGCAGACATTGATGACTCCGTGAGAATAGTTTTCCGCCGACAAAAACCGTCTTCCCTCATGGTGTTGGTTGCAGTCTCCAAATCTTGGAAGTCGCCTCTGATTTTCGTGGAGCAGGAGGTTAAGATCAACACAGATCGCTACATTAACGATATTTTTGTTCCAGCATTTGAAGAGATTAAGAAACACATCAAAGATCAGCCGTTCACCTTCACACAAGATGGAGCACCATCCCACACCTCCAGAAAAACTCAGGACTGGTGCCAACGTCATTTTCCAAGATTCTGGAGTAATGAGATGTGGCCTCCTGCATCGCCTGATTTGAATCCTATGGATTTTTCGGTGTGGTCTTTGTTGGAGGCAAAGGTCTGTTCTGTTGCTCATCTAAGTGTTGATGCTTTGAAGACATCTCTTCTGAGTGAATGGGCTTAAATACCCCGGGAAACGCTGCGTGCCTCGGTTGGTAACTTCAGACAGAGAATTGAACGTCTAATCGAAAGGAAGGGACATCACATTGAAAATAAATAATTTGAATTTATTCTTGGTTTCCTAAATTATAATTTGCATTCATGTTTAATTTATATTTGTGTAATTTTCTATTAATAAACCACTTTTGAATTGGTCCAAGTACTTTCTGTTAACCCTGTATATATATATATATATATATATATATATATTTCTACAGATTTATAATTCATTTCTATATAGTTATTTAAATCCTTTATATATTTATATAAATTTATTACTATATATTTATAAAAATCCATATCTATATAAATTAATTTCTCTCGCTCTCTCTCTCATATATATATATATATATATATATATATATATATATATATATATATATATATATATATATACTGTTGATCCAAACTTTAAGACTACTTAAAAATCTTTGAAAATAAATCTTTTTTTTAAGGATAGATTTTAAACTATTCCGACTTTAGGTTACTAATACTACAACCTAAAATGTTATGGAAACAAAAAGGTGCATTCCAAAAATTTTGTTATAAAATGTGCATTTTTATTAAATTAGACTTTTTACGCCTGATAAAAATTATAAGCCCAAAACAATAAATTGTTTGATCAATGGTAATTCTAATGATTTTTGTTCACTTAGCGATTAGCAATCACTGTGTAAAGGCGTTACCATGCCTAAAGCAAGATAACTAACCGAGGTTGAGCTCTCTCGAATTCTAGGATTCCATAAGCGAGTTTTGTCACAGCGAGCGGTAGGAGCTAAGGTAAATCGCAGTAAACTCTTATTTGCAACTTTCGAACAGTGAGAATTATGGAAAAGCAAAATCTTTTGGTACCCCCCACCCAAAAAAAAAATTCTCCTCTGTTGAGTAAGAGAATCAGACAGGTTGTTATGAATGACAGAGGACGTTCTTCTAGTAGAATTAAGGCGTTTACAGATGTTGATTGCAGTCCAATAGCCATCAGACGACACTTACAACAATAAGGCATTGTAAATAAAAAGCATAATCAAATTCCTCGGTTGCATCCACGTCACAAATTGGACCGCTTAAGATTTGGTCGTGAATACAAAACCTGGAACGTTGAGAAGTAGAAGAAAGCCCTGTATTCTGATGAGAAAACATTTAATTTAGATGGTCCTGATGACTTTCAGCGATATTGGCATGACAAAAACATGCCCCTGGAAATTTTCTTCCACAAGCAATAGTGGTGGAGGGTCAATAATGGTATGGGGTGATTTCCTTACACACGGACAATGGCGCAGCAGGTGGTGCAGTGTCGTTAGACAGCAGCTGTTTATATATATATATATATATATATATATAATATATATATAATATATATATACATATAAGATATATATATATATATAAGCTATATATATATATATATATATATAAGATATATATAAGATATATATATATATATATAAGATATATATATATATAAGATATATATATATATATATATAAGATATATATATAGGGGTATATATATATAATTATATATGTATATAAGTTATATATATAGATATATATAAAAGATATATATATATATATAAGTTATATATATAGATATATATATATAAGATATATATAAGTTATATATATGAGATATATACATATATAAGATATATATATACATATCAGATATATATATATATGAGATATATGCATATAAAAGATATATATATATATACATATAAGATATATATATATATATATGAGATATATATATATATCATATATATCTCATATATATATAAGATATATATATAAGATACACACAATATAGATAGATATATAACATATATATACAATATATATACACACAATATATATATACAATATATATATATACGATATATATATATAAAATATATACAAGAAATATATATAAAATATATATAAGATATATATACAATATATATATATATATAATATATTTACGATATATATAAAATATATATACGATATATATAAGATAAATATACAATAGATATAAGATGAATATACAATATATATATACTATATATATAACATAGATATACGATATATAATATATATATAAAATATATATGAGATATATATAACATATAAAATATATATAACATATACAATATATATAAAATATATATATACGCTATAATATATACAATATATATAAAATATAACATATACAATATATATAAAATATATATATACGCTATATATACAATATATATACGATACATATACAATATATATATACAATATAAATACAATATATTTATAATATATATATACAATATAGTTATAAAATATATATACGATATATATACATATGAGAAATATATATATATATATGTACAATATATATTTAAGATATCCAAATGTGTGGCAGTCATTCTTGTATATATATAATATATATATATATATGTATATATACGATATAGATATATATATATAAGATAAATGTAAAATATATATACGATTTATATATATATATTGTAAAATATATATATATATATATATATATATATATATATATCGTAAAATATATATACGATATATATATAAGATAAATATAAAATATATATATATATACGGTATATATACAATATATATAAAATATATATATACGATATATACACAATATATATATATATATATATATATATATATATATATACGATATATACACAATATGTATATACGATATATACAATATGTATATATATATATAATTTTTATACATATAAATATTGATTTTGATTATATATAAACTTTCATAATTATGTTTCAGTTGGAAGAAATATGGTATAATAAAATTATGGGTTGTTCGTTCGCACCTGACCTCCATAGAATGGAAATACGTCACGAAGTGTAAACAAGTTTTTTTAATATAATCCACAGAATATTGTGGTAAGTGCTTCACTGTAAACAGGTATAGTATCATAAATTATGGGGTGTATCTATTGTATTTTTTACTTTCATCATATTTTGCTTTCGGTTTGATACCCCCAAATTCAACCCAAATTTACAACCCTTCCTTTATCATACCTTCATAAATCAGAGTTCATTTTCTTTAGGCTGTTTTTTAACCCAGTCAACGACTGGTATTTTTCTAGTATATATATATATATATATATATATATATATATATATATATGTAATATATATATATATGTAATATATATATAATATATAAATATATGATATATATATATATGTAATATATATGTAATATATATATTACAT
>NC_136504.1:91718477-91768477 GCF_053919585.1 Euprymna scolopes
CATTTTATCGCTGAAGAAAGTATCTAACTCTAGATGCAATCCTCTACATCTGTAAGAGTGAGCTCCGTTCTTAAATAAAGTTCTTTTGCCATATCTTGGTGGAGAACTGCTTCGATCACCTACTCTCTCTTGACAAAGTTCAACACCGACTTCGAAACCTAGTAGGGTATGCCTTTTTTTTCCTGCAACCTATTTTTCACAAAAGGTACGTTACAAGCCTGTCTCTGCTCTATAGTTATTTTGATAGACGGTCAATTTGGAAACTTTTACAATAAAAACACTCGCCTCGCTATAACGACCGCCAATATTTTTCCTCACGCTTAATCTCTGCCTAAATCTAAACGCATATTTCATGAACAAAGTATCTTTCCTAGAACTGCCCATCTGTGGAACTTTTTTCCACTGACCTAGTCTCCAGTACACTACAATACGGTCATCTTCAAGTCCAATGTAAACAAGTTCTTGTTGAGCTGTGGCACTATTTCTTTGTGCCACTGTTTCTAACTCCACAGTATGACCGGGTGGTAATTTGGCCATGAGCGTCGAGATACAAAGAAATCCCTTCCCATAATTCCCTTGCTATCTTTCTGTCTCTTTCCTGCACGACCACCATGATATGAGGACGCATATTCTGTCTCCCCGTAAATGGGGGGGCACCCCCTCCCTCAACACTAGTTAGGGTAGGCTAGTTAGCTTTGAAAAGCCTATTGCCCACTTTTAAATTGTTTTTTTTGTAATATATATTGTATCTCTAATGTAAAATAAATAAGTTAGTTATACCTTATGTATATTACAATTGTGTCGCGTGTCGTTTCTTTTGTGTCTGCCATGAATGCCTTCATAAATGTCTGAAGTCGAAAGGCGGCCCTGAGGACAAAGAGATGAAGATTCCCACCAGAATGCCACCAGGGTGAAAATATCATCTTGAGAAAAGAAAAGAGCCACACCCAGATCCAACATCTCAGGTATGATTTTCTTCTTGCTACACAGACTCTAATGACTTGCCCATCTTCATATCTTCATGAGACCGCTTTAAGACATTTACTATAACACGTCTGTCAGTCACACCTCAGTGATAGGCTGATAGTGGTATAAATGATGCACTATCACCAGGACATATTGTTTCCCAGCATGAAAATAATTTCGACCCTTAAACCCACGGCACAACCAAAAATAATGACCACTAGACGAATCGAATAAAAAAAATGGTCCACGGTCTTTAAAAACGGAAAAAACTGAAT
Organism: Euprymna scolopes; assembly: GCF_053919585.1. Classification (NCBI taxonomy): domain Eukaryota; kingdom Metazoa; phylum Mollusca; class Cephalopoda; order Sepiida; family Sepiolidae; genus Euprymna; species Euprymna scolopes. Next base: position 91,719,719 of record NC_136504.1, read on the forward strand.
ATTTAAGCAAAATTTAAAAAAAAATGGCAGACCAGTACACACGCGCACAAAAAAAAACGCACTCAAAAAGAAAATTCAGAACCTGAACAAAATATTGTCTTGCACCTACAAAAAAAAACAGTTTGAAAGAGATTGATTCCAAAAAAAGAGTATTGAAAATAACCCTTCAAAAAAAAAAGTAAGAAATATGCCCTACACAAAAAAAACAGAAACGAAAAAAAAGTGTCTCTAGAATATGCAATATCTCTTTCTCTCTCGCACATTCTCTCTTTCTGTCTCTCTCAAGATATATATCTATATGTGTGTATATCTATGCATCTTGTTATTACATGAAAGATTAAAAAAAAATCCTTCAAATAAGAAGCTCGAAAAATAAATTTAAAAGTGAAAAAGGAAAGAAAAAAGGATACCTAACACTTTTTTTTATCTGATCTTTATTTCAGGCTGACAAAAATATAGGACTTTAAAAAAAATGCTTTGGACTTTGCAAATGTAAGAACCTTGTAGAATGTTAATGACTTTTTTTTGTTGTATTTGAGAAAATTGAACTTTGTTCATGAACAGTTGATGTCCTTTTCAGGTTAGGTAACAATTAACGCTGAAACAAGGGGACTTTTTTTTGAATTGGTAATGTTTTTTTATTAATGTTTTGTCTGTTTAAAAAGAAAAGAAGAAAAATGTTACTGGTAAAAAACAAATTGGGGTTAGATAATATGAAAGTTTTGTGTGAGAATGGATTTTACAAAATTGCTCAAAATAAGATTTTGTCTATTTTGTTATTTTTTAAAACTTGTAGAACTGTTTAAGTCTACGTGTCACTCATTTGTTTAAAACAATAGCACACATATAAAAGCGAGTTGGTGGACCGGTTTGACCTCACCGTTATAAGTTTGTGAGGGTGTTGAGGGATGGGGGGTAGAACAACGCTAGCTGCCTCTCTCTTCTCTCTATCTCTCATTCCCTTATCTGTTAGGGTCTGTGAGGACGAGAGATTGACTTTTAAAATTGTCGAAGATTTTTTTGTTATTACGTAGTGATGTTATGAGGGTGGTAGGGTGTGTAATGGCATCGCTCTGTCTCTATCCCCTTCTCTTCCTCCACTCTTGGGTGTTAGTTTTTGTATAGCTAAACCCCCATGGCTTATTGCAGGAGGGCATATAATAACGAATTAACTTGGAGTCTTTTTCAATTTTTCTACCAAGTTTAAAGAACAAAATTATTTATGCTTTGTTAAATTACATTAAATGAGGTCTTCAATTGTTTTTTTTATCAAAAAGTAAAACAATTATTCAAACAGAACTTGAAGTACTTTTTTTGAAATCTTCGAGTGTTTGCAAAAGCCAACTATTACATGATTACGTACATTTTTTAAGAGTTCTCTGAAATGTTCAAAGTTTTTTAAAGAAAAATTATGCTATTACATTTAGAATATTCTCTGATTTTTTGAATAATTTCTAAGGAAATATTATTTGACTAACGAAAGAAATTTTCCTGAATTCTAGATTATTTTTAAGGAAGAATTATTTGAGTGAATTCTTTAATTGAAGGTTTATTTGAAATTGGACCGTATGATAGGGGTCCCTAAAATATTGACTGAGGAGTATATACGTAAAATTGAATTAATTATTAAGAAAAAAAATTTCCTCAGTCTAGAAAGATCTCTTTTTAATTGAAACTTTAATATTTTCGAGCTGTTAACTATACAGAACTGGTCGTTAACTAATGTAACTCCCAGGTGTGGCGGGAGTTTATTAATTCGAAATAATCCTTGTGAGTGAGTTTAGGAAAAGAGTTGCTTTTAAATAATAAAATAATTACTTTGAAAAAAAAAGTTTAAAAAAGAAGTTAATTAACGTGAAAAGTTTCTGAATTCGAAATGACCTTGATGATGGTCTGAAAGAAGAAATGATTTTTAAGAATCAATTAAATAACTTTAAATGCACACTGAATTTTAAAAATAATAATTCCGAAATGAAAAAGTTTTGGGATGTCTCTGAATCTCATTGTGAAGGGTAAATTGATTCAAAATGAATTTTCTATGATCTTTTAGGAAGATAAATTTTAATAATGAACCAAATGTTTGGAATAATTTTTGAATTGTATTATGAAAAATGGGTTTATTCGAATATTTGGAGAAGATTGTTTTCAAAATAATAAATGAATTACTTTGCAAAGAAGTTAACTAACATAAGTTCGGAATTTTTAATGGCCCCGTGGGAAAGAAAACATGTATTTTAACGATGAACCAAAATACTTGAAATAATTTTTAAATTTTGGAATGAAATTTTAATGATCTTTTGTAAATCAAGTTTTGAAAAAATACACATACTTTTTAAATGTACCCTGAAATTTTGGAAAAAGTTAATTATGAATGTAATAACTTGTAATGCGTTTGCATTGTGTAAACAGATTCTAATTGTGACTGAGGTGCTCTGAAATGATTTTTTAAAATGTTTTCTTTTTTTAAGAAAAAAAAAATTGTTAAAACCCTATTTCTTTGATTTAATGTATACCAGGTTTCTGAATTGTTGATTTCTTAACTTTTTTTGCCCTAATTGAGTATGCTAACTCATGAAGGCTGAGTGCCCTTCTTAATTAATTCTTTATATAATTAATAAATATTCCGTGGTGGATAGTTTTTATTGGTCACTCGGCGGCAGACTCCTTGCTCTAACAGAATTAAATTGGATTAGAACCTCTGAAAACCGAGGTTTTACTAAATCCATATAGGTTGGCGTGATGAGGTCACGTAACCCCGACGTATTTAAAATACATTATGCTGGTTGCTGAAGAGAGCGTAAGTCCAGTAACTGAAGTAATAACTTGGAATACATATAGGTCGGCGTGATGAGGTCACGTAACTCCGACTTGGTTAAAATACATTATACTGGTTGCTGAAGGGAGCGTAAATCCAGTTAGGAAAAAATGTTATGCAGACTAAATTAAAAAACGTATAGGTCGGATGGATTAACTCACGTAGAATCCGGCTTAGTCAAATACGTATAGGTCGGCGTGATAAACTCACGTAGAATCCGGCTTAGTCAAATACGTATAGGTCGGCGTGATAAACTCACGTAGAATCCGGCTTAGTCAAATACGTATAGGTCGGCGTGATGAACCCACGTAAAATCCGGCTTTGTTAAAAAAATATTATACTGGTTGCTTAAGAAAGTGTAAATCCAGTAACTGAAATCATGAGGTCATTGCCTCGATGGAGGGCGAGGATGATTACCCTCTCTGGTATTTGAAGCAGTATACCAGTCTACCAGGAGCCTGGTGGAAAAAATAACTTGCTTCACTGAGTTCCTGATGGAACGTAGAGCATGGGGACATTGATTGTTGACGGCCGGTTGACGCACCATTCACGGAAAATTAGGGACTTCTGAAATTTATGAATACTCATAAATTTCGGATTGCATAGGGAGGGATGTGGCACTATTTCTTTGTGCCACTGTTTCTAACTCCTCAGAATGACCGGGTGGTAATTTGGCCATGAGCGTCGAGATACACAGAAATCCCTTCCCATAATTCCCTTGCTATCATTCTGTCTCTTTCCTACACGACCACCATGATGTGAGGCGCATATTCTGTCTCTCCGTAAATGGGGGGGAACCCCTCCCTCAACACTAGTTAGGGTAGGTTAGTTAGCTTTGAAAAGCCTATTGCCCACTTTTAAATTGTTTTTTTTTTTTGTAATATATATTGTATCTCTAATGTAAAATAAATTAGTTAGTTATACCTTATGTATATTACAATTGTGTCGCGTGTCGTTTTTTTTTGTGTCTGCCATGAATGCCTTCATAAATGTCTGAAGTCGAAAGGTGGCCTTGAGGACAAAGAGATGAAGATTCCCACCAGAATGCCACCAGGGTGAAGAGATCATCTTGAGAAAAGAAAGGAGCCACACCCAGATCCAACATCTCAGGTATGAGTTTCTTCTTGCTACACAGACTCTAATGACTGGCCCATCTTCATATCTTCATGAGACCGCTTTAAGACATTTACTATAACACGTCTGTCGGTCACACCTCAGTGACCGGCTGATAGTGGTATAGAGCCGCCTGCTAAATAATCTATGTATAACCCATTTTAACCACTAATTATCAACACGCAGTTGTCTCAGTGACTACCGTCCATTCATTAAGCCGTATTCTTGGAGGTCTTCGAACATTGATAACTGGTGACTCCTATTCCTATACGAAAAAGGAGTTACGTCTGATCCATTTATTTAAAGAATATTTAGTTCACAATGATAATTATTATGAAGGACACGCAAACTTCATTCCATTTTTTAAAAGTAATATTGGACATGCCATTTCTATTTGTAAACAGAACACTGTTATTAAAATTAAATTTGTAGATCGATTTTAAAATCACTGTGGCATTTCCAGAGTAAAGTTAGTTTTGTTTATTAATATTCGATTGATTAATTTATTGATTGGTTTTACGGCATATCAACCTATGTGGTCATTTAATGCCGGAATCCTTTTTTTTTAACTATTTTTTATTGAGGGGGGACTTTTTTTAGCCTTTCCTCCCTTTTTTTATAAAATCGAACTAAGAAATTAAATGTAGTCATACATGGATGTGTATATTTGGGCGACTTTAAATTTTCTTATATAAATTTACTTTCCTTAGGTATGCTAGAATATTTGTTGAGTTGACCTTTTCAAAAAGGTCCTCCATATTGCTTTCTGTATAATATAGTTTTCTATTGGGGCGAGATCACACCCAACTAGGATATGTTCTACAGTGAGTGTCTCCTGGCATGGGATGCACTCTGGAGCCGATTCTCCATTTAGTATATAAGAATGAGTAAAGTTGGTGTGTCCTATGCGTAGCCGAGTCAGTATCACATCTTCTCGGCGTGATCTCTTGATGTCCGGACATCGTTCCTTAAGTTCAGGTTTTATTTAGTATAATTTGCTGCCCTCTCGCTGACTCCACCGCAGTTGCCATTTTTCCTGTATGTATGCTTTTATCTGGGGGGTTAATATTTGTTGATGGAAAACAAACTTCAAAACATTTGAACAATCAGTTTGTTTTAATTGTACTTCACAAAAATGAATGGCATTTAAGAAAAATCTGAACCTGTAACTTCCACGTGTCGGCATATATAAAGATGCGGAATGTACATTTGGTCTCGCAAATGTTAATATGTCTACTTATTAAAAGCAGACAAATCTTAAAACAGCAAGAAATATCATCAACCAGAATCATAAAAGTATACTTAATCCATTATACGGCGCTAGAAAAATAAAGTGTGATTTTTTTCCTCTGATATTGATTATATTATCCGAGGCTTTCAACACTGTTCTCTACATAACTTCGTTCATAATGGTTTTTAATACAGAATAAAAATGGAGAAAGGTTTTCTGTGAGAAAACAATCTATTTTATCGATGAAAAGATGGTGTCAATTTATTCTATAAGTACATGATATCCGTCTCCAAATCTATTTTACGACACTCGGCTTCACGGAAACTTGTTTGATTACAAAGTGAGAGTATGACCTAAATTTTTACTCGATTAGTTATTGAAAAGATAATGTAAGAATCTGTCTGACTCTCTCTTTACCTATCTACCCCCTCTCCCTCTATAACATCCTCTCTCATATATATATATATATATATATATATATATATATATATATATATATATACTTACATACACACCATACAATATATAGTCGCACACAGGCAGCTGTTTAGGATTTTAGAACCCATTAGTGCGGATAGACCAAAAGATTTTCGTCTAATTGAGTTGGCAAAAGTGTTACTCTAGGTTACAAAAATTACAGATTTAAATTTAATACATTTAAATTAAATCAGTTTGTGTTACGGAAGAGAAATTTATAATACATGTTTAAATCAAACGAATTGATATTTAGAATAAAGAATATTAATTTGCTTAATATACATTGTTACATTTTAATGATACTCGGAGAATTGTAAAGGTGTGTACGGTCTTTTTGCGCCATTAAAACACACAATTCTTTAAGTTGATTATATGATTATGCGGGTGCGTATCCAGTTAGATACTTCTGTATATGAACACGTTTGCAATAATAACATTCACGTTTGAGCGAATTCACTGGCTGTTATGAACGTAAAAAATAAATGTGCCAGGAGTAAAGGATCCAAATATGGATGATACCCAGTTTTATTTCATGTTCAAGAAAAAGAATGAGTAGTCATATTCAGATGTCAGTATTTTACGAAACTTTTCTTACATATATCAAACATCAGTTAATAAGGATTCTTAAGATTGCAAGAAGTTCTTTGGGTAATTAAAGATTTTTAGAAGGTCTTGACATAGGCATCATCTTCTATTTACATTTAAAATATATTCATGGTGAATTTAAACCGTCATACCTGGGCATTCCTCTTTAAAACCAAACGCAAAATTGAGCAGAACTGCTCTATTCAAAATATTAAGTTTATCCGTACCGAGGAGAGTATTTGTCTTACACACACACACACACACACACCCACACACACAAGTGTATGTGTGTGTGTCTGTGTGTAGTAATAATAATAATAATAATAATAATAATAATAATAATAATAATAATAACAACAACGAGTTATTTATTCTTTTACTATTTACCATCAACGATAGATATAACGAAGATCGAACCCGGGCACTACTCACTGCCATTCATAGTTTTACCGACTGAGCAACTGAAATTGCTATCGGAAGTAAAGAAATACCGCATTTCATTTTTTTGTTGTTGTTTTTATTTTAACGATAATGTTAACCGAAAGGACTCAATAGTTTTACAATAAAGGCTAACTACGCTAAACAGAAATCATTACTTCCGCCACCAAAATTCCATAACCATATATATATATATATATATATATATATATATATATATATATATATATATATATATATATTATATATATATATATATATTGGTAGGTGAGTGTGGTTTCAATTGCATCCAATGTGATTTTTAAGAATTATTTTTCCGTGGTGAAAATGACGAGGCCCAAACTAACATAAATATTTTATAGTATTAACCCAGTGATCATGAATTATCTCTCAAGATTGTTGCCCTACAAACAAAGTCGTCAATAGCTGTACTAGATCACTTGTTCATTAACCAGAGGGGGGAAATGGATTAGAATAAACGAACAAAATACGGATGAAAACCGGATTAAAACATAATCCTGTTAAGTCTTGTAATTCCGCAGAGATTATTCGGTACAAAAGAAAGACAGTAAGCAAGTCGGTTTCCTAATTTTGTCATAATTCTTTACCAATATATCCGGTAGAAGATTACACGAATATTGTGCGAAGACAAACCAGTAACATTTCATCAAACAATAGACATTTATTCCTCTTCTTTGTCTGCAGCAAGATCAAAAGTCGGTGTATTTCCCATCTGTATTGTCGATGTCGTTCATTAATTATGATCTTCTTAAATAAATTCGTCCATTTGTTAACTTGCGTCGATAGTTAAAGCGATTTACATAGTTTTGGCCGATGGTAATACCTTTTTCAACCGATCATGTGAACTAGTGCTGTTAAAATAGATATCGACCCGGAGTGAGAATCGACGTGTCAAATAACGAACTACGTTAAGACAGGCCTGTACACTATATCTCTTTCATCTGCTGATGTCAGAGCTTTTAGTCCTTAGTCACACATTATTAGATGAGTCGGACACTTAGAAGGATACGTTATGCACTACAGGGTGATACTTTCTCATTTAAATTATTCTATGTTTAACCTAGATTTTTTGGGGTTTTTTTTACATTTTCACCCCAAACAAGGCAAATTGCCACTTTGGTGTAGGGGGCTACTATCAGGGGCAACAACTACTGGGTACTATGTAGGGATTTGGCAGCAAGATGTCGGTTCGCGTTACACTTGAACTTCTGCACGTCAGTACTGTTGGGGAAGCAGGGACCTGGAATGGAATTCGAGAGTCTAGCGATTCTGGGGAAGACACGATTGGAGTAAAAAGATCTTTTGCATCTAGGGATCTCTACAGTGTTGGGGTGGGATTTAGTAGCCTGTCGGGTTTGTCGAGGGTGCTCACGTCGTGGGGGCACAAGTGATTGCAGTTCGTCAGAGCATTCACCATTAAAATACTTGTAGAAAAGGCAGAGGGATACAACATTTCGTCGATGGGACAGAGGCTGAAGCTTAGAAGTCAGTTCAGGGCCTATCAGGTTTGCGACTCTCTTTTGAACCTTGTCAAGGAGCGAGAGACTAGTAGCAGATGCACCAGCCCAGATGTGACAGCAATACTCCATACATGGGCGAATGGTGGTCTTATAGAGGTACAGGATACTTTCGGGTATTAGTAGTTGTCTAGCACGATAGAGAGGCCCCACTTTTCTTGCAGCGGCCCTTGCAATGCCTTCAATGTAATTGTTCAAACTCATGTTTCCTGTGAACGTTAGGCCAAGGAGTTTGAAAGATGTACTCTCAGATAAAGAGTCGTTGGCCATTGCTATAGGTTGTAGAGAGGGTTTCTTGTAATTATTGAATGAAACTAGTTTAGTCTTGGCAGCATTGAACGCGACCAACCACTTTTGTCCCCATTCCACCAAAGATTGGAGGTCCTCTAATGTTTCTGCTATTTGTTTAGAAATGTGTTCATTCGTCTTCCTCTCCTGCCTGCCATAGAGTGTAGTGTCATCAGCATATATACCCATCTCAGAGGCAATTTTGTCGGGAAGGTCATTTATGAATATCAGGAACAATAGTTATTATTTTGTATTAAAAATATATTAATGTTTTTGTTTATATAATTTTCAATATGGAATTCTTTTAGAATTAAACTATACAAAATTCGTTTAGACTACCATCAATGATATAGTAGATGAGAAGTGCCTTGATACGAAAATATTAAATAAAAATAAATAATAGCTAATTTTCTCTAAAGTTTTTAGTATTTTAACACAATAACAAGTCTGAATGTCACAAATAGTGTTTTTTTTCTACTGCAAGATTCTAATGCAATGGCAAAATTGTCAGCCGTAGATCCCAGACCTGTCGCCATTAGTTGCCACGAAAAGCAGCTGCGAAGTTAATTTAATATTTACATTTTATTACTTTTCACATTGCTATGCAGCTTCCCTTTTTGAGTCGGGTATCCTTCATCATAATCTATACATTTTAAATACAACTTAAACACCACGGCTAGAATGTTTGCTGAAATGTAACTTCCGAAAAATATAATCTATAATATAAATTTCACCTATCTGTTTAAATGTATGGATGTATGCATGCATGTCTAATACTTTCGACAGGGGTGACGGATTTTCACGAGATTGATATCGTTTTGAGGCTCTACCCTTCGGACGACAAATATCGAAAAATTAGTTAAAAACATTAATTCCTTCACCCCAACTGGGCACTTTTCTACAGGGAAGGAGTGTTTTTTTTTTGCCGATATTTTAGAAAATTATTCCCACTTTTCAATTTACTAGCCTTTCGCCACTTCCGGTTTGGCGATGGATGCAACGGCAAAGACGTCACATTTTTCCCCACGTTCTTTTCCTTCTTCGATTCGAACCTGCCTGCCTACTACCACTTTTTTTTTTTTTTTGCTCAACACACACATCTCAACACCCGGGCAACGCCGGGCACCCAGGCTAGTTCAAAAATCGAATTAAAATGTTAATGAGTTTTAGGCTTTTAATTTCTTTAATGGATACATAATGAGTTGAAATATGCTAAAAAGATATCAATAAAGTCCTTGATAAAATATTAGAGTAAGCTTTTGAGTGTTAAATAACACGGCAATTAAAATAAATTGCTGATAAAAAAAAGGGAACTGTTCAAACGAAAGGCGTGAAACTACTAAGAACTGTTATAGTTAAATGAATTCCAAGTCTCTTTATGCTAATATGTTGTAATGTGGAGTAATTATTTGTAACATGTATTACTATGTAATAAGATTACACATCTAAAACAAGAATTGTTTTAACTAACGTTCACCCCTAATAAGGCTTATCGCCACTTGGACGCAAGGGGCTACTATTTGGGACCATCTATAGAAAGGATTAAAAAGATGTTAATTTACGTTACAGTTAAACTTCTGCATATTAATATAGCGAGGAAAGCAGATGGCACAAAAAGGATTCTAAAGTCCAGCTTTTCGAGGGAAGAAGTCGTGATATTTGTTTGCATTGTCATTTCATTATGTTTAATTTCTGGTGGGGGGGTGGAGTGTTGAGCAAATTAGGCTAGTTTTGGCGTCAGGTATACACACAATGGACTATGTAGTCGAGTCCTACCAAGCAAGTTAGGGCTTTCCATGTGCGACATGGCAGTACAGCTATCCCGATATTATACAAACAATGATAGAGCAGCCGCTCTAAGCGCTATCAAAGAGTTACGGCCCCTCTATGGGTTTAAGTCTCGGAAAATTTAAACTTGAATTGTTCTCAAGTACCTGTGGTGTAACGGATATGAGTTCGCAGTTATAATCAGTTCTTACTGACAGGCTTTTAATTTGTGAGGGCGATATTAATAATATAAATTATAAATTCTTGAAGACTTCTACTCGGTCATGACTGACGAACTAAGAACAATCTGCCCTATATATTAATATATTGGAAATTCCAAACAAATTCCACATTTCAACAAAATCCTCTTGAACTTGGACGTTACATCGGTCGAAACGTTGTAATAACGTCTAAAATGAGAAGAGTAGTTCGAATAATCAATATAATGCCAAAAATGTATTTTAATGTATTATTCAAACATAAATACTGCACCAGGTGAGCTAGTATTTTACAAGAAATCTGACATTAGCTGTTTTTTGCGTCGTTTTCGAGAGATTGCAGAAGGAGCGGGTGCAGTTGCCTTAATAAAGATATCAAGTTAGCGTGTTTTATTATGAGTTTATTCTATGAGATTTTGTCTTGCGTCAATTGCATTATTTATCCTGAAGAAATGTCATCAATTCCTTTTTGTTTGTCGTGCGAAATTTAGCTGAGTTAGGAGAGATTGTTTAAAAAAAATATGCGCATTGCAGTTTTGAATGATAATGGCATTTACACATGATTTCGAAAGCGTTGTTAATTATTAAAATTTCAGCCCTCCAGCTGCAAAGCAAAAATCAATTACCAGTTTAAGAAAGCTGTCTTAAGCGCAATACTTTGGTAGTAGAGGCAAACAAGGAGCCAAGCCTAGGTAATAATGGGAAATGTCTGAATAAGGGTAAATAGTTTTCCTTTTTTTCCCCTGTCAGAAGAAGCTGGTGGTTTGGAACAGATCTAAAACCTCGAGGATGAGAAGTCGAAAGAATTAAAAACAGAAAATAGAGTTTTTGGAAAACAATAAACTTTAAAATATTTGAGGAGTGGTTTAAATCTTACAGAAAATAACAAAATGTAGGTACTTGTTAACATATGTATAGCCCTCACTAACATTTGCTAGCTTATACATGTAATTAATATATATATATATATATATATATATATATATATATGTGTGTGTGTGTGATATATAATAATTATATATTATACTAGCAGGCCCCGTTAACCGGCGTTGTCCGATTGAAGCATGCTTCCCACCTCGTAAAAATTAAACTTCACTTTCCTTCTTCTGGGAAATGAAGGTAGGCGCATACTACGGTCTATTACACCTAAAAACTGTGTACATCTAAACTTAGCTAATTTCATAAACTGCTTTGAAATCGTTTAACAGCGTAGAGAAGTGTACGTTCTTTGCATTAATTAGAAGTGCTAACGTCAAACGTTTGAACAGATTGTTGTTCCGAGTTGATTAATCGGATCCATCAAGATGCTTACGTACTATCCTGCCACAATGATACGCATGATCCGAGTATGATCGACTATGGTTGAGCTTAATCAACCTGTCGTACGGCAATTGCTTCTTCATCATTTGTTAGGTTATGGAGGGTATTGGTTTCGATATTAGTTTCCTTTTCTATTGTATATACGCGGAAGATTCTAAACGAGCAGCTGAACAGCATTCCATTGAGCGGAATCTGATCTTAAAGACTTCAAACACAAACAGTTACGTCGAAATTCTTCACAACAATTAGCCGGGAAAAATTTACCTAGAGAGACGAGTAGAACTTTTATAGTGTCTGTTCATTTACGCTCTATATTTGAATATATAAATCTTGAAGCACATGAAAATTTAAAAAAAAAAAAAAAAAAAAAACATCTTTTCACTCTTAAAATTACTGGAAATTTTTCTGAAACAGTTTTAATACTGTAAAGTATTTATAGAATTTTTTCAGTTTGTAGGCAAATAACATGATTAGTTAACAAATGATAAAAAAACAGCATACACACTATTACGATACCAATACGTGTTAGAAGCTTCATGTTCATCTAAAAAGTTTCATAACTGGATATGTATTCTATATATATTGAACGATAGGCGCTTCTACATTATTGGGACGGGATTTTCGAAATCGTATTACTGAATTTCACATGAAAACAATGGTATCTACGTATTCCTCGTATTTTTAAGATAATTATCTGCAAAAATTACGAAAATCGATAAAGTAGAAAATTATTTATTAAAGAAAATTAAAGAAAGAACATGATGAAAAGGATCGTAAGGATAGTTCAAAAAAGTAATTTTCCGTTTCGATTTAAAATAGATAGCGGCAATTGTTCACCTGATACCACGATTTAAGTTGTTCTTTTTAAATAATTCAGTAATATTCAGGTGATTTGGACTGCATAATTTTGAAGCTACCGCTGAAACGTATTTGAATTGACAAAAAGTCAGTTGAAATCATTGTTTTTTTTATTTGTAAACTCCAATAGTGCAAAAACGCCTGAACGATTACATGACAGAAATTGCATTTCCTACTTTAAAAACCTAGTTAATATTTTTGATAATCTTCAGATATAGTCTAAACTGATGTTTGGTATTATTTCAACCCTTTATTTCAACGCAAATTATTTTGCTTCAAGACAAAACAATACATTGTAGTAATTTATTCTTTCAGCCAAATTCCAAGTTGCATAGTTTTCACTGAATTTTACAATTATTTTTCTCAATACAAAGCAACAAAATCCAGTAAAGATACAAGTTGAATACAATGGTACCGTGTAAACATGTCTAAATATTAGGTTTAATAAGTTTGCCTTTTTTTTTAAATAAAGACAACTACGAATTTATTTTATCATTTTTTTAAATTTTGGATCATGAAAAAAGACAATTACAAATTCTAATAGAAGATTACGCATTTATTCCTTCTAGGCTACATTTGCTGATTGATAGCATTCAATGTACACATTAAAGAATTAAACTTTCAAGCGAAAACATAATGCTTTCAATTTTGTTAGCGATCACAAAGAAACATTCTTGCCAGAAGGTAATATTTGAATTTCGCATTCATGTGTATTAATTAATTTTAATTTAAGTATTCGTTCAGTTACGATGCATATATTTTCTTCTACTGAATCAAAGTCGGGCTGATAAGAATTCATCCGAAACATAAAAAATGAAAAAAAAAATCAGCCGCTAGATAATCACACTCTCTATCTTTCTATCCATCTATGCATCTATCTACCTATTATAGAAAAGGGGGTTCGAAAAAAAAGCTGGGTTTATGGGTATATTTTTACGAAATTTTCCACAGAGGTACGGGGTGAGTCACAGAAAAAAGATGTTTTCCTTAAAAACAAAACTCTGCCAGCGGCATCTTAAGCAGGTTTAAAGACTTCCTTCCTCACGTCCTATCCCTTACTCAAGGAGAGCATGCATGAAGTGTCCTAAAAAGTCCGTTTCCCGTGATCCATCCTGTACTTTATCTGACAGGCAGTGTTCTTAAATAGGTTTTCTATAGGAATGTCTTCGATAAGTATTGATTATCGGAATAATCCAATGAAAGAAGAAAAGGGCGGTTTTGACCAAAGTTAATACTTTACACAACCTAACATAAAGGTATTATAATCATAAAGCCGAAAGGCTCGACATATAACATCAACAGTATTTCTATGACAATTTTTGACAAGGTTGCATTCGAAATGTATTTCTCAGTTTAAACTACAATTTATAAAATAATACTTGACTTTAAATTCAAGCGATTATAACCGCACAAGCAGTAATGCCAGAATATAAAATCAACAGCAAATTATTTGATATGACACTGGTGCGGTGAAAATTAATGTGTCTGTTTAGAGCACAAAGTGTGATAGTAGATTTTTGCATTTTAAACTTTATTCAAGCTATTATACAGGGTGGCCCACTTAAAAGTAGCCCGCTACTTAATCTTTCTCTTATCGACCAACTGCCACCACAAGAAAAATGCAATTCTTTTTCCAACAAGATGGCACTACATGCCAGCGTTTTATAGATCACTGATACGAGTTCATGGCATGTTTACGGAAGAGAGAGAACAATAAGCAAAAGGTTATGGTTATCACGCTCCCCGGACTTCTCGTGTGATTTTTATTATCTTTGGGGGGCTTTAAACATAAAGTGTATGCAAATAATCCGCACAATCTAGACATATAAAAGAGAACATTACCAACGCTATCAGGAGAATCACCAAAGAAGATCTACAGTCAGTATCTGCAAACGTTGTTAAACGTGCCCAGAAATTCAGAGATGTCACCGGGGATCACTTCCAACATCTTTTATAACACTAGAGGTAATTTAAACAATGCTACAGATAATTTAAACAATAACATTTTTTTTACTCTTCTCGTGTACAATTTCAGATCAATTTTTAAGTGGGCCATCCTGTGTCAGAGATGCTAAAACGGTATAATGAAGAGATAAATAAAGTCAGGACGGCAATACAAGCTTTATAACTAGTAACTTGAGAAAATAAAATATACCTTATTATCACTGCCACTGCTTATTTGTGACATTGATCTTATGTTTGCGATATAGATCACAAGAGATCCGTTCGGCTTTGATTACTTAAAGGTCAACGATCCCTTTTAGAGTTATCGTCTGAAATTCGCTTTTATAAAAATATTTTCTTTTGGGTCAAAGTTAAAATCACCTCCATTCGATTCAATGGTTTCTACTAAGCAACGCATTCGACAGGTAAGCGTCATATACCACATTAATATCTTAAGACACTTTCAATAATTCTTATATATATATATATACATACATATATATATATACATACACATATATATATACATACACATATATATGCACATATGTATATGAATTTTAATGGTGATACAACGAAATAGTACTGTATGTGGATGACTATATAAGTTAATGTTCTATGTTGGTGGCAGTGGGACACAGGATTTCGTATTCAATTCTTGCAACGCTGCTTTTTTGGAAATATCTTCTATCTTTTAGGAACCAAAACATATTTTGCATACATGTATGATCAGGCATAAAAAATCAATAATAGGTTCTTTCATATAGCAGAGATGCGTTCGAATGGACTGTTTCTTTTTAAACCACAATTGAATTATGACATTTGACTTTGCATTTTATACCTTATTTCAAAACATTATATAAAAATAATTTTATAAAGTTAATAGTAGGTTCCTCACAGTGTAATATAGACTACAATGTACGTGGACTAAGTAACTACAGAGAAGCATGTAAAGCTCCGTACAGGTGCACCGCGATGGGTCCCAAGCAAGAGCAAGCTATTGATCGATTTGATCGAAAATGGATGGTTTCACCGGTTTTGATAACCCTAAAATTATCGAATTATGAAACGTTCGTTTATCATCACTAAATACCGGACAACGCCAGGCCTCCCTGCTTGTCTAATTGTAATGTAAACAGTTAATTATATTATATACTATCATGGGTACCCAGAGTTGCCTGGGTTGACATGAAGTTCCGTTTGAAACACAAATGTATACTAATCATTTTCAACATGGGTAAATACCCGAAAAAAAAATAAAAGGATGGATGAAAACCTGTAAATGTAATCGCTCCTCCACCTCCCAAAAAACAGAAGTATGTGATACCCTCTCCACCAGATATTCAGCAGAAAGGCTACAAAGAGAAGAAACTATTCCCCGGATAATGAGCACTGGAAAGACTCCCCTCCAAATAATTAAAAATCATTACAACTTTTGTTTCAATAAAAAAAAGCAGCGAACGGCTGTGCGACCCCCCCCCCCGCCAACAAAAAAGAAAAAAAATCTGCCAAAAATTAATTTAAAAAAAAATTAAATGAAAATTTTCGTCATTTTATATTTCTAATGCACCACCCCATCCCGCCAAAAAAAAAAAATTGAATTTATCATATTTTGGGGTTCGTTCTGTTTATAAAATTGTTAGATGAAAGTACAGAATGGTCTCATAAAAAATAAGTAAGTTTATCGTTTTCTGTTTCAAATGTAATTCCCCCACCACAAAAAAATGTATTTGGCATGTTTCTCCCCCATCTCGATCAGCAAAATTGAAAAAAATGCTAGAGATCACATGGCTGGTTGAACGCTTTGTGACCAAAATGTCGGTGCTCATTTTACGTTAAATTTTAATAGAAAAGTGATCCCCCACGCTAAAATGTCAAATTTTTTTTTTCAAAATTTCTTCTTTCATATTATGTATAAAGACTGCTTAAACGTAATAGGCCCGTGTGATCGCAAAAAAAAAATAGATCTACCAAAAATTAATTACAAAAACAAATGAAATTTTTCGTCATTTTATATTTCTAATGTACCCCCCCCCACATACACAAAATATAAATTTGCCATATTTTGGGGTTCGTTATGTTTATAAAATTGTTAGGTGAAAGTGCAGTTTGGTCTCATAAAAATTAATTAAATTTATCATTATTTTATGTTTCAAATGTAATTCCCGCCCCCACAGATTTCAGATAAAATAAATGTAATCAAGTATAAATTGAAATTTAAATAAACTAAGTAATTATATTTTTAATGAGTACGGTTAAAACAAAGCTATTATGTCGAATAAGTAATATCATCGAGCTAATTATTTAAATAGATTTAATTTAATGTGGTATGCTAATGACCGTAACTCAATCAATGTAGATATGGTTTGAATAATGCTATATATAGAAATTACGTATAAAATATAATGTCTTCGTTGACAGAAGTATCCTATCATGGGCGTTTATATTTCTGGACCAGGAGAGGTGTACACATATATATGGTCTTTATATTTCTTTGGTCATTGGGAGTTGTACACACACAGACATACTCACACGAACGCTACTACTTTTATATATATAGATTATTTGATGTGTACATATAAAATTTTAAGAGGAGATATGATATTTAATATTTTCTATTTTCAGCATTTACTTCAACTTAATACACGAGTAGAGCAATGGAGTAAATTATGAATACATATGGCAATTAAAATTCACAAAAAAAAACAACTTTGCTGTGAGAACTTATGATAATCCATACTCCTATAACTTTTTGTGTACTAATATTTACATTAAAACCCCTTTTTTCTATTTATTTAAAAAGAAAATACAACTTCGTTATATATGAGACATTCGTCTGCAAAAAGATATCTAATTTACATATTTTAAATACACATTTTTATTATTAACTTTTTTAGATTATTAGCTTCTTTTGGTTTACTCATAAGATGATCATCTTTAGTTAACTGTTATGTGTAATTATATGCTTGCAGATATTCTACATGATTTAGATTGCCTAATGTTTGCGTAAAAAGGTTACAATAGACACAATCTTCTTTCTATATGTATTTATGTATGCAGTGTCTAAGGTCTCTCTGTACAGGGGTTTGTCAGAACAATCTGGTATGAGGATACTTTTTCTAGAGAAGTAAACCCTGACCAAATATTCAAAATCACATAGTATTCGCAGCCCAAATAAGATATCACTACGGATACCCTACATCTTTTGTGAAGAATGGTGCACCTACTCCAAGTGATATTACTTTAAGTAATAGCACAAAGCTGGATACTCCACCAGACTAGATAAATTCTTGTCCTGGAATCCAGTAAGACCATGAGACCAACATGAAAGATATACTACAACATATAAAAATGGTTAATTGGGGAGAGGAAAATTATGTTCTCAATTTCTTTACTAACTCAGTGCTTGAGAGATAAAGAACTTTAATGGAACATTCGAATGTCTATGTATCTCATATAGAGTTCAAGTGTAAGCCTCAGGTCGTGGGCCCCTTGATTTCTGAGAACTTCGACTGAAGTAAAATAAAACACAAAAAAAGAGATACATATATTTGTTTACAAAAAATTGTCTACGAAACGCTTTCATCACTTTTTGGTCTACATACATGAAAATTGATATATCGGGTAATCGAATCCATGCGAGACTTTATATTTGGATTCTATCCGGGGAAGATCGGTGCAAAGTGTGAAAATTAAAGAAATGGAATTTGCTAGGTGATGGTGAATGGCGGAATTACGAATATTCATGTGTAACGTAATAGCTATTTAAAAAATATATATCATTACTATATATTGGGCCCAATATAATATAATAATGAATACGACATTTGCATTAATCAAAATATTATTTTAAACATATTTTATGAGCGAGCAATGGAAAAGCACATAACTATAAAATACTAAATGGTAGCATTAGAATAAAATAAATACAACGAAATGCATAAAACGTGACAAGCATATAGAAACAATAAAATAAAATTAAGAAACATAAACGATTTAACCTCTAGAAACAGTGATTGAAACCGTCCTAGAAAAACACCTAAATAAAAAAGGAAACTTTATAAGGAGGAGAAAATATTAATTGTAAAACTCGGGAACTTTTCCTCTACAAATATATATGCCTGGGCAAACAAAAAGAAATGCTAACCAAGCTCCAATATTTCCCAAAGAAATCTCTTAAAGTACGTAATGTGAAGCTATGGTTTCTCTAGAATTTATAACAAAATATGATCATTCAATAACAAAAAGGGTAGAATAAACACACGCGAACGCAGAGAAAACAGGCTCTCTCCAACAGACGAGTGGAAAATAATACGATAGACTAGTGTATATATATATATATATATATATATATATATATATATATATAGAGAGAGAGAGAGAGAGAGAGAGAGACGATCCGTATACATTATGTCTAAATGAGAAATTTGAAATACTCTCTTAACGACCCCCAAAACTTATTAAACAATTGAAGTGAAATGCTGAACAACTGTATGCACAGAATTAATACCCTTATACAAAACGGAACAATATAATGGGGAGTATATTTCAGCAACAAATTTGATTTGAAGCAATAATTGATCTTATAATACTATTCAGTATTGTTAATAAAATAAAATAGAACTCACCATATTACATTAATTATTAATTTCTGTTTCGAAACATCTGTAACACTTACCTGTAAGATAAAAAATAATATAAACATTAATGTAAAATTAATAAATTAAGTACACACATCAGCAGGTATGTAATATACACATTTTATTAATATATAAGAAGAGTGTGTTTTTACTCTGTATTCATTTAAACAAAATTACAAAAGACATGCAAAAATGTATGTTGTATGTAAACTGTAAATTAATAAGCTGAGAATACAAATAAATGATCAATTTTCATATTTAATATCTATATAATTCATGTAGTCTAAGTAAATTAGAAATAAAGAGATATACGTTTACTGTTATCCTTGTGCCGAAACATATGTGAACTGATCTAAGAAAAAAATGAGTATATTTTAATTATTCCAACTATCATAATAATTTTTATATTATATTCCATACTGTTCTCCAATGTTATAGCACATCGTAAAATTTCTACCCGCACAAAATCGAATGAAGGACTGCCTCCTTTCTCTCCGAGCCGGATTCTGTTATCCACCGGCAATCTTGCTCAGTCACATGGGCTCATCACATTCTGCGCATCTTTTTGCATATAACCAGGTACATTTCTTGCGTTTTGTATTATCTTCTGTTCCATGTGCGAGTAACAGAAAGAACACAGCCTTTGTCACTTCACGACAATACTATTTGTGACGTAACTACTGCATCTACATTGATAGATGTTCAGCGAAACCTGGTTTTTGAGTTATATGCAATTAAAACAAATACTTATCAAAATTCATTTTAAACATCACAACAAAAATTATACAATAATCCCCACTGCTACATATCTTGAAAATGCAGCTGTTAAACCAGATATAGTGATTTGGGACAGAGCAAACAAAAAAGCGACCGTAATAGAGGTCAGTGTACCCAATGATACAGGGCTTAACAGAGTTGAGAGGGAAAAGATTACAAAGTATCAAGGACTTATGTATGATATGAAACGAAATTGGAAATTAAAAGACGTTTCAATTATACCAGTCATCATAGGAGCAACTGGGCTTATGAAAAAGAACTTTAAAAAGTACATAGCAAGCATACCCGGTGAACCAAGTGCAAGTGAAATACAAACGATTGCACTGAAAGGGACGGCTAGAATCCTGAAAAGATCTCTTGGTTGGACTCACTAAAATAGGGGGAAATGTCAGACATCTGGTTGGATGTCCCATCCCCTAGAAGAAAAAGTTTAAGAAAAATGAAAAAAAAAAGGTGGAAGTAGTACAATATCTATAACACAACTTGCCACTCATTTTGGAACAGATTGCCTTACAAATGATACTGAGAACCCAAACAAGCCTGCCACTGACATAGCCCAGAAAAGTCGGAAAAAATACACTAGCCAGTTCCATAGTGTTAAAACAGAAGAATGGGCCAACCATAAACGGGCAAAATACCTGCCGACTGAACTATCCCAAGAATATATTGATAGGGATGGTTCCCTGGACTGGCTCAAAAGAGGATCCCTCCATTACGACCAAGAGAGGTTGATATTGGCTGCACAAGACCAGCGCCTCATGACAAACGCCTTCAAAAAGATGTGTGGTCTAAGCAACAATAATAAATGCAGGTTCTGTAGCACTGAGGTTGAGAGTGTGGGCCACCTGATTTCTGGTTGCAAAGTCCTACTTGGAGACGGTTATTATACAGATCGCCATAATGGAGTTTGCAAATACCTTCACTGGATGATATGTAAGAAACTCAACATTCAGTGTAGTAAAAACTCCTGGGAACATATACCTGAACGAACAGTTGGGAATGACAACTACATTATTCACTATGACTACATAATCCCTACTGCTACATATCTTGAAAACGCAGCTGTTAAACCAGATATAGTGATTTGGGACAGAGCAAACAAAAAAGCGACCGTAATAGAGG
The DNA here is from genome assembly GCF_053919585.1 of Euprymna scolopes. Taxonomy (NCBI): domain Eukaryota; kingdom Metazoa; phylum Mollusca; class Cephalopoda; order Sepiida; family Sepiolidae; genus Euprymna; species Euprymna scolopes. The sequence goes on from NC_136504.1 coordinate 91,740,850, forward strand.
TCAGTGTACCCAATGATACAGGGCTTAACAGAGTTGAGAGGGAAAAGATAACAAAGTATCAAGGACTTATGTATGATATGAAACGAAATTGGAAATTAAAAGACGTTTCAATTATACCAGTCATCATAGGAGCAACTGGGCTTATGAAAAAGAACTTTAAAAAGTACATAGCAAGCATACCCGGTGAACCAAGTGCAAGTGAAATACAAACGATTGCACTGAAAGGGACGGCTAGAATCCTGAAAAGATCTCTTGGTTGGACTCACTAAAATAGGGGTAAATATCAGACTTCTGGTTGGATGCCCCATCCACTAGAAGAAAAAGTTTAAGAAAAATGAAAAAAAAAGGTGGAACGATAAAATTGTTGTCCTCAAGAAAACAACAGTACGGATTTATTTTTAAACTTTTATTGTGAAAATCAATCTAAGTAACTTATGTAGTAGAATAATCAATAAAATTTAACTGCCTTCACATTATATGACCGCCTCAATATGGGTTCGAAACTGGAAGCATGCCTTTTCCATAAGCGCCACCAGGAGCTCGGCGAATACACGGCGGTGATCAGACTGTTTTTGGTGTTGTGGGAGGTGATTTTGATGTTCTCGACGTATGACCAAAGTAGTACAACGGGTTCGGATCAGCGGGAGAAGAGGAAAAAGTCGTAGCACATCTTCTGAAGCCAAGTTTGGGTCTATTTAGATTTGTGGGTTGGCGCCGTATCCTGCTGCTACACCCAGGGTCTTCCAGAGGCTACCTGATTGCACCAGAGTTGCACCACACTCTTCAGCACATCCAAATACACTTTAGTGTTGGCTTTCAAGCCGACTTCGGAAATGTGAGGTGGCATGATGTAGCCCTCACTTAAAATCACACTTAAAACAAAAAGCGTGGCCGGAAACTTTGTTTTCATCACTTTGGGCACGCCCCTGTTATTCATGGCAATCCAGCGATGCATTTTGAGGGCGATGGCAATGCTCCTGTTGTCATAATTTGGATCGGTAGATAGTATGAGTTGTTCAAACAGCGTATCTCCGATTTCGCTCGTTGAACATTTTGTTACTTTTTGACATGATAGAAAGCAGTTATCTCTCTCGGGATTTGTACACAATATGCAACAAAAAATGAAAACCGGTTTTCATCAATGAGACATGGAATGTCTTTTCTAGGGCGACAATTTTATCGTTCCACCATACTCATCTTGAGATTATATTCCGTACCGTTCTGAAATGTTTGACTAATCGCAAGATTTCCACGAACGCAACACTTACCTCTAAGCAAGCCGGCTTTTTTTGTCATCTACCTGAAATCTCGTTCTATATCTTCTTCACGTCTTCTACATTAAACCAGGTACACTTCTTGCGTTTTCTTTTCTTTGCTATGTGCAAGTGGCAGAAAGGACACCCCCTTTGTCTCTCTGCGATAAGGCTTTTTGTGCTATTACTACCTCACATACATTGATATAGGTTCAGCGGCGCTTGGTGTTTGAGTTATAGGCCATTCAAACAAATGCTGATCAACAATTTATTTTAAACATCTCAGCAAATAGAGAATTCCGTTTTCTTTCTTATCGCAACTTCCTCAACTATATCTTAGTTCATGATCAGTGCACAACTCTACTGCAATTTACGCTTCTCTTTTAAAATATTTAGAACAAAGACTCGTCTAGCTATAACCACTGTAAATTATTTATATTTTGTTTACCTAAAACTAAACAGAATTCCCATGAGCTTTCAAAAATGTAAACGTCAAGCCACTTCCAATCTGTCTACAACATTACCGTTTTAAGTCTAATTTTAACAGGACATAATGAGCCGTCTGGTTACAAAATCAAATTGTGACTATTTTCAACTACCGTTACCAATAATCACGGTGATTGACCGTCAACCAAACAAACTCGTTAACACTAACCCTCGAGTAGCCTTTGCGCCTTGATAAGCGATAATTCGAGAATGCATTAAACTGTGTGTGATAGTGCATCGTAACTTCTACATACGAGGCAGATTAAAACAATCGCGAGAGGATCATATATAAAATAAATCTAAGCGTTGTGTTACGAAACATACCAACGACCCACCGATAAAACAACGAGAATATCTATAAAAAAGAGTAAATAAAATCGTTATACACCACAAGAAAATACGTGCGGAATGCTCGCCAGGGGCTCGTTTTACATCAAAATACTTCTATCTGGTCAGCACTATAAGAATGTGTAGCTCTCTTCTAATCATTACATCGTGTAAATAACGTAAATGACTATGAGGAACACAAGGCAATTTACTCTAGAAAAAGAACGTGATTAAAAGGAATTTGATTATTAATAAAGTGCTTTAAAAAAGAAATTGCACACGAATAGATTAGTTCACGCGTATAAAATATAATTATGACATTCCTCGATTCTAAACACTGTGTATACATTTTTTGAACACAGTATAGAACAAGAAAAAACGCACACACAGAAGAAAACAATAAAAGCCGCCGTCCTTTGAATGTGGATTTTGAATATTCTCGTCTTATAAAAGGAGTAAAAATGTTTTCTCAATATTATCCCCGTCCTTGCATCCAATATTGGCTTTTCAGCAGAGTAAATATCGGTTTCATAAAAGCATGTCCGCTCGAAAAATGCGGTTATAAAAGATTTTAATGGATTATGCAAACATTTCTTCAAATTATTTGCTTTTCTTTATACAATATTTTAATCAAATTCACATCAAAACATGTGCTGCTTTAATTTGGAATTGCATATTATAATCAATAATTTCAATTCAGTCTTAATGTAATAATATAAAAATAAAAGGTAAAACAAAAAATACGATATTCGAATGATTGGCATAACAGGATTTACATAAAAGTATTCTTCTATATTCATATATACACTAAGATCAAAGGTTATAAACGCACTCTGGATAATAATCTAGGAATTTCTACGTCTTCATGTAATATGTAGAGTGGTAAGTATTTCAAAATGGTCAACCATATACTAATGGCCTGATACGTCGATGCTTAACGTCCTTTGCGATTTAACGAGAGCCGCTGTGTCAAATTTCATTATGTTATATATATATATACAAGTGCGTGTGTACTACCAACTGCACCATCTAAAAGTTACCTACGAAGCATAGAAAACCATTTTAGTTTTAAACTAGCAGGCTGCACGGTGTTGCCTTATCGCAAAATACGCTTAAATACGATGTTATTGTTCATGCAAATTTCACTTCAACTTTTATAGAGAAAAATCTCTTTTAATTATTATTTTGAACCTAATATGATTAGTAATGATTTCAAAAGTTAAAAAAGTCACACCTTCAGCTCCATCAGTTAGAAAAAAGGTTAAAACTGTCAATGCTACAGCTTTACTCCTTATTTAACGTTCCAGCTTTCGTTGTTACCATCTGAACTACCGTCAGAAAGGTAAAAACAGCTAAAAATTAACCGAGTTCAAGTTAAAATACATCTGTCCACATCATCAGAAGTTAGTTAATGTACTCACGCGAAAGTCGGTTTTCTTTCAATGTTGACCCATTAGAAGCTATTTGTATAAGTTAAAAACAATACTGCATGTTAACCAAAATACTATATATATATATAAATTTTTAGTTCTGTAGACAAAGTATTCCGAGAGAAGTTTGGGAGAAAAACAACGCATACATAAAGATAAAGTCACATTTATATATGTTTGTAATACACACACACACACACACACACGTAAGTTGTTTTGAAAAAAAGAAAAACCGAACGAATTTATAAAATGGTGACCAATGTTTCGTCCCTATTGCAGGGGACATCTTCAGGATATTAAAAGAAAAAATGCAGAAGAAAACGATAATAGACCATACGTAAGTGAAAAGGAAACAGTGTTAGAATATTGCCCATATCGGGAAGGAAAACTATAAGTGTGTGTATGGGAAGCTACATATATATATATATATAATAGAAGTTTTTGCTATTAATTCTATTTTCGATCCTTTCTTACTTTCGAATAACTGTCTTCACTTCTGACGGGAATTGCCTGATGTTATCACCGTATTTATCATAAGTCCGAGTACATTCCAATCCTTCAGCATTCATTGTCAGGGATAAATTAATCTAACAGGTTTTTAATAATTTATAAAGTTTTTTTTTTTCCTCCTCGGTTATTAATGAAAAAATTGTTCAAAACCAGTTAGATTAATTTATTCCTTACGATGAATCCTGAAGTTTTGGAAAGTACTCAGACTTATGATAAATATGGCGATTACATCAGCCAGTTCCTGCCAGAAGTGAATACTGTTAATTTCAAGTGGGGAAGGGTCGAAAATAGAATTAATAGATAAAAACATCAATTTTATTTAATGAAATATGCCATAGAGAAAAAAATGCTGCCTTAAGTGTGCATGTGTGTGTGTGTGTAGAGAGAGAGAGAGAGAGAGAGAGAGAGAGAGAGAGAGAGAAAAGTGCAATAGTATATTAATAAAAATAAAATTATCATTTCGGTTCAAATGAAACATATCTGATCTCCCCTAATTAAATTGTCATTAAAGGAGAGAGGGTGTGCCAGAAGATAACCTAAAAAATATCGCATAAATGGGGTGGTGTTATTATCAAAGGGAATATTATATATTTATTAATGTTAGAGAAAAATTCTGACCCGACTGGCCAGATTTTATCTGGTATGATTATATAAATACAGCAATTTTTATAGGAAAGTCTAACACACGGCAATTTCCCGTTAAAAGTTAATAGGTTAAATGATTTGCAGACGAATAATTTTTTTCTTAATAAAAACAACGCAGATCCTGCATTTTGATACAGCGGAAAGTTTACTTTACATATAAATAATACAATTATATATATATAATTAGAAGGATAAAGACAGTTATTCTATATATAAGTGGACACCTAATTTAGTCAACCTTTTAGACTACAGGAATGAGTCAAATCCATAGTAATAAACTAAACCTTCATTGTATTTAAATTGAATAATTATTATTTTATACCTAGAGACACTAATGTTTCATGCTTCTGAAATTATCAGTGTAAGATGAAATTCCTGCCGGTCCAGAGATTCGAACCTAGCCAGGAAAGCACTTTCACTTCATATGCTAAGCCTTTACCTCTGAGAAACTGAACATCTCTCATGAGAATGAAAGGAATTAATAACTAATAAACGCACAATTCTGGTGCAAATGCAAGACAATCTAAAGTGTTCGAACGACGTAAGTGGTGAACCTCACACACCTTCGGGACAAGATCAAAGTGTAGTATCTGTTCCGGCAGATACTGCAAGCTATGACTAGCTATGACTAGCTATGACTAGCAAAGACCAGATGTGGGGGCAATCCCACATGCCTGACCATTAACCAGCTCCCATTTCCCACCTCTCGGGAGCTGGTCCCCTTTTTTCCCTTCCCCCTCCCTTCACTCCTCACATTAAAAATCGGCCTTGTGCCTAATTTGCTCGGTGGGGGAGCAAATAAATACCATCTGTTCTTCAGATGCTGCAAGCTATGACTAGCTATGACTAGCAAAGACCAGATGTGGGGGCAACTCCACATGCCTGACCATTAACCAGCTCCCATTTCCCACCCCTCGGGAGCTGGTCCCCTTTTTCCCCTTCCCCCTCCCTTCACTCCTCACATTAAAAATCGGCCTTGTGCCTAATTTGCTCGGTGGGGGAGCAAATAAATACCATCTGTTCTTCAGATGCTGCACTTCCATTTCTTGTTCTCTTTCGGTGGAGGAGAAATCCTTCACGACTGAGACAATTTTTATTTTTGTACCTTTTCTCCACGTTAAAAAACGACCCTGATGTCTAACTCTGTCCCGTGGGGAGGCATAGTAAATAGGTACTATAATGATTATATATATATATATATATATATATATATATATAAGAGAGAACTACTATGCAATATTTTTGAATATCGATTACGTGAATCTAAGTTGTTTATTTCCACGCTACAGTACATTGTTTTCCCTATACTCTTCCGCACTTAATGCAAAAGTAAACAATTCTAGGTAGTTTTGCGTTTTGGCAGACAGATATATAATTTCAATTTTTACGAGACATTTTTTTACAACAGTCTAAATAGAAATGTTTCTGCCTTATATGATTTCTAGAAGTTTTATTGTGTTGTAGTAATTCTTATTCCCCCTCATTTTTATAACTAATGCACGTAGTTTAGAGATAATACAATATTTTCCCACAAAATATAAAACATTTTCTTTCACTCATTTTTATCGCTTTCATATTATCACCATTGTATTTGCCGAAGTACTCGGGTGTATATCGCTTATGATTCCAAGCGTGAGAAAAAAAAAATTAGCAAAATATAAATGAAAAACACATTTTATATTATATGTGAGTTCATGTTTGTCAGCGACGAAAAACATTTTATTCACCGGCACAATTTCACGGATGATATAATTGCTTTGTCCATTACAAAAAAGAAATTTCATTCAAACAGCTACGAGTGTAAATATACAAACATTACTTTGCTTCCGGTGGCGAAGCTATGTTAAAGTAGTTTCCTTTTCAGTGTGCCTTATAATAGTAGTGGTAAGGATAACACTATAACAACCAGAAATTATAATAATCCAAACCATGTAGCAATCACCAAAATATTGATAATGAAGTAAAAATATGTAACTAGCACTCACACAAGTTGTTCACTACTAAATGGTAGCGTAACCAAACACATTATTTACTAAGTCATAATATTAGTACAAATATATAGCATGAATACGAAGTTTTATGGGCGTATGCCCCACTTAAAACTGAAATAGCAACATTACGGCCATTAAAACAGTCAATTACGACGATGAAAACAACACGAATGGCAGATTACTAAGATCTCAAATAAAGTGGAAGCTTTTCAATAATCTGGTGAAATAAAAGACACACAAGTACGTTTATTATATTATCGGGCTCTACAAAGGGTCCTGTTGTGTAATGTTTATGTGAATATAACGACGTACATGTTTAATAGTTGGGTTTATCTTTTATCTGTATATTTGTGTACGTGTAAAGGTGTGTATGTAAATATACGTCGTATCATTTAGTTCATCGTCTATTGTGTATATGTTAACATTTATGCAACAGTTCTAACAGGAGACGATTGACGTGGACGTATCGAAACAGTTGTAGACAACAGTTCTTTTTTTAACAGATGTAAATAACACAATACATACCTGCATTATTTATGAACATTTAATCTCATGATCGGGCCGACATTTTCAGAGATTGCACGTCCTGTCCAGAGTGATGCTGCTTCCCACGTAATTTTGAGTCGTCCGTTTTCTCTGATGTCTGGCTAACGACTGCCTAGAATCTCCCCAAATCTACATTCATCCGGTGTTTCTTTACGTCACATCATTACGTATCTCAGACCCACCTGATGTAACGCCAATCTAGTAATTTTTTATGCAAACTCAAAAATAATGTTTGCATCAATTTTCTATTTTCACATTCCTTTTGCGATTTACAGGTCAATCATCTTTCCCCCAATTTAATTGTTTATTCTTCTAATCATAACAATTGATCCAGCGACCAGCCGTCGCTCAAATCAATTCAGAATAATAATACATTAATAATAATAATAATAATAATAATAATAATAATAATAATAATGTTTTGACCCTTCCCCGTGCTAGCCACAGTTAACACATATAATGATATTATGTTTGCGCTGTGATAATAATGTATCATCTATGTAAGAATTTAGAGGGACTGTATAGATAATTTCTGAATGAGAAATTTGAAATGTTAAACCTTAAAGACCTCTAAATCTTAAAAAAGTGTGGAAGTAAAATAGCAAAAAATGTTATAAACAAGATACGCTTTACTTTAGGATAACAATAAATAAGGACAATTATAGTTAAAGCAATAAAAACAAAATTAAGTCAACACCTAAAAATAAAAATAAAAGGTATTCCAAGCATGCAGCCATTAAAACAAGGTTACTTCTTAAACACATTCGCAACAATTGGTGAGTCATGTCTCTGTAAAACAAAACATAGTAGAAGGAGGTAAAATTTATCCGAACTTTTTTCTAGAGAATCCTTGCCACTGATAAATAGAAACATTAGCTTCTGTTCGAGAATTTCAACGAATCTGGGTACTCATCTAACTAGAATAAACAAAATATATATATATATATATATATATATATATATATATATATATATATATATATAATCGCTAAGACGAATGGTATGACGAGTTCTCATAGGGAAAAACGCATAGGATTTAGTGTAGCCGAGTTTCTATGCATATAATGTTTACTTACTGCCTATTTCCGATCACGTATCGAGCGCTATTAACATAAAAATTGAACATCGATACATGCAATAATATATCGCTATATAACATTCTATGTTAATACAACGATATATATATATATATAAACACACATATATATATACACACATATATACATATACACACATATATACACACACACACATATATATATAATGAATTATTGACAAACGTCTGTTTGAAATTTCATGATTTTGACCATCTTACAATTTATTCCATAATTCAGTTGATATTCACACTTCGTTACACTATCTGTTTCGTAGCACAAAATAATTCACCTAATTAATATATCACTCAATAAATCTATTCTGCACTTAACTCACCAGAAGAAATAGCAACTAGCCACAAAAAAATAAATAAAATGCATGTGGGCATGATTAAAAAAACCGAAAATTGAAGGAGAAACTATAATTACCTCATTATTAGCTTACATTAATCCATTTTTAAACTTATACACACATACATACACACGTGTGTGTGTGTGTGTGAAGCTTATATAAAAAAAGTTGGAATAAAAACCGGCCTTTCTCCGAATTGATTGCTTTATGGAAGCTTATTCGGGCAAGATTTTGATTGTAGAGCGAGAATTCTGAGCTTCAAATAAAGTCCTATTCAAATTTGGATAAAAAAAATCATCATATGAGTTTTATTCTAGACAATAACTAGAATTTTAGGCTTTTAGTTAGTAAGTATCTTAAGAAATTAATATTCAGTGACCGAGAAACGTGAATCAAATTAAATAAAAATCTGAAATATTTAGATTTTGAAATACGTTTTCGTCCAGGTACTGCCCCCCAAAACCATCACAATATACCTATTGTAACGTTTTTACAAACATCGGAGGCATCTGAATAGTGAAAGCAGGATGTCACCCAATTAAGTTAAACTAAATAAATCCACATAAGGATTAATTGCACCTCGCATTTTCTTTCCAAAATGTATAATAATAGGTGTCTTATTTTATGAAAAAAAATTACATACCCGTAACTTCTTATGAACAGAGATTTTCGTAATCTTCTGAAATGCGGAGTGTCGTACGACCATGCATTTGGGGATAATGTAACAATTGTTTACACAATGCAATTCGATAAGATGCATTCCAAGTAAAAAGCATATAATAAAGGTGGCTTCAAAATTTTCTCTAATTATTCAGAGCCAATGCATTACGTATATATATATATTTATTTTCATTTCGTCAATCACATCTTATTACGAATAAGTGATTGTTATGCAGAAAACGGATGTTAATGTTATTAGGGAAATTTTTAAATATTTGTATTCTCAAAATTTACATCTAGAATATTATACTGAAAACCTATCGGTTAATGAAGATCTTCGGTATATCAGGTGCATTTTATCGAATGACTATATCGACATAAATCTATTTCGCAATGGAGAAAATGATAAACATAATCAGTTTTTAATTACATTCATCCCGAGGTTGGATATTGAATTTTGAGTATTGTTACATAAGAATATATTTAAAATGTCTATCTTATCGTAGCTGATAAACGAAGCCAATAGAATTTTGTTGATACAATAAAGTTTTCCCTTCGAAATCCGTAGGGATTTTCCAGTCTGTTATAAGCATAGTATTCCGTAAAGAATTGACCGATCATTATGGAGCAGAAGTGTGAAGTAGATCTCGTTTATTATATATTATTTAGTATACTTGAAAAAACAATTGTAAAAAGTGAGCTTCTCCTGAAGGGTGAATGTTCAATCCTCAGTGGGCGACCGAAAAATGCAATTGCGAATTACTCAGGACCTCTATCCAGTCATGGCTGATGGAACAAGTGCATGCAACCACCGTGAAGTAAAAGGGTTCCGCTTGAAATTTCGTCCAAATTCCCGAGTTCGACAAGATCCACCTGAAGAAGGTCGGAGGTTACATCGACCGAAAGGTTGTAATAATTACACTAAAGATGAGAACAGTTGTGTGATGAATTCAAATAATATGAAGACAGAGTAAGATTTTTTAAAAAGAATATAGTATGAGTTAATATCATTCTGGGCAACGTCCGTGTTCTCAAAGATTAAAACTGAATTCTACTTACATTCTCACGACTTAAAAAAAGTAAATTGACTTTTATTCAATTGTTCAACGATTCCAATTTTCTGTACATGTTGTAACAGTCATAAAGTGATTTTTTCAACTATTAACATACTATGAAAATGAGACTTTTTTTACGAAAACGCCAACATGCATTATAATAGATTTAATATTGTGATTTTATTTTAATTTACTACATTTTTGTATTTTTATTCAAAAAATAACCATGTGACTAGATCGACCACTTAGTAAGTTAGTTTTATACGCTTTAAATCTACAGTGTATATATTTTGTTGTTAAATTGGGGCAACGATTTGTATTTAAAACTATATCCTCGCAAGAACAGTTCTGAAGTCTATATTCAATCGATATTTATTTAATAATTGCACAATTTTTATGAAGTACCAAAATTATCATTTTTCCTGGGCACCACCAGCACCCAAATGTTCCTGATGCATATAAAAAGAATGTCAGTACAATTATCGCAATTGAGAACGATTTCTCCTTTTTAGAAAGAGTATGGAAAACGAACAACTAATGGTGTCCGTATTTTCCAATACTGCAGAGTTAACATTTTTTACTGCTATATTTGTGCGGAGGATGCACAATTTGATAGAAAACTCTTGTGTCAGCATTTCCGTCTTTATTCAGTAACTTTCCGTATCAAACATTTTACACATGCAGATTTAATTTGCAAAGGGGTAACCACATATCAAGGTCCGGAGGCCACTCAAGGATAAGGGTTAATGTGCATATTGTAGTCATTTGAACAGTAGCATATTAATCGATTATAGTGGAAATTATATTATTTACGAGGATGGTTCAATAAGAATTGTTTCCGTTGGACTCTAAAACCACGATATTGTACCTATTGACAAGGCCTCCCCACGGGACAGAGTTAGACACCAGGGTCGTTTTTTAACGTGGAGAAAATGCACAAAAATAAAAATTGTCTCAGTCGTGAAGGATTTCTCCTCCACTGAAAACCACGATATTGTAGTCAGATGGAAAGCAGCCAGTAGAACAGTTTCCACAAGCAGGCAATTTTAGGATAGAAGTTTTTTTTTTTTCATGGAATCAACGTTTAGTTTAAGGTACCGATAGAGAATTAATTGATAGTGATTTTGGCTAGACGACTGCTTTCTGTGAAAGATTGACGAAAGATGTACCAGCGATTTGAGTTCAGTCGAATACTTGCTATGAAAATAGCGAAAGAGAAGAGATACGCCGGCAACCTCTCTTCTGTGGAAAAGGTGTTACAGAGAAGAGAAAAGGGCATCACCTGCTAGATTACGAAATCTGTTTTGAACTCTGCTGCCCAGATGTGGCAACAATACCCCAAGCATATGGGGTGTTAGTGCTATTTTAGTTGCGCAAAATATATTTTATCGGAGGTGATCTATTTTTGTAAATTACTGACCACTAGACACCAGGCATATAAAATCAACAGTAAGTTCTTTGATATGACAGGGGCGCGTGCGAAGGAATGTTACAAACGTTGCAGTTTAGCTTATGATAATACAGTGTAACCCGGATATAACAAACACTAATATGAGAAAACGGATATACGAAAGATTTTTTCTGGTCCCAAATTAGAGCCTGCGTTAATGTGAAGTAAAACCCGGATATAAGAATCTCAGATATAGGTGCTTTAGCTCCTCCCCCGGGATCAGAAATCTCTTATATCGAGGTTACACTGTATATTTTTATACTCTTATAAACAAGCATATAAGTATACATATACACACTCAACCAGATACAAGTATACTTATACAAGTACAAAATACACACAACTTCATAAAAACATGAATATACACAAATATTCATGAGTAAATAAATAGCCCATACAAATAATGTATACATATTTAATGTGTAAACTTCTTTCCTTCGACATCCATCAGAGTTAAAAACGTTTGGGGCATCGATATTTTGTGCTAAATGCATTTTTTGCGTTTTAGTTATCAATATATCTATCATACATGGCAACAGATATATGAAACCGACCGAAGAAACATAATCAGTTTCTGGGTTTAAAAGGAGTAATATGTTATAGCAAATCTAGAGATCGAAGGCGAAACATGATGAACAGCATTTTAAAAATAACGAAGCTATCAATAGGTGTTTTATTTCTTACTTCGGGCACACCTTGAAATTCTGTTTTACATATAGTTCTGGCATAAATTCGTTTTGCTTAACGTTAAAAACATGCTCTTTGTGTAAGAATAGATTTTCTATACTCATTTTTGTACGCGTTTGTTTCAATGTAAACAAATTGCATTTATCGCGTTTTGCATTCGAACTCTTCTATTATTAAATATAATAAGCGTTACCTCGATATTTTACTTTCGGCCGTTAACTATTGTCCAACTTATCAGAAAATGAAGATACTATTATATTGTCTAGGTTAATCAAGACCTTCTGGCGACAATAAATCATTAATAAGAAAAGGAATATTTACTTCTTTCATGTCATGTATTATGACATATATTTTTAAGCGATAACATCATTGTATATTCTTCTTGCTTGCTGTTCGAGTAGTCGATACTATTCCCTTTGATCGAGGTTGAAAATACTTCCGTAATCAAGGAGGCCGAATACTTGCACTAGGCGCGAAACATTTGTCGACTATATTATTTATATATTAATATATATACATTTATAAAGATGCATATATATATATATATATATATATATATATATATATATATATATATATATATACCTATGCACACATATATACATTTATTCAATTGCACACACACACACACATATATATATATATATATATATATATATATATATATAGTCATCCACATACAGTACTGTTTCGCTGTTTCACAGCTCATCAGTGCGGCTAGACAGGCAACTACCTCAAGCCAGGATTGAAACCCGACCGTTTGTACGGCAGTCAAGGCTCCTAACCATTACGCTATTGGCGGCTGCTTGAACGAGTAGTGAGTTTTACGATACCCCCCAAAATCGGAGCTTGATGATAGGGGAGACTAAAAAAAAACTAAAATAAATATATGGTGAATATATCAATTGAAATATAGAAATGATTTTACATATATTTATTTCACCAAATCTATGGACACGCATTGAAAATAATCTCAAAAGTTTTGCTCTTATTTGTTTGAAATCATTAACAAGTCTTTTCTCCCCTTCAGAGATTTTTGGGGAAAAATGAGATATTTTGTGATTCAAATGCAAAACTTGGATAACAAATAACAATCATTGACACATTACATGTGCAGCATAAAGAGCAAAAATTACACTCACTATCACATAAAGTAAGCTAAAGACTGTTTAAAAAACCTTAGTTTATTATAATCTAATGATTGGTTGCTTATTTCTAAAAGGTTAAACTAGTGCACAAAATACGCTCTAAATGATGGATGATCCCCTTAATATGCGACCATAGAGCACTTCACAATTCAGGTCATTACTTTTCCAACAAGCTTCGTTTGTTAAATTCTGACCAATTTGGAACTTATATATATATATATATATTTAACCGTATTGTCCTCGATTTGGCTCTGCTGAGCGAGGATCGAAACCGGGTTAGCTGGCCTTTATTTTCATTTTTGTATTTTTTTAAATAATCATTATGTATATTGGTCTATATGTAGCCATCATTAAATTCTGTACCCCTCGAAAGATTTTCATATATATATATATATATATATATATATATATATATATATATATATATATGTAGGAGGGAAAGATAGTTTGTTTGAAGCATTGCTGGTAAATAAATATTAAAGAATATAAGAAACCTTTAAAAGCCGGGAAACCGGGTGTAGAAATGATGGATAAAAATGGACTAATTGTGTATTGCTTCCTTTTATGTTTTCATATATCCATTTATTTACCAGAGAAATCACAAGTACAAAACATTAAATATACTGTTTTGAATAATCCGGATGGTAGAAGTTTTGGATATTTCGAGAATATAATTCTCTTTTCTTTTTTATGAAAAGCTGTATACTTTTTATATACAACATATCGAACGGTGAAGTAATGCGCTGTGTTGTTGTAAGTAGCAAGAAATTAGAGAAGATACGTCAGATAAAAAGGGTGAGGGCGGTGAAAAGTTTGGCGAATTATAGTTATGAATCTGTTGTTTAATTTTGGTAGATACTTGTAAATATAACACCAGAGAAAGGATTGCTAATATTGATGGTGCGGCGATGTTATTAAGAGTGTTGTTAAGTACTAGTGCCATCAGAGAACGGATAAGAAAACTGAGTAAGTTAGATATTCAAAGGGAGAGGGTAAGAATGGAGGAATTATTCTACTCTTTCCTCGCTTCTTTCTAATAATAGAATGTGTAGATATAACACGCCATTATCTTATTATATATTGGAATAAGTATGAAAGATACCAGAGTGGAAATACGAATACCAGAGTAGAAAATAATCAAATAAGTCGTAGTTTGTCGATGGAAGTGAAATGACCTCTGTTGACTGATTTTGCAGAATGTTTCCTGCAATTAAATTTATATAACAAAGATATAAAACTAAATTGACATTCGGATGAAATATTGTCTTTATTGTCTGGCACGTAATTATGAGTCAAATACATTAGTTATTCAATACATATCTATAATATAAAGCTGAATATATGTATGTATGTGTATGTGTCTGGTCACGAATAGGCTCCTATATGGTTGACTATTTAAAAAAAAACTGATTACATAATGATAGATGTATCGAGACACATCAATGGGCATGTTTCATCTAGCAGAACGGTGGTTCATTAAAATTGTGGGGTCTGCATTCACGCCTGGTTCACAAAGTATGGAAATAAAAATTAAAACATTAAAAAAAAATGTTTAAAAGTGTTTTTGGTATAGATGTACATAAAAATACTTTGATATAATTAAAAATTTGCGTCTAGCCTTCATAGAATAGAATAGACACAAACTTTAATAAAGACTTAATATCTATCTGCCTTAGTATACTTTGATAACTATGTTTCAGTTTGTAGAAATATGGTATAATAAAATTATGGGGTGTTCGTTCGCACCTGCCCTCCATAGAATGGAAATATGGCACAAAGGTTTTGTTATCCCCAATAGTTTAACACAAAAGATTAATTAATATTGAATGCCAGAGCTACTTAAATCATCCATTAGTGTTCATACGATTTTGTGACACAATTATTTGTTTATTCATTTTTTATTATAATCTTTTACTCATGTCCTGCTCATGATTTCCCATTTACTGATGAATCCTATAAAAATATTACAGATATGTGTATGTGTGAGTGAGTGAGAGCGGATGTGTTCTCTATCTAACACAATAGCTAATAAAAAAGAAAAAGCATTCGATTTTTGGACCCTACATCTTTTCGAAAAATTAGATATTAAAATAAATCTTATTTATTAAATTATATTGGTTCCTCTCTCTTTCTCTCTCTCTCTATATATATATATATATAAACATATATATACGCATGTTTACACACACACACACACATATATATACTTATATATACAGATATATACATACATATTTACAGATCGATATACTCATGTATACATACAGACATACACAGACAAATAATATATATATATATATATATATATATATATATATAGTGTTTGGGAACCGTTAGCAAAAGGGTTCAGAAAGTGTAACTGTGGGCAGCCTTGGTTCTTGAAGTTTATATTCCGACATTCAACATAATTCCCAAGTTCAACGACTATGCTAGTTCGAGAAAATACAAAAGATAAAGTGTATACTGGCCAAAGCGATGTGTGATGGCTACAGCAATGAGAAGAGAATATTCTTTTCTATATTTTTAGTCGAGTACATATCAGTTAATATCTTATGTTTTTTGATACTGATGTGGTTCTCGATTGATTAGCTGTGTCTAATTGGGTAGGATGTATACTCGAGAGTCAAAACAATGATGAGAATATTCTCTTGCCATAGCCCCAGTGATTACGAACAAAAACCAAAACTGCATTAAGGGAAGTCACAGGAAAAATTCTATAGGCATAATTGAAAATTCATTAAGATTTACTTTGTTATTCTATTGATAACAGAATTTATTAAATCATAAATTATAAAATTTAGGCAGACGATTTTATAAGAAGTAATGTTGTTAGCTGTGCGTTCATATGAAAACTGATGAAGGTAAATTGTTTTGAAAAGTGGCAGGAAGATTCTGATTCTGAATTATTTATTCGTAAAAGAATATTACAAGAGTTGTAATTAAAATCAAAATGTCAGTTGCGTGAAACATAAATCAAGGGAAATTAAAATAGTGAAACACTGAATGGGATATAAAAAAATCATGAATTGAAAATTGCAAAATAAAAATAGAGTAAAAAGTATGAAATAATCAATAGATAGGTAAAACGTTAAGACGAAAGAATCACAAATATAAAATGTTGACAAACGAAATTTTCTAGTCAAAATTACCTTTATATTTTCTTCGTTAACTTCATACAACAGAATCTATTTAAAAAATGTATATATATATATATATATATATATATATATATACACACACATATAATCAGGCATATATAAATACACATATAATCATGTACATATACATATAATCATGTATATAAAAATATACATATAGTCACGTATATATAAATCTATATATAATCATGTATATATAAATCTATAAGATAAAGCTAAACGTCAGTTTGTGTGTGTGTGTGTGTGTGTGTGTGTGTGTGTCTGGTCACGAATAGGCTCCTATATGGTTGACTATGATAGAAAACTGATCGCATATACTTATGGAAGATGTGCCGAGACACAGGAATGAGTATTTTTGATCTGGCATAATGATGATTCATTAAAATTGTGGGGTCTGCGCTCGCACCTGGTCCACAAAGTATGGAAATTAAAAACTTTAAAATTAAAAAAAAAACATTTACAAGTGTTTTTGATATAGATGTACATAATAATGCTTTGATAAGTATGTTTTAACTTAAATAGGGATAATATAATTAAATTGTGGGGTCAGCGTTCGCGCCTGGCCTCCATAAAATGGAAATAGGCACAAACTTTAATAAAGATTTTCATATCTATCTGCGTAAGTATAGTTTGATAATTATGTTTCAGTTTGAAGAAATATGGTATAATAAGATTTTACGGTGTTCGTTCACGCCTGACCTCCATAGAATGGAAATATGTCACAAAGTTTAACAAGGTTTTTTTTATATAGATCCACAGAATATTGTGAACAGGTATGGTATAATAAATTATGAGGTTTATCTATTTTATTTTTACTTTCATCATATTTTGCTAGGATATAATAATTTGAATACGCCATCTAATAAACAATTCAAATAATTAGTGTAATAAAATAAATATAATAAAAAGTGCACTTTCTTATTTCTAATTTGTTTAGTTAACACAGTTCCTTCCTTTCTCATCCAGTGACTGTTTCATTCACTAAGGTATTTTTTCTTCTGAATTTACTTCTCTCCATTTCATAAACAAGAAAACTTTTTTATAGCCTGCCCTTCCCTGCTTTTTCATGAGCATTCCACTAACGTTTTTTTTCTTTACCAATAACGCACAACTCACACATTTCATCTTAGCTAGGCAAACCTTTTAACCTAATGTCAGCCATAAAAAAAGTTGAAAAAAAAAGTTGGCGCCACTTTGTCTTGCTTCGCTGATTTCTTTTTTATTATCATGAATGAGTAATGAACGAAGCTGCAAGAAATCAAGTTAAAGAAAAAATACATGATAGCACCTCGTCTATAATTGCGAAAATCTCGTGTTATTTCACGAGTTTATTCAAGCATGAATTCAATATAAATCCTGCATTTGGACTTGATTTGCGAGGTTAGATAGAACCCGATCCTTAAACTTTCCACCCTGTCGACACCGATTCATTTTATTAGGTTGAGGCAAAAATAACGTCGGTGTTTTTTACCTGACAAATAACATTATTTTTGCACCAACCTTATATATAATCGTCTTTAACTCGAGTAATATAACAGAAACATGTGTGTTAACGTTATTTGCTTAACTAGTCCAGTATAAATCCTTACATTATTTTGATTAGCGACGACAAAAAAAAAAACAAAAAAAAACAAAGACAAACAACAAAAAACACAACAAAAAAACAACAAAAACACAACAAAAACAACAAAAAACAACAACAAAACAACAAAAACAAACAATAAAAAACAACCAAAAAAACTGTATTCTTAAGAAAATGAACGATTTGATATTCATTCATTTCAACCAGGAAACATTTTCAAGACTTTTGTTTTGATACAGTTTGTAATTAGTCATCTCGCTTTGTCCTTTATTTCATCTTATGAAATGATAAATATGATTTGTATAATGATAACGGATAAAAAAGCAATACGCGCATCTTAAAAAGGCAAGTATCGATAAATATTAAGTGCGACATTCAGTTGAAATACCATTATGATGATATGACGCTTATAATAGTGAAGAAATATAATTACTTCTGCATCCAAACAATAATTATATCACCTACGTGTATTGTTGTATACCAATTTTACATAAAAGCTGTGAGCGTTAAGTAATTTATGATAGCGAAGGCTGAAATGTAGGTTGATAAGTTTGATGTTTGTAATATATTCGAGCGCACGGATTCATTTTGTTTACTTACCTTCACCTCAAACTTGGCATATTGGCACTTGAACGTATGAGGCTACTAAATTCGACCAAACCTAAGAAAGGTTAAGTTGTTGATCTTCGTTGCATTTGAACTGCTGTATATCAGTACAGTTTTAGAAGCGGGTAGCAGGAAGAGAATTCCGAAGTGTAGCTGTTCTAGGTGAGAAGCAATTTGAGTAGAAAACCTTCTGACATTTAGGGGCATCAACAGTTAAAGGGTGTGATTTTGTTGCTAAGCGCCTCTGTTGGTGATATGTATGTCGAGGGGAACACAAGGGCCATAAGTTCCATCAGAGCACATCCCATTTAAATATTTGTAAAATAGGCACATGAATAGGACATGGGTTGGAGCATAGTTGACAAAGTGGGACGTATTGGATTGCAGCCATTTTTCTAAACCCTATCCCAGAGGGAGAGACTAATAGTAGATGCACCAACCCAGACGTAGCAATAATAATTCATACATGAACGAATGGTGGCCTTATAAAGTTACAGGATACGCCCAGGTGTGAGCACTTTTCTAGCGCGATAGAGGGAAGACAACCTTCTTTGCAACAGCCGTAGCAATGTTTTCAATGTATTTATTTCAATTTATATTTCCTGTGAAACCGATGAGTTTCAAGTAAGAATTCTCAGGTAGGGTGTTATTTGTTATGGATATCGGTGGTTGAAGAGGTTCCTTGTGAATTTAGGAAAACTCGTCTCTGGAAAACTTGGCCCCGGAAAACTACTCCTTTTGCTAGGTAGGAAAACTGGTCCCTTATTGAATAAACATCGATTGAAAACACAGTTTATGACCGTTCTTGAAGATATTGTCTTTAAAAGAGAATATACACCCCATAATATTTTTTAAAAAATATTTTTACTTGTTTACTGTTGTTTAAAAAAAAATAAATTGATTTTCTAAGTGTTTGTTTTTTACCTAGCTTTTAAAAGTTTTTGGTGCTTCAACTTATTTTAAAGAGTTTATTTAGTAAAAAAACAAAAAAAAAACAAGTAATGTAGAGTGTTACTTTTGCACAAAAAAAATGTCCGACATGAGATAACCACGTCTTAGGAATCTTGATAATCACTCAAAGATAGAAAATTCAAGAAAATAGTGAGGTAGATATAGTTTTAAAACTAGCCCCACCCCCGATAATAAATTTGCATATTTTTAGGTAATGTCCAAGATCACTGCTCGGAAAAAAATAAAGCTACCGGACGTTGATACGGTTGATTATGTAACGAAACCGAACGAAAAACACGAAAACGAAACCGAACGGAAGACACGAAAACGAAACCGAACGGAAGACACGAAAACGAAACCGAACGGAAGACACGAAAACGAAACCGAACGGAAGACACGAAAAATGAAACCGAACGGAAGACACGGAAAACGAAACGATATATTTCTAAAAAAAATACTCTAGTTTTTAACATTTCCTGTGATATTACGATACAAACAAACCAAAAAAAGAAAGCACTTCTTGTATTATCAAATAATAAAACAAATATTTTATTTAGAAATTTTTGTACTTCACGGGGAGCATGGACCCTGGTGTTTTTATTTAATCATTACTCCTTCAAAGCACATGCGCAAAAGGTTTTCTTTGGTTTATTTAAAATCGACAACTTTTTGAAGGTACTATTTGAGGCCCAAAAATGGGGGGGGGAAACGCATTATTTGAATATGTACGAAAAAATAATTTAACAAAAAAATAATATTTAGTGGAAAAAATAAAAAATAAAAATTAAATTAAATTAAATAAAAATATAATAAAAACAAGCACAAAATAAAAGCAGGAATCAAATTTACCCAAAGAAAAACAATTAAAAAAAATAAACTAAATACACGCGCGATTAAAAATAAAGTCTGAGATATATACGAAGAAAGTGAAAGAGAATGCTTTGAAGAAGCAATACAATACGTTTACATTTAAATAAATGTTTTTATAATTATATATTGATACATTTTGATACAATAAATGTCTTTATAATTATATATTGATACATTTCGATACAATAAATGTCTTTATAATTATATATTGATACATTTCGATACAATAAATGTTTTTATAATTATATATTGATACATTTTGATACAATAAATGTTTTTATAATTATATATTGATACATTTTGATACAATAAATGTTTTTATAATTATATATTGATACATTTTGATACAATAAATGTTTTTATAATTATATATTGATACATTTTGATACAATAAATGTTTTTATAATTATATATTGATACATTTTGATACAATAAATGTTTTTATAATTATATATTGATACATTTTGATACAATAAATGTTTTTATAATTATATATTGATACATTTTGATACAATAAATGTTTTTATAATTATATATTGATACATTTTGATACAATAAATGTTTGGATTTCAAATATTTTTCTGTTCGAAAAAAAACCTTGTTTGTTACTTATTTGCCGCGTTATTTGACCAAGAAGAAATTGGAGTTATCACCCTCTAAAAATAGCCAGCACAAGTGTCCCCGTAATGACTTTTAAACGATACCCTCCCTTCACCATGTTAAGCATGGATTTCGAAATAATGCTATTATTTCAGTGCGGTTCCAAAATCACATACGACCGTGTTTTCTTTTTTGTTGTTTCGTAATAACACAATAATTGTTTAAACTAAATTCTTCTAAATAAAATAATTGTTTTGTTTGATAATACGTGTTTTCTTTCTTTTATTTTGGTTTCGTAATAACACAAAAAAGTGTTAAAACTAAATTATTTTTTAAATAAATATATGGTTTCGTTTTTCGTATCTTGACTCCGTGATCAAGTTTATTTTTTTTTTTTAAACAAGAGATAAACATATTTTTTAATTTTTAAAAAAATATTATGAGATGTGTATTCTCTTTTAAAGACACTTTCTTCTTTAAGAACGGTCATAAAATGTGTTTTCAATCGACATTTATCAATAAGGGACCAGTTTTCCTACCTAGCCAAAGGGGGGAGTTTTTCGGGTATGAGTTTACCGGGTACGAGTTTTCCGGCTACAAGTTTTCCCGGGACGAGTTTTCCGGGCACCGTTCCTTGTAATTGTTAAAGAAGAACAGTTTGCATGTAACCCTTCATTTACGTCCCCATTCAACTACGGTCTGGGGGTTATTTTCTAATGATTTAGCCATTGACTTTTCTTTGTGTACATCCATTCGTCTCATGCATGTTTCAGAGAGTTTTATCATCAGTAAATATACCAATCTCGGACACATATGTTATCGGAGACGTCATTGATGAATATCAGGAATAATAATGGTCCAAGAATCGACCATTGAAGCACTTCCACATTAATATTATGCTGCTTGGATGAACGTTCCTCAATGGCAACCTGGATGGTACTATTGTTTAAGGATGATCTATTTGTATTTAGTAATCGTCCGGTTATATCATGGTTTGATTTTTATTAGCAGCCCTTCCTGCCAGCCTTGTCAAACGCCTTGGATATATGGATGGCTACAGCCCTGACTTTACTTGCCTTATCCAGTGCATGGTATATGCGTTCAGAGATGACTTAAAATATCATTTCTTAAATCCATACTGTTTGTCAAAAAGATTATCTTTTGCAAGGTGTTGGACTAGTGTCTGATTAATTAACGTCTCAAAGATTTTAGCGAAGAGGAGGAGGAGACTTATAGGACAATAATTGAGAGGGTCGGCCCTTTCGCCAGAATTTTTGTACAATGGTACTACAGAGGCCATCTTCCAGCTATCAGAAAAGCAAGATCCAGAAAGGCATTTGTTGTAGAGTTTGAAAAGTACAGGAGCTAGTTCAGCTAAGCATTTCTTTATTAGTATAGCAAGGATAACGCCATTGAAAGTGTCTAAGTTTTTTATGACATCGTGGACTTGAGAAGGAATGATTTTCGGATCATCAATTGTGGCTTCCGTCCGTAGAAACTTAAGAGGGAGTTGTTTGTTGGCTCTAGGGTGAAGTTGGAGACGGATCGCCGAGCAAGCAGACCTGCCTGTTCGGTTGCCGTGCATGCAACCTTCTGATTGTTAGATAGGGGGCATTATTGATTGCCCTTTGTCCACTACACTATAATAAATGTTCCAGAAATTGCGAGTTCCTATCTTCTGACATTCTATACGTTCCCTAGTTATTTCAGCATGTCTTCTTTTGGCTGTTATTACTTTTACACTTATTTCTAGCATCTATAAACGTTTTTTCTAATTGCATTTGGCTTACGGCGTACGAGACGGTGGCGCGCATGCTGTCTTTGTGCAATGCCACTATAGGGGTGGGTCAGGCTTGCTATAATACTTCCGTACGGGGACATGGGCTTGAGAAGGGAGAGAGAAGATATTAATCCATGTGGTATCTCATATGTTCTCTACTGGATTCCCAGTCATCCCTTTTTTAGTACCGTCGTTTTGAGCAATGACTCCTCATTTTAGGGTGGGATATGAGTGCGATGTCTACTGATACGAATAGGTGATCTGCATTTCCAGGTGGACTGTGGGCATTGGTTACACAATCCTCAGGTACTGTTGTAATGAATAGTTCTAGAAGCGAAGCTTTCTGGTTGTCACTATCTGGGAGGTGGCTTGGGAACAGGACTGTCTGTGTGAGGGAATGGACTATAGAGAAGCTATAGATAGAGCGGCAAGCCAATTTTTATGACGGATATAAAAGTTACCAAACACATGTATTTCGGCATTATAGTCTAAGAAGAGTGTTGCGTCACGGTCCTGACTTGAGAGAGAACGGTAGAGAAAATATAAGTAACTAACGCAGTGATGAAGTGTTAGTCGGAAACACAAAGGCCTGGTCATCCGATTCCAGAGTTGCTCTTGAGGGAGGCTGCTTCGAATATAGACTCCAAGTCCGCGCATATATCTATTGGAGTCTTTATCTTTTATCCTGCCATTTTAAATAGTTAGAGAGGATTAAGGAGGGTAGATTTGTTTCACTTAATGCTGATATCACGGGGGGTTTGCTAAGAGGTAAAACTCTATATCATCTAGATTACTTCTAAGCCCGGTCCTGGATATGGCTTTAAACTATATCCGATGGTGAGGCCCCAGCTTGCGGGCTTTGGGGGAGTGTGGAGCTACCCTTTAATTGGCATTGCTCCCAGGTCGACTCTGACTCGGAGTTGTAGTACCTGTTAGGGTCCCAACTATGGGTTAAATAGAAACAGACTTGAAAAAAACAACAAATATATTCTAATAAAAAATTGTTCTTCAAAATCACTGGATTTGTCATTAAATAACCTGAAACCCGTTGATATGCGGTGAAACAAAACCAACCAACAAACCAAATTCTAAGCCCACAGTATTTGTGAATACGAGCCTCAATGGAGGAGGCGAATTGGTTTTGTTTGGGTAGTTGTAGAAAATAACTTTAGTTTTCCGTTTATAGCTTGTTACATTTGGAATGTGAACGAAAATCGACACCAATATAACGAACTGCCTTGCCTGGATATTTGTTATCAGAAACGAACTTAATCGAATTAAATATTTACGCCTCAATAACAGAAAAAAAGATAAAGTAGCGATTTGCCAAATTGATTGACATTTTGTTTACAATTGTACTGGACTATGTACAACTTTTAATTCATTTTAGTTTTAAATGTACATTTAAAATTCCGAATATAATTTTAGATTTATATATCTTCGGTTGGAAAGCAGATTCACTTTCCTCAATGTTAAACGCAACGCAACAGATTATGTAAACGGGTTAAATATTAATGTATATTAGAAATGGAAGATTTAAAGAGAGAAAAATAACAAGTAATCAGTATGAGAACTCTGCAAGAACACTTATTCAGGTTAAATATAACAGTTTCTATCCACATTTGCCCCAGCATGTTGCGCGGATGAAAAAGGTTAATATAAGTATTATCACTATAAAAAAAAACCTATAAGCAGTCATGCGTAATTTGGGCTTAGATGCCAACAGAGAAAATAAATTATTACTTAGAAAGTTCAAACGAGTGTCTCAGTATGCTCTGCTAAAAATTAATATTTAAAATAACTTCCTGGGGGTTAGTTTAAAAATGACGAGGGTTAATTGTTAAATATTCATGGAAATGTGTAGTAAAGGTGTGTATGTAATATCAATGATATATACATTTATATACGTGTATATGTAACTATGTATACACACACACACACACATATATATATATATATATATGATATACCTATATTATACCTGCATATACCTTTAGATACACCAAATAACAATAGTTACCATATGTTTACATAGATATAAAGTAATCACATTTCCATGATGATTGCAGTATTTTCACAAATCATTGCCGTTTCAAAATTCATGTACTGTATTAAGTATCCTCTCATGAGTCCTCAGATGACTTTGAAGCTCTGCAGCTGACTAACATGGACAAACCTAGACATGACACACCAAAGTCAATGTCTTACGGGGTTGGCTAGATCTGGATAAGGAATACATGGGGTACAACTATGTGCCTTCTCAGTCCAGATGTAGAACTGCATACTTTACTGCACATCACACACACTATGCTAGGACGTCGCTGCGGAATATTGAATGACGATGGTCTGTTATTGTTAGACATTAGGTAGCTCACATACACTGACTTCGAGAGGAAATCACGACGACATGTTTCATGGATACAGGATACAATTTGCATGGTTGCCTCGCAAAAAATCCAGATCTCCTCCCGTAAGTGGGCTGTTTCAGCTTAGCACGCTAATTCCTCTAAAACTGACAATACATATATATATATATATACTTATATATATATATATACTTATATATATATATACTTATATATATATATATATATACACTTATATATATATATATATATACTTATATATATATATATATATACTTATATATATATATATATATATATACTTATATATACTTATATATATATACTTATATATATATACTTATATATATATACTTATATATATATACTTATATATATATATACTTATATATATATATACTTATATATATATATACTTATATATATATATACTTATATATATATACTTATATATATATACTTATATATATATACTTATATATATATACTTATATATATATACTTATATATATATATACTTATATATATATACTTATATATATATATATATATATATATACTTATATATATATACTTATATATATATATACTTATATATATATATACTTATATATATATATATATACTTATATATATATACTTATATATATATACTTATATATGAAATAAAATGGAGGTGGAAGGACCTGGATACTCAACGTTTCGCCCGATTTATGCGGGCTTCTTCAAGAGGGATGGTCATTGACGAGAGAGTCGGAGGATTGGGGCTATATATAATGATGGGGGAGAGCAGCGTGTTTTCCTTATGTAAATTAGATGTCATATATACATGTATATACATTTTATGAGAGAAGAACTAATTAGAGTAAATTAGTGTAGTGGATTACGTCTAAAAGATAAAATATCGTAGAGATTAAAAATTGTGTTTGGAAATATAGCGGTGATAGATTAAATAAATAAAATGACACGAGATTACGAAAGAATCGTTTTTTTTTTTTTTTTTTTTTTTTTTTTTTTTTAAATTAGAAATAATGGAATTGGGATAAAATAGCGCAGTAACTTAAAAGATGGTATCTAAAAATAAGAATAGGAGGTGATAAAATGGAGTCTAAAAATAGATAATGATAAAATACAGTAAATAAGTAAAATAAAAATAAAATTAAGTGAAATTACGAATTTTTTTTTTTTTTTTTTTTTTCGCGTTTAACCGGTGTCTAAGTTGTTTTCTTTGATAATTATTTTCGACAGAAAGGGAGCAACGTGGAAAAAACCTTTTCTTTGCTTAATTATTTTGCTGGAATGGGAGATTATAGCTGACTCAATTAAACGTCGTGTGGATCTGTTATGTATGTGTTTAAGGAAAGTTGCTTTGTTAAAATCAAAATGGTGGTCGTTTTCCATGATGTGACAAAATATGGCGTTGAGTGTATTGTTGTTTTTTACATCTCTTTTGTGTTCATATATTCTTTTATTTAAATTACGTTGAGTTTCTCCTACGTATATTTTTCCACAATCAAGGCAGGGTATGGAATATATTCCGGCTTTGGTGTTAATGTTGGTGTTAGTTATAATTTTACGTGTTAGATCCCTAATTGTTAAAGAGTTTAGTTTTGTTATTTGAATGCCTGTCTTATTTAGGTTCTTATATATTGTGTCGTTGTTTTTATTAGTTGGTAATGTTAATTGTCTGTTGTGTATCTGGCTATTTAAGGAATGTTCTCGGTTTCGGTAAATTTTTAGTGCTTTTCTTTTTGTATTTGCCAAAAAAATGTTGAGGGTATTGCAAGTTCATGAATGTACGTTCGATATACTCACATTCTTCCACGATGTATTCTTCACTACATATTCTCAGGGCCCTAAGAAAAAATCCTATTAGAATACCTCTTTTTACTTTATCATCGTGATGAGAGTAAAAGTGTATGTAATCATTTTTATTCGTGACTTTCCGATGGACTTTAAAACTTAGATGATCATTGTTATTTATGATGTTGATGTCCAGAAAAGGTATGGAGTTGTTATTTTCTCTTTCATACGTATAATTAATAGTGGGTTCAATCTTGTTTAATTTATCAGTGATATTC
>NC_136504.1:91787204-91872204 GCF_053919585.1 Euprymna scolopes
TGACGCAGTTATATTTTAGAGAAACGGAATATTTAACTTAATTTTTAGCCAACAGACTCGACATTTTATATACAGGGTACTGAGATTTGGGAAAATTGATGTGATCGGTTTTTGGCCAGAGATTTGGTTATTAACGATTGTACCTTTGAGAACTCTACCACACTCTTCCGAAAATTTTTGGTCTACGCTCTTGAAATTTTATAATATAGGTTCCTTGTACATGGATCTAACTTCATAACTTAGTATGAGCTCAAAACTATAAATTTTAAGGGGTCATAATAGGGGTCAAAGGTAAAAAACAATTGACCTCTGGTGTCTCTTCTAAACTACTCAGACAATTTCTGGTATAAATATTTGAAATTTTACATAAAGGGTATTCAGAGATGGGGCAAGTTTTTCCTCAGTCTTGGTCGAAAATTTTTAGTTACCAATATATAAATGTATGTATATGTGTGTTTGCATGTCTTCCCTTAATTTTCAATAGAGGCGACAGATTTTACCAAGATCAGTATCGTTTTAAATTTCGATCTTTTATACGACAAATATCGGAAAATTGGTTAAAAACAGTAATATCTTCCCCTTCAACTAGACACTTTTCTACAGGGGATATAACCCTTTTCGCCGATATTTTTGAAAGGTACCATCTCCTTTAGATTGTCTAGCGTTAATTTTAAAAAATGTCACTTCCGGTTTGGCGGTGGTCGTAACAGCATAAACGTTAGGTTTCACCCCGTTCTTTTCCTCCTTTGCGGTACGGGTTCGAGTCTGCCTTCCTACTACCACTCTTTTTTTGCTCAACATACACATTCAAACACCCGGGCAACGCCGGGCGCCCATGCTAGTATATCTATTAAAGTGAACGTATCTGTGTATCTATGTGTCTGTGTATATTTCCCTTCGCAATAACTCTGTAAATTGTTAGTCTACAGACTCGAGAAATAAAAAGGAACACATCTATTATGTTTTAATCAACGTTTCGTCTTTTTTTCGATACTTCCTCTGGATTTATCAGATTAAGAAAAGAAAAATACAAGTACAAACATTTTAAAATGTTTCATGTGTAAACTGTGACGCAGTTATATTTTAGAGAAACGGAATATTTAACTTAATTTTTAGCCAACAGACTCGAAATTTTATATACAGGGCACTGAGATTTGGGAAAATCGATGTGATCGGTTTTTGGCCAGAAATTTGGCGATTCAGGGGTCATATATAATATATATATATATATATATATATATATATATATATATATACAAACGCACACACACACACACATATATATAATACACACATACAAACGCATACACACACATACATACATATATATATATATATATATAATACACACATACAAACGCATACACACACATACATATATATAATACACACATACATATACATATATATATATATATAAATTTTAGATGATAACGACATATTCTATTTGGTAATACAAGTGCATAACCAGAAAAACTGTATTTTTATCAGCACAAACTGTGCTTGTTATCATAAAAGACACACCTTACAATTCACATTCACACACGCACATTATATATATATATATATATATATATATATATATATATATATATATATATATATATATATATTAGTTGGTTAGTTAGACAATCGGCTACAATTGATAAACATATTTTTTTTTCTTACTGCATCAGCCACATGATTGAAATTCACAAACGATTGACATATTTTCTATTTGATGTTTTAATCAGTCTTTATGTTTCGCTTCTACAGACATTGCCATCCAAATTATGTGGAAAACGACTGGTTTTCTAATTTTCATGCATATAGACAAAGAAAGCTGTTTTTTATAATGCGAGAAGTTCTCATAAATTACACACCCTAGGCTCATCACATATTTATTGGTATATTTACGATTTCACTAATTATGTGAGAAATACGGAAACGATTTTATACACAAGTAGGCATATACCTGCCCTATGGCGAATAAGATTATTTCCATTTGACGTCACTCTATACGAAAGGTACAACCAATATATAATATTGCTAACGCTAATATCTACAATATTTATTTCAATAATGATCAATCTATTATATTATTTTGATTCTAGAAAATGTATCAACTAACAGATATAAACAATTTTTTTTAAATAAAAAAATATTTAAGAAATACTTATGAATGCCACATTTCTATAGTAAAATTTTCATGAATCACGGAAATATCTGAATTTCCATCTACTCTTCATATCTACTCTTTTCGTCCCGTTTGCATGAAGCTGTATTAAACTACATTTAGCAAACAATAATACCCAGACGCTTATAATCTCTGTTCAATAATTCATAATTATAGGTGAATTAGTTAAGACGTACATATTCTTCATATAGATATATAAACATATGCACATTTAAATAAATAATGATAATTAGGAGCTAATATTTATTTAATTGATTAATTTTCTAAATACAGAACCACATTTTCAAAATCTAATTTTAATTTATACGTCACAACTGTACTCTTTTTCATTCATGAAAGTTCCGTATCATCTGTTTAAATTTACGATTTATTTTTCAGGGTTGAGTTCCTTCTTTTTAACCAGAAAAATCTGCGTATATATATATATATATTTATCTGCAACGCGTGAGTCTGTTAACATATAGCGACAACCTTACACTGGAGTTTTGACCTTAAATTCATCAAACATGTTTTTCTTTTCCCTTTGGCAAATGCAACTATGTTCTTTAAACATCGTAAACAAAAATAAAATATCTACTAAAAATACTAAGTGAACGATTATGAATAAAAATTTGAAGGTATAAAACACTTGACACCTACTACTTCTTACCAAGATTACTGATTAATCAAATTGTAGCTTACTTACCATTAGTACGAACATAATTAAAAATATTAATATCTCTATATGAAAAACTAAATATACTCCAAATCCTAATGTATTTGATAGAACAATCAGCAAACAAAACATATGCTTAAATTTTTAAAAAATAAAAAGAATTGGTAAAAACTGTACAATCAATATAAATGATGTAAAACAATCAAAACTTAACATCATGAATGAATATTTTAAGAGGCATATAACTTTAAGCATAAAAGCGTTTTTATTTCCAAAATAATGGATACGGCATTAAAACACCGAAAAGAGTTGATATGCCGCAAAAAACATCAACGAAAGCAAACATTATAAATACATGTTTGAAGATAAATAGAACTTGATGCATAAAAAATTCCTTTTCAACTTACTGGATTCAGCAATTAATCACCCAATATCATTGATATGCTATATAATTTGCCCATTTATACTAAATTAGCCTGGGTGCCCGGCGTTGCCCGGCGTTGCACAGGTGTTTGGTGATGTGTGTTTAGCAAAAAACAAAAGCAAAAAGAACGAACCTGTGACATGAAGGCGGAAAAGAAAGTGGAAGTGGCTGTAACGGGGTTGGTTGAGCAAAAAAACAAAAACAAAAAAAAAACAAATGGAAAATTGCGAGCGCAAAAAAAAGGAGTAGTAAGCAGGCTCACACCCGTAACAGATCAGAGGAAAAAGAGGGGGAAAACCAAAACCGTCTTACCGATGTTCCTACGTAGTTGTGATGTCATGAGCGGTCGAAATAATAGTTCGTTTTATGCGTTTAATGCGACGTCGGGTATTGAATAACTTGCAAAAAATGTCAGCGAAAAAAAAACCGAACTTCCCTATAGAAATGTGTCCAGTTGATAATTAAAGAATTAATATTTTCGGCCAATTTTTCGATATTTGTCGTCCGAAGGGGCAAGTTTCAAAATGATACCGACGTCGTGAAAACCTATGTCGAAAGTTTTGGGCAGACATACAAATATACATACAGATACACATACATACATACATACATACATACATACATGTAAACAGACAAGTGAAATTTATGTCATAGATTACATGTTATGATATAGTCATATCTCTCCACGACAAATATTTTCTTTTATACAAGTAACACAACCAATCCTCTATTTTCTTCCCTATAACAATTTATTTCACTTGACGTTTTCTATCTTATTGACGTTTTAGTACTAGCTTTGTATGAAATTTCAACTCAATCAGAACACATGCAACCATTAACAGAGTAAAACAAGGCATCCATGATCTGCGTAAAACTAAATGAAATATGACAAATGCCATGATCACGAGTTCGTACTTATAAATATTGTTTTCATATAGAATATATCTCAGATATAGATTTAAGATATGAAATAATGGCATTGCCATAATTAGCAACAAGCTTGCAAAGGGAAACTTCACGCTAGGGAATATAATAATTGACATTTCTCTATTTCATCTCTGTCTAAAAAGAAAACGGAATGTGAGGAAATAACGAAAAGAAACGTATTGATATATTCTATTATCAATATATAATCGTGAAACGTGGCTCGTAGCGAAGCACAACCTTCACATCAACGACAATTATTTGATATTTTCCAAAAGTGCATTGTAATCAATATTTATACCAATGGAGTTCGTAGTAAAAAACATTGTTAATGTTTAGTGTTTTCAGGAGAATTCTAATTCAACTACAGAGAAATATCGATCAGTTCAATGATAACATGTGCAACAGATTTATTTGTAAAAACGATTTTACACTTTTTACATGGTACACAGGATTTTCTGTATCTTGACTGTTTTGATGTTTTGAAATGTTTCGGAATTTGGTACTCTCAGGTGATATTCTACTAATCTCTACTAGTTGGTGATATTCTACTAATTTCGAATGCATTCTTCTTTCAAATTTACTAGTATAAACTATTCTCATTTTGCAGTCAATAGATTTTTAGTAGCAGAGTTAAAGTTCCTTGATTGGTTATTAGGAATATTGCCGAATTTAAGAAATAGAATGGATCATAGACAAAAATGTCACGACCTGTGTTCGACAAAACGTAAAGTGATTAGTTTTATAAGATTGGTAAATATATTAGTTTTTTAAGGCCTCAAAAAGTTAAATATATCTCTAGAAGAGGACACTATACTAACGAGATTAGAGGTTCTGCTCTGATGATGAGCAAGGAGCATGGATAGGAAATGTGTGAACCATTAAATAAAATACTAATTGGTGCAAGATGTATAAAATAGTATACACCAGTGAATAAAATCAGAATATGTCAGTGTTATCGTTGAATTTTTCAGAAGACTAAAACTATCAAAAACGTCCGAGGAGTACAGCAGTTTTAACATTATGAACATAATAGCAACAGTAAGGAAAATTGCTTTAAATAGGGCAATAAGATGAAATAAGAATAAATAAATGTGCAAAACACAAAAGAGATGCATTTATCACATATAAACAATGATTCAACGTTATTATCACGCATCGATGTGTCGGCTAAATAATTATTGCACAGTCTTAATATATTATAGCTCATAATGAGCATTTACTGATGCGAAAAGTTCAGTATAACTAAGTTTCAATGAAAAATGTTATATTGGATTCTTGTTCTCATTTGTCATATTTGGTTGCATTAAGATTTGACAAATATTTACAATATGTGTGTGTGTGTGTGTGTGTATACACAACCATACACCCATACAAATATATGTATTTTTCAATTTTCTTTGTTTTTGTTCTTGTTGAGGAACTAAGAATTCGCCGATTATTTAACAGACTATCGGAGAAATATTTTAAATTTTTCTTGCCGTCTCTTTTTACACGATATAATTAGTATATTTCTTGCTCAATAGAATCTGCTTAAAAACGGAAGTAAGTTTTCATTTGAATTTCATAGATACAGGTGGGTATGTTTTATGATTCTTAAAAATATAAAATATAGTTTACTCTCGCGAAAATCCTAACAACTTAGAATATTGAATATTTATAAAAAAAATAGTTTTAATGCAACACTCCACCTGACAATATGTTTTTATTTGCCAACGCCGGGCATGTATAGCTAGTATATAACTTTCCATCGTACAGTATACAACTTAGCGATCCAAGTTATGACAACAGGACCATGCAATCACCGCAAAATGCATCAACGGATTGCTATGCATAACAGGGATTTGTCCAACGTGATGAAAACAAAGTTTCTAGCGAGAGTTATAGCCTTGCTGTGATTTCAAGTGAGGACCAAATCATGCCATCTCACATCTTCGAATCCGGGTAAAAAGTTAACAGCAAAGTGTAACTGGTTGTGTGTATAAGTGTCATCTCCTGGTGCAATACTGTGCCCTCGTCCACTCAGTGTTTGTGGAAAAAGTATGCTCCAAAAACCGGACCCGTATTGAGGCTGTGATTTGAAGTAAGGGCGGCTACATTCATAACAAAAAAATAGATGTCACCTCTACTACATAAGTCACCTTGGTTGATTCTTTTCAATAATTTTTTTTAAATAAACCTCTGGTGTATTGTGCTTTACGGCGACATTTTTATCGTTCCATCCTGTATTCGCTATATCCACATATGTGTCTATTCGTTGGTTTTCTGGTTACTGTTATTGCATGTTGATTTTCAAAAAATAATCTAAATATAATGTATCATATTTGGATATAGCGTCCTACTTCTGATGATCTGTTATTTTGCTAAGAATATTTTCGCAAATTATAGTTTAAGTTTGAAAAAGAAAACTCTCGATATATCATCTTTACATATACA
Organism: Euprymna scolopes; assembly: GCF_053919585.1. Lineage (NCBI taxonomy): Eukaryota > Metazoa > Mollusca > Cephalopoda > Sepiida > Sepiolidae > Euprymna > Euprymna scolopes. The sequence goes on from NC_136504.1 coordinate 91,793,820, forward strand.
TGGCAGATCCTGAATAGAAAATTACATGTAAAATAAAAAAAAGAAACATCTTTATCTAGTACATCTTTATAAAAGTATGTTTCTATGTGTATATAGAAGCGATACATTCACTATCATTAGCAATAGGTGGATATACAAAAGGCAACCACGTTTTAACAGAAGATCGGCTTCTCTATCATCAGGCGAGTGTATGAAAAAGAGCAACCGAATCCAATCAATAAAACCTTAAATAATTCTGTTGATGCTGGATGTAAAAAAATAAGATGAAATATACTACAGTTAGAAAAGCTCAATTTGAAAAGACGTTACAAATTTTTTTTTTCATTTATACTGTTCTATTCTCATTTCATCATTAGTAATAACGTCTCTGAATCTTATTGAAAGGCTTTCACAGACCTCAATGCTAAATAATGCAATTCAATAGGAGGACATTAAGCTACAATAGAGCAGGTCATCATCATGCAACAACGTGCGAACACTAGTTTGAATACACGCATACACACCCATATACGTATGTTATATATATATATATATATATATATATATATGCATTTACAAGCCATGTTTCAAGAAAGTGCTATTCACCAACACTATATATACACAAACAAACACATATCTATAATATAAAGCTGACCGTCTGTGTGTGTGTCTGGTCACGAATAGGCTCCTATATGGTTGACTATTATAAAAAACTGATCACATATAATAATAGAAGATGTATCGAGACATAAAATGGCTATATTTGGTCTGGCATAATGATGACTCATTAAAATTGTGGGGTCTTCGTACGCGCCTGGTACACAAAGTATGGAAATAAATTCAAAATTTAAAAAAAAAAGTTTACAGGTGTTTTTCATATAGATGTACAAAATAATACTTTGATAAGTATGTTTTAGCTTAAACAGGGGTGGTATTATAGAATTGTGTGGTGTGCGTTCGGGCCTGGACTACATAGAATGGAAATAGGCACACACTTAAATAAAGACTTTTCATATCTATCTGCGTAAGTATACTTTGATAATTATGCTTCAGTTTGAAGAAATATGGTATGATAAAATTATGGAGTGTTCGTTCGCGCCTGGCCTCCATAGAATGGAAACATCACAAAGTGTAACAAGTTTTTTTTTTTATATAGATCCACACAATATTGTGATAAGTCTTTCAGTATGAACAGGTATGGTATAATAAATTATGGGGTTTATCTACTTCATTTTTACTTTCATCATATTTTGCTTTGGTTTTGATACCCCCAAATTCAAAGCTATCTCTTTACAACACTTCCTGTCCATAACCTATCATAAATCAGAGTCCATTTTCATAACCTTTAATAAATAAGAGTCCATTTTTTGTAGGCTGTTCTTGAATTCAGTCAACGATGGGTACTTTTGCTAGTATATATATATATATATATATATATATATATATATATATATATATATATATATATATATCATCGGATTCCTGTTCTCATCTTGAGGGTGAAAATCACATTAAAGATGGGAACAGTAGTCCGATGAATAATAATATGAATAATCAATCATCTCCAAAATTCAGAAAAGAGGCATGATATATAAATATATGTGCGCGTGTGTCTCATATATATATATATATATATATATATATATATATACACAAGGCAAACATCGCTAGATATGTTTTTCTTACTTTCTCTCTCAAAGAGGCGTTTTCTTCCCTACTTCATATTTGCCTTAAAATAACTGTCTGAAAAATATCACATATTTCTTACGTTACTTTAAAATAAGATCTTATTTACTTCATTTCGAATTGATAAGTACAATATATCTCACTTCTTTTTTGGTTTGAGCAAAAATGTGCGCTCTTGCTTCTGTAAAACCATAGTCAACTTTGTATGGGATTGAATAAGGATAATACATGCTTCACCTTCCCATACGTTTATTGCCATCGAATTCTGTGTAATAACCCTATTTTTTAAAAATCAAATCGATTGATTGCCTACTCTAGTTATATACCCGCTGCAGTGTACAGGGAGGAAGCTAGACTTAGTTCACATTGTAGTATACATTGTAACATATATAATCTTCTCTTGATTTTATAATATTATATATAAATAATGGCTTCAATAAAAGTTTAAAATGAAAAAGTCAAGTATCATGATTTAATTGTGCTCTAAACAGTTGTCGCAGAAGCCTAAATACCCGGCATATGAAAATAATTAATAGGTCCTTTGATGTGACAGGCTCGTGTTTGAAATGAATGTTTATGTTCAGAGCTTAAGTAAACCATCAAAATTGACTTTTACATTTTAAACTTTAATTAAAGCCGTTATATAAAAACATTTCATAAAACCAACCGTAGTACAATGTAAACAATAATGTGTTGTGGAGTAAGTAACTGCTGTTATGTTTCTCCTCGTACACTGCTACAGATCGCTAACTAGAGCAGAATATGAATCGATTTGATTGAAAAATGGGAGATGAAAATAAAATATATGAGGGTGAAACTTTTATTGATCCACATTCTATCCTGGCGATTCCGTGTCTTCCTGATTATATATATGCTTTCAATTTGTCTTTACATAAAGTAGTAATGTGTTGCTACACAGTCCTGAGCATGTTTCCATCTTCTAGTATGTACTAAATAGAGACCTCTTCAGGCAACAACGCTTATATTCAAAAACGGTATTTTTAATGTAAAACGAAAATCAACTTTAAGCAAAAGAATTTTTTTTAGTAAAAAAAAAAAAAGGCTCAGAAGGTAAAACAAGGTTTGTTGGGTGAGGATTTATTTAATTATTTTTTTTAAAGTTCTGTTTATTCATTTATGTATTTTTATGATGGCGTTAGGGGATGGAATAAACAGGGTTAGGGGTTGAGGAGTTAAATTCTGGGACCAAAGCGGAATATATCTTCAACAAGTGTTTGTTCCGGGCGTCTGCTGCTCGCTGTAGATCTAAAACCTATATGGACTAGTGTATTATAATACTTTTTTTAATATTATCTCTTTTCTCTTAGTATCCTTAGGCCTTTCCGTGAAAAAGGTTAAAGATTCACCCGGATCTATTGATCATTTCTTCAACTCCTAAAGGTCGGTTAAGGGAAGGTAGGGGACGTAAAAAATAAAGAAAGAGAGGAAAAGGGGGAGACGGCGATGGAAGGAGAAGAAAATGGGGGAGAAAGACAGGAAGAAATAAAAAGGAAGAAGAGAGAAGCGTAAGAGAGAGGGGGGCTCATAATTTGTTTTATGGTGGTAGTTTGTTTTCTCTCGCTTTATTAAAACCTGTTTTTCTAGACCATTCCTAATATTTATTTTGATAATTAAATTTGTTATTTTAATATTCATTTTTTTATTAGTATATTTATATATAAATTTGTTATTTAGAGTCTTAGTCTTAGTAATAGTAATTGTGAACCCAGGATATATATCACTACACAACTCATTATGCTCAGATGCAGTCATTTGTTATGCCAGCGATAATAACTATTACAAAGGATGGTGATTGGGAATTATTCTAAGTTATTTGTTAGTAACTAGCAATAATATAACTTTACTGAAGGTTATATCAATTATTTGTAAATAGTGATACTCACGGATTTTGTTACACGTAAAAGACTGTATACACAGGTATCCATATATTGATATGTTACATAAATCCCTGAAGTAGGTGCACGCAGGTATTATTTAGAGTTAAAAATAAATAAATCCACGCACAACCGATCTTGTTTTCCACACAGCTTACTTTAACCTCCTGCCTCCTTTTTTACTAAAAACAAAAACCTTCTTTTGCTGAAAGTTGATTTTCGTTATTCATTAAGAATTCCGCTTTTGAATATAAGCATTGTTGTTTGGAGAGGTCTCTAGTGACTAAATACTAAAAAAAGGAAACATGCTCATGACTGAAGCAACACATTACTGCTTATGTAAAAACAAATTGAAACCGTAACTTGCTCTACCCCAGTATTGAACACTCTTGTATAACCCTCGTTATATTTCACTGGTAACCTTGCCTTTGAAACATAAGAATCTCAAATTATATATATATATATATATATATATATATATATATATATATATATATATATACACGTAATAATTAAATACCTACAGGCACTAGTGTTTCATCCGTTCGGGAATCTTCAGTGCAGGGTGTCACGATTAACACCAGTCGAAGGATTCGAACCCCGCAACACGAGACATCTCTTGCTCGATTAGCGAAGACCGTATCAATTCGGCTACCATTAATCGCATGAAATAACGTTGAATTTAAACATTTTACATTTAAATGTTCATTTACGTCAGTCAGACAGTGATCTAATCGGTATACGATGATCTATGCATAGGAGCTAAATTGACTGACTTTAATTCAACTGAAAGTGGTCAACGATGAAAAACGAATATATATATATATATATATATATATGTATGTATATATATATATATATAGTTACATTAGATTTACATATCAGAATAAATACAATACGTGCATCATTAAAAATAAATTAAATATCCCAATGCATTAAAAACCATATAGACAGATATAAAATATTATGAGGATGAGCAGCCACTCGTATGTATATGTATATATATATATATATATATATATATTTAATTAATAAAAGGAAAATGTCTATATTCCAAATTTCATGATATTGACTATCGTACAAGTTATGCCTTTACTTAATTTGAAGTTTAGAATACTTCACAGTATCTGTTTCGTAGCAGAAAATCATTCACTTAATTATTAGAAATCAATGAACCTATTTTGCCCTTTTACTAATCAAAAGAAACAGAAATGCTCAATCCACCGATAGAAAATAAAATGCATTTGAGCATGATTAAAAATCCGAAAATTGGAAAAGAAGCTGCAATTATCTTATTGTTTGTGTACATTACACCATTTATAACTAAGAATATATATATATATATATATATATATATATATATATATATGTATATATATATATATGTATATATATACACACATAACACATATATATACACACATAACACATATAGACACACACATATATATCTACACACACATTCATACACACATATATATATATATACACACACATATATATACACCCACACACACACATATATATACACCCACACACACACATATATATATACCAACATATATATATATACACATACATATATATACACACATATACACACCTATATTTACACGCACAAACATATATATACACAACCACACACATATATACACACCAACACATATATACACACATACATATACACACACACATATATATATATACACACACATATATATCTATATACACATATATATAGACACACATATATATATACACATATATATACACACACATATATATACACCCATATATATATACAGACATATATATATATATACACACACACATATATACACACACATATATACACACACATATATACACACATACATATATATATACACATATACATATATATATACACACACATATATACATATATATACACACACATATATACACATATATATATATACACACCCACATATATACTTACACATATATATCTACCCATATATATATATAAACACACACACACATATATATACACACACATATATACACATATATATACATATATATATATACATGCCCACATATATACACACATATATATACATGCACACATATATATACACACATATATATACATGCACACATATATATACACACATATATATACAAACACATATATATACACACACATATATATATATACAAACACATATATACACACATATACATATATATATACAAACACATATACATATATATATACAAACACATATATATACACACATATATATACAAACACATATATATACACACATATACATATATATATACAAACACATATATATATACACACATATACATATATATATACACACACATATATATACGCACATATATACACACACATACATACATACACAGATATATATATACACCCACGCCCACATATATATATACACACACATATATATATACACATATACATATATACACACACACATATACACACACGCCCACATATATATGCACACATATGTATACACACACATATATACACTCACACATATATACACACATATACATACACACATATACACACATACACACATATATATATATATATTACTGCTAGCATAGTCAATTTCATCAGGACTTGTACCTTAAACAAAAGTACTACTTATGGAAAAAATATCTTTAACACGACATCTTGAACCTGACATACATAGTAATCAAATGTCTGAGTTTCAACCTAATTCCATATTTCTCTTCAGAAAGAGACGGATAGGGCAAAAAAAATAACAGCGTCTGTCTCGGCATTATTATTGTAGGTCGCGTTCAAGTAAATATCGATCAGCTGTCTGTTATCGTAGCATAATGGATCTTTTACAAAGAAGATGGAAAAGAATCATCCTGTCTAAACATTAAATGCAATTACTTCAACTTTTCCATTCAAGATATGTCGATAATAATAGTAATAATTATAATAATAATAATAATAATAATAATAATAATAATAATAATAATAGTAATATCTTCTTTAATTTGGAATAGATCTGCGGACTATTACTAAGTAAATATTAATAAGTCCTTCTGTGGGGAAAATACTATGCCTGTCTATCCATGTCATATCTATGTGTGATAGTGCACGATGCCGCTCATATACATGAGTGCTTAACAAAATCCTTGCGTCAGAACCACAGGATAAACAACTCTGTGCCCGGTGCTGCCACAAACACCACAATATAAAATTGTCTAATACAAATATTACGAAAGGTAGGACTCAGAAGAAAGATCTGCGTGTCATGATCGACAGATGCTCTGTCGGTAGCGAGCATGATGGACCCGGTCGTCATCCTGCGAATGTTGGTTCACTTTCTCATTTCAGAAACACAGGAACCCGGACGCTGAACAAGTAAGTATAACCTTTAATCTTAGGGATCAAAATGATACAAACCAAAGACAGCACAAACAAGATTACCTTAAAAAGAAAAAGAAAAACAGCAAGGAAGAAATGGACAACGAAAGAGAACAGCCTCGTAATGGAATGCTATTATAAAAGCAATCCTAAATATAGATATGGAGGCTATCGGAATCGTATGAAAAGGGCTATGGGACACGTCCAGTGATTACCATACAACAGAACAAAGACTGATAGACCAAGGAAGACTGATACAAAAGAGAAGCGGCTCCCAAAACTGGAACAGAAAAACAAAAAGTAAATGATGAAATTGAGCATGGTATAGCCCCCACTGGAAATGCACGTATAGAAGTCACACAAGTAGAAACACCACAGACGGAGAACCTGCGAAGACTGGACCCTACAGACGATGGAATCGAGAACAATGAAACAGAGCTAACAGAAGAAAAAATCAGACGCAATAGGAAAAATAATACAGTTCATGAACGAGGAAAAAATAAAACTCCCATCTCTAAGGAATCAAGAACAGAAGAAATTAAAAACAGAAACAGAAGATAAACAAGCACTTCCCACAAATCACAGCATACCCTAACAATTTAATGTATGGGGGACTCAAGATTGTAAGTATAAAGTTCAAATCGGAAAAACAGACTGGGAAATATTTATCATCAAAACCTCGATGGGGAAAAAGGTTAGAAACCCAAATAAACAAACATAAAATGAAGCCAAAACGATTAACAGGAAGAAAGCGACGGAGAAAATTGAAAATGTGACTAGCAGGGAGAGGCTAAACAAGAAGATCAGCAGCAAAAGTAGGAAGATTAAGAAGATATAAATATAAATCTGAACAATGCAAGCAATATAGGATACTTGAAAACAATGACAGCCAATTCTACCAAAACGTGAACGGTGGAGAAACAAACACGGAACGACCAAACCTAACAGAAACAAACACTATTGGAGTAAAATAGGGGGAAAACGGCAAGACTACAACAGAAATACTGAATGGCTGAAAGATACGAAAGAAGAGTTATAACAAATCGAAGAAGGAAAAATGAATGAAATCAGCAAAGAAACCATAAAGAAATTTATAAGAAAAATGGTAAACTAGAGAGCATCTGGACACGACAGGATAGATGCATACTGATGCAAAGATGTATACATGAGACAAACAGACCAGCTTGGATGACAAACACCAGAACTACGTTGATACAGAAGGACACAGACAAATGAACCGACCCAGCAACTATAGGCCTATCACGTGTTTACCCAATATGTGGGAAATACTGACAGCACAACTGGAGAAACAAATCTACCACTACCTGAATAATCGAACGCCTCTCCCCGAGGAACAGGAAGCATGCCAGAAAGGAAAAAGAGGAACACATGATTTGCTATATATAGACCAAAAGTTCCTAAAGGAGGTAAAAAGAAGGAAGAATTTAGCCATGGCATTGATCGACTACAAAACAGGTGTACGCTAGGATCCCTCAAGCATGGCTAATCGAATGCTAAAAAATGTATAAAATACCAACCAGGACCATCAACGTGATTGAAAATGCGATGAAAACATGTAGACTGGAACTGACAACTATTTGGACAACACATAACAGAAATTAACATACAAAGAGGTATCTTCCAAAGAGACTCACTATCACCATTACTCTTCATCATAGCTATGATGCCCCTAAACAATACACTAAGAAAATGCCAAGCAGGATACAAGTTTTCTAACACGGAGGAAAATATGAACAACCTGATGTACATGGACGATCTGAAACTCTTCACGAGGACCAAAAATGAACTAGAGACATTAATAAATACTACCAGGATCTTCAGCCAGGATATCCGAATGGAGTTTGGTATGAAAATGTGCGCACTAGGGGAACAAGACACCTGTAAATACCTAGGAGTACTGGAAACAAACACCATCAAAGCATCGGAAATGGAAGAGAATTGGAAAGGAATACCTGAGGAGAACAGGAAAACCTCTCGAAACCAAATTTTATAGCAGAAACCTAATAAAAGGCATAAATACATGGACAGTATCACTAGTAGGATACTCTGGACCGTTCATTTGGGTGGATTAAAGAAGAACTGAGACAACTCGATCAAGAAACTCATAACCATGCACAACGCATTACATCAGAAGAACGATGTTGACCGACTCTACGTAAAATAGAAATGATAGCGGGAGGGGATTGGTTACTATAGAAGACTGTGTGAATGACAGCAAAAAAGAACTAGAAAAATACTTAATACAAAACACTGAAAGAATAATCATAGCAGCGAGAGACATGGAAAAAGATCAATACAACAGAAAAGAGATACAAAGGATAAGACAAAAAAAAAGAGAAGTGGGAAGAGAAACAACTACACGGAATCTTCATAAGGAGGAAAAATGATGAAAATAATAAAACCACTTGGATATGGATGCGAAAAGGAGACATAATCCGAGAAACTGAATCCCTAATAACTGCAGAACAAGACAACTCGATAAGAACCAAACACAACAAAGCCAACATAGACAAAGCACAAGAAAACAGCAAATGCAAACTCTGTGGACAATGAGACGAAACAATAAACCATATAATACGTGAATGCCGCAAACTAGCTCAAAAGGATACAAGAACAGACACGACCAAGTGGGGAGGGTAGTACATTGGGAATTATGCAAACAGTTGCATCTCGAACGCACAGACAAGCGGTACAAACATAAGCCGGCAACAGTACTTGAAAACGAGAATCACAAAGTCCTATTGGACATGGACATACACACTGATAAACCTATACAAGCAAGAAGACCGGATGTTGTAATAACTAACTAGAAAGAAAAATCCTGTCAAATCGTATATTTGCTGTTCTAGCTGACCACAGGGTGAATACCAAAGAAAAGGAGAAACAGAGCAAATACAAAGAGCTGAAAGGAATATGGAAGATGAAGAAAATCAAAATAATACTTATAATAGTTGGAGCACTAGGAACAATCCCGAAGAACTTTGAAAAAGGAATGGGAGAAATTGGAATCAAGGAAATGACTTGAAAAATACAAGGAACAACAAACATGAAAACAGCTGAAATATTAAGAAACGCCATTGACTGTAGAAATTAACACACAGAAGAAACAAGCGCGGGCCAGGCAAACTGCTGGAAAGGCAAAACATGAAACACTACATTGAACCAAGGACACTGAAACCGCATATCTATACGTTCTCGAACACAAACCTACCCCCATTGCCAAAATCACTGCCCCCAAAAGAGCGAGACCAAATAACCAAGTAGAGTCAAAGAGAAATGAATGACCGATAAACTGATCAGACCGCAGCCGAATAAGTGCGAAGAGAACTGGGACCTTGGGGGGGGGCTTATTGCCACTCAAAGTCCAGCAAATACCAATAGCTGCTGCCAACGGGAAATCAATGACAAGCGGCTGTTGAGATAATGACAATTTTCAAATGTTATCAAAAAGGGTGGAGAGTACTGGAAACCTGGGGAGACTTGTTGTCACTCAGCTTCCAGGGAACACAACAGACTGTTTTCAGGAAAAGATCTCTGAAGACCTGTGTGAAAGTTCATTCTGAGTCAATAATAATAATAATAATAATAATAATAATAATAATTCTGATTTCGTTTACCAACGTCTCCCTGGGAAAAGATGGGATTCATTCTCAAAGGACTTCCCTTAATCCCGGCTCCAAACCAGGAGCTTCAAAGATCAAGGTTTTTCCTAAGGATATTTATGGTAGCTACAATAGCAAAGGTCCCGAGGCCGCCCAAAACATTGGGAATTCGTAGCTTTTTCTAATCTACTTCCGAACGACTTCAGAACACTCTTAGTGTACCACTTAAGACCGGGATTATTTGTGTTTTAACCCCGTTAAATACGCCTATCTTCAAGGCCAATGGAGCAACACTGGTCTGCTTCTCGTTCTCCTTCTCGCCCACGTTCCTCTCCGAGGATACGGAGAAGTCTACAAGCTTTTTTACACAGGAATTATCCGTTATCAAGGCCCGGATGTCATTCGAGGATGAGGGTTAATGGGTATACATTAGTCAATGTGATTATAGCGTAGTATACGTAGACGGAATTTTGTAAATTGGATTACTTAGGAAGGGCGGTTCATCAAGAACTTGTTTACGTTAGACTTGAATAAATCATATTGTATTCAGCTGGACAGCAGGCAAAAAGAAAAGATTTCCACAGGCGTGCAGTTCTAAGACAGAAGCTTTGTTCAAGGAATCTATATTTAGGTTTAGGCACGGATAAATAGTGTGGGATGTCACTTAAAAATTATTTAACTAATCGAAACTTCTAGGTATCTATCCACAGTGACGTTATTACATAATATATATGGTGTATTTATATACTGTTAGCAGATAAAACAATATATAGCTTATTAGCCGATTACGTCATGTATGACGTCACGTATTAGGGGATGTGTGGGAGCAAAAATGAGAGTAGATGTTCTGGGCAAAGCCGGACAGCCTCGTAGTACACACACACACACACACACACACACACACACACACACACACACACACACACACACATCAGGAAGATGTTGTAAAAATCTTTGCCATACATACAGTCTATTATTATTTCCTATGTCATTTTCCTCAATAAATTGAAATCAATTCATGGAAAATTTTATTTTATAATAAAGATCGATTACTCTAATCTATTATTGCGTTATTCAATGGTAAGTTTATTCCTTCTGATTTACAGAAATATAAGAACTATGATTGATAGACCACTGTTAAAATAAATGAGACACATCGTTCTTTAATCTAAGATTGTCAAATCTGATTGAAGGCTACATATTCCGTCTTGTTCAGTGTTGTTAGTCTTGTTAAAGTTCCTTGTTCACGTGTTCTTGGTTCAATATAGCTTTTAATGCATCGAAATGTATAAATTTTGTTCAGCCGATTTTTTTTTTGCTCACGAGTGTATTCATGACATATATATATATATATATATATATATATATATATATATATATATATATAACTAGCAAATGTACCCGTCGTTGACTGGGTTCAAAAACAGCCTACAGAAAATGGATTCTGATTTATTAAAGTATGATAGGTTATGAAAAGAAAGGGTTATAAAGAGATAGCTTCGAATTTGGGGGTATCAAAACCAAATCAAAATATGATGAGAGTAAAAATAAAATAGACAAACCCCATAATTTATAATACCATACCTGTTCACATTAAAACACTTACCACAATATTCTGTGGATCTATATTAAAAAAAAAAAATTGTTAAACTTTGTGACATACTTTCATTCTATGGAGGTCAGGTGCGAACCAACACCCCGTAGTTTTATTATACCATATTTCTTCAAACTGAAACATAATTATTAAAGTATACTTACGCAGATAGATATTTTATTAAAGTTTGTGCCTATTTCGAGTCTATGGAGGCCAGGCGCGAACGCAGACCCCACGATTTTATTATACCATCCCTATTTAAGTTAAAACATACTTATCGAAGTATTCTTATGTACATCTACAGCATCGGCCATAATATAAGGAACGGAAAAAAAAATACAATTATTCATGTATATTTCAAAAATTAGAGCATGGCTTTTCTGAAATACTCAGAATAAACAAATTGAACGAATTTGTATAAACTAGTACCAAAAAAAAATAAGATTGAATATTGAGAAATATTTTAGCTTTAAATTATATCTGTGGATTTATCCTGGCCAAAAGTTAAGGAACGAAAGAGAAACTTTGTTTTTTTTAATGCAAATGTTTTAAAAAATAAATTCATTCAATATTTAGTGAACATCCCTTTATTCTTTATGACCTCACTGCATCTTCGACCACAGGACTGGATTAGTTTCTTGCAAAATTCAGGATTTACCTTTTCCCACTCTTCCTTCAATAAATCCCACAAATGATTTGTATTTTGGGGATTCCTCGCCTGTGCTCTTTCTCCAATCATTTTCCGAACATTTTCTATCGGATTCAGATCCGGCCTCTGCGCTGGCCAGTCCATTACTCTTATTTCTTCTTCCTCGAGGTAACTTATCACTTTTTTAGCTTTATGGCAAGGGGCGTTATCTTGCATGAAAATGCTTGGCTGATTAGGTGAAAGGCGTAAACTCTCAATATGTTGTTGAAGGAGCTGCTTATAAGTCTCCGCATTAACCCTTCCATAGATTCGAACTAGAGGGCCAACTACTTCCGAGGATATCATACCCCCACACCATTACACTTCCCCCTCCGAATTTAAGTGTCTTTTTAACACCTTTGGAGGACAATCGCTCACCTGCTTTACGCCGTACATGCTTCTTTCCATCAGATCCAAACAAATTGAACTTGGATTCATCGCTGAAGTGAACCTTAGCCATTGTTCATCAGTCCAGACGACATGCTCATGGGCAAACTTCAAACGGCTATTTTTGTTCTTCTTGGAGATCAAGGGTTTAGATACTGGCATCCTGGCATGCAATCCGGCAGGTGCTAACCGTCAAGAAACAGTTTTTCTAGATATATTTTCCCAGTCTGTTCATTTAAAATCACGAGAAATTGATGTTGCGGGTTTGAATCGCTCACTAAGAGCCTACCTTACCATAATCCTATCTTCTCTTTGAGACGTTTTATGGGGTCTGCCGGTTTTAGGGGATGCTTCTAATGTATTTTTATTCTTATATCGAGCTATCACACGATGAACAACACTTTTTGATCTTCGAACGATATTAGAAATTGTTGAAATTGATTTATTTTCTTTGTAATTGTCTAAAATTATTGTTTTTTCTTGGAGAGACAGAGTTTTGCGAGTCGGTGACGTCATTTTCTTTGTTGTGCTTATCAGATGTTCCAATATAAAAAAAAACTAGCTATTTTTATGTAAAGTTTAGTCTCTTAAATATAAATTTTCTAGTTCGTTCCTTAACTTTTGGCCAGGATAAATCAACAGATATAATTTTAAACTAAAATATTTCTAAACATTGAATCGTAATTGGTTCTATTTGTTTATTCTGAGTATTTCCGAAAAGTCCATGCACTATTTTTTTAAATATACATGAATAATTCTAATTTTTTTTTCGTTCCTTATATTATGACCGATACTGTATATCAAAAACACTTGTTTTTAAATGTTTTATTTCTATATTTTGTGAACCAGACGCGAACGCAGACCCCACAATTTTAATTAAACACCGTTCTGACAGATCAAACATACCCTTTCCTGTGTCTCGATACATCTTCTATCATTATATGTAATCAGTTTTTTAAAATAGTCAACCATATAGGAGCCTGTTCGTAACAAGAAACACACAGACATTCAGCTTTATATTATAGATATACATGTATATAAATATATATAATATATACGCACACACACACATATGTACGTTCTCCATAGTAAAACACTATGGAAGGAAATGATAATATCAAAGTTAGCATAAATAAGGCATATAAAAAAATTTTTTTTTTAAGCTACACAAGCGGATTCTCTTGCTGAGAAGACAGATCGCTGATCAGTAGTGAGCAATGTCTAATATTTAAATGTATTGATTGATGGGCTCGATGAGACAATGAATATTGCTTGTCTTTAAAAGACGAAGTTGTCTGCAGATAAAACGCACATAACACACGCGCATACACACGCACACACACATATATATATATATATATATATATATATATATATATATATATATATATATATGTTTTTGTGGGGAAAAGATTCCAGCAGAGTGCTCTATTATAAGGAAACACCCGAAAATTAGAACGTATTTATGTTTTGTTTACAGAAAGGTTATATGAGATAAGTCCTCTGTACCGTCGGTTTCACATCTGATAATTAGGGACCGCTTTAGATACCCATGGTTAATACTAACATCCTTGGCGATGAGTATTAGCTGGAGACAGTTTGATATGGGTATCTAAAATGTCCCTAATTATTAATGATTTATCTCCTCTAAACTTCTTGAAATCAAATATATATATGTTTTGAAAAAAGAAAAATCGAATGAATTTATGAAACGATCAACGTCTCGTCCCTATTGCAGAAGACATCTTCAGGATATGAAAAGGAAAAATGCAAAAAAAAAAAAAAAAAAAAACGATCATAGACCATACGAAAATGAAAAGGAAACAGTGTTAGAATCCTACCCATATCGGGAAGAAAACTATGTGTGTGTATGGGAAAGTTGGGTTGTTCAATGTCTATATATACACTTTTAAAAATACGTTAAATAAATATGTACACTTTTTTCTTTTTTTTTTTTTTTCTTTATCTAAACTTAATCATTTTGTTGAATTATTTAAGGATTGAGGAAAAACGGTTAACCAGGATCTGTTTTGATATTTTGTTCTTTGATAATTATTATTTCTATACTAGGGGCTAAATAGTAGAAGTTCTTTCTTTGCCTAATAGTATTAGTGTGTAATATTAGTGATGACTCTAAAAGTCTTCTTTTAGCTCTATCTATCACGTATTTTATAATTTTCGCATGATCTAAATTAAATGAACGATCGTGTTCTGCACAATGGCAAAGAGTGCATTTAGGGCGTTACCATTCCTTATATCTCTTCTGTGTTCGTAAAGTCTTAGGTTCGATTTACGCTGTGTCTCACCTATGTATGCTTGTTGGTAATTGTTACATGGGATGGAATATATACCGGCGTCGGATGTGAGGGTTTTGGGAGAGTGCTTGGTAGTTTTTAATGTCTGTTTTATTGTTGTGGAAGTTGTTTGTATCAAGTGAAAACCAAGTTTATTAAGAGTGTCGTAGATTTTTGTATTTTTAGTGTGGGTTGAAATGAAAAGGTGTCTGTTTAATAGTGAGGTATTTGTTTTATTTTTCTGTCTGTTTATATTATAGTGTATTTTCGTAGCTTTTTTCTTTGCGTAAGAAATGAAATAGGATGGGTACTGTAGTTTTTTTCTAAACATTTGTAATGTATTGAAATTCATCATTAAGATATTGGGGGCTGCATATTCTAAAAGCATGCAAGAAAAAAAAAACAATCATGCCCGTCTTTATTTTATCATTGTGGTGCGAGTAGTAATGAACATAATCGTTTTTGTGTGTGGTCTTTCTATGTACTTTGAAACTCAAATCGGTTTCTGATCTGATGAGGAGTATATCTAGAAAAGGTATGGAGTGGTCTTGTTCGGATTCGTGTGTTAATTTTATGGATGGTTCTACTGAATTTAATTTATTTCTAAGTTGTTCTATTTGTGCGTTTCTGGGGAGAAAAATTAGAATATCATCTATGTATCCAAAGTATGTAGAGTTTTTAGGAAGTCTGAATTTGAAAGAGTTGGTCTCTAGGAATTCTAAAAATAAGCAAGCGAGTACACCACTAAGGGGGTTACCCATAGGGGGTCCAAATTTTTGTCTTTAGTAAGAAGTATTAAACTGAAAATAGGTTCTATCGGTGATGAGTTTTATTATTTGTATTAATGTATCCGAGGAAAACGGTAGATCGGTTTTAATTTTATTTAGGTTCTTGTGGAGTAGATTAAGGCATTTTTTTATGTGAATATTGGTGTAGAGGGAAATAATGCCTAAACTACGAATGGTTTTATTTTGTCTGGCTATATTTTTATTTTATTTAGAAGATCGCCAGAGTTTTTAATATATGAAGTGCTGATAGTGCCCATTTGTGGAGTTAAAATTTGAGCAATACCTCATGCTAAGTTATGGGTGGCGCTTCCGATGTTAGATGCTATAGGTCGCATAGGGATGTTTTCTTTGTGTTTTGGGGAGGCCGTATAATATATATATATATATATATATATATATATATATATATATATATATATATGTATAACTATACTTAAAACAAGGAAATATATATATAATACTTGCAGTTTTATTCGACAACTGTATATAACCGAGGCTAAATATAGTTGCGTGTGAAAATAACAGTTTTTCATAGGATATTAAGAAATCATTTGCTATTACGAGGGGTATTCTGCAATACATTTATGAAATGTTACATTTCCCAAAAAGGGTACTGTAAAATACACGTAAATCAATTTTTTCTATTTCCTAGTGCGGCAATACTCGCACAACGGATGGTAAACATATATGAATGAATTTTACCTTACTTCAGACGGGTGATGTACAATATATATACGACCTAAATTTGTCTATCCTAGGACGCGTATTGTAAAACACATGATAGAAATAATTTACTTAGGTATTATACAACAGGTATTTGAATTTGAATTTATTTAACCTATCCTAGGATAGGTATTCTACAACACATATATGATATATGACATAATGCACCTTTCCTAGGACGGGTAATGTTAACTCTGTATATGAAATAATTTTACCTTATCTAGGACGGGTATTGTACAACACCTATGTGAAATAATTTTACCGACTCTAGATAGGGAGCCCATGATGAAGTGAATATATTCAGTACTAAGTGGCTATAAAAATTCATACCAAATATATTAATTATAACGTATGACAAATATACTGTTCGCCTTTTATGTATCTAATAGCAACATTTGCTTCAAATATCCAACTTATAGAATGGCCATGACTAAGCGGATACCTTCTATAAGACAAAAGGAAATTATATGAAATAAATTGTTGGCCTTATGTATACTATGAATAGCAGCTGTAAATTTCAATATTCGACTCCAGACAAGGCATCCATGATCAAATGGATATCTTCTATATTACAAAATTAATTTAATCATAATTTATACAAAGTAAATTGTTGACTTGTTCATATGAGTAGTGAAATGTAAAAATACGTTATTTCTTATTATACTATACTATGATATAATATGGCATGAAATGGTATACAATGATATAATATTTGTATATAATTTAAGATATATTATCAATATAATGCAATATATTGGAAAAAAAATGTCTAAAAAGTAAACATTTTTATAAGTATAAATTTTCATAATATATACATATATAATAAAATATATAATATAAAATTAATATAAATTTATATAAATAAAATAATATAATTAATATGGTATAATAAGCGAAACACACCTGGCAATGGGGAAATTAGAAAGCCAAGGTATACAAACTATTTGCTTTGATTTTTACAGCGGTTCCAAGCTTTCGTGAGAAATGCAACTTTTGTTCCGACATTGGAATTAATATTTTAGTGTATAGTTAATATAAGTAAGACTAAAATCGTCGTTTTGAGAAATAATACTGCGGGAGAGGGATACTGATTGATTATATATATATATATATATATATATATATATATATATATATATATATATAGAGAGAGAGAGAGAGAGAGAGAGAGATAGAGATAGTCAAATAAACAAAAAGGTAGAGAGATGTGCAGTAATAGAAGTTTGAACATTTAAAGTTCTTGGCCTGGCAAACGCCGAATGTGTGTGCTCTTATATTATAAACTAGCATTTCAGCCAGGCTTTGCCCGGGTGTCTGGAGGTGTATGTTGAGCAAAAGAAAATAGCGGTCAATTTTTTCAAATTTGAACCCTATTATAACCCCTTAAAATTTATTATTTGTGACTTAAATTCAGTTATTCAGTTAGATGCATGTCCAAGGAACCTATATCTAAGATGTTAAGTGTATAGGCCGAAAATTGGCGGAGGAGTTTGGTAGAGTTCTCAAAGGTAAAATCGTTGACCACAACAACCAAATTTCTGGCCGAACACCGATCACAAAGTTGTTTTCCAAATCTCAGTACCTTGTATATCAAATTTCGAGTCTGTAGACTTAAAATTGACAGAGTTCTTGCGTAGAGAAATGTGCAACGCCAGACAGACACACAGACACGTTCACTTTTATAAATGTACTTGCATTTCAGCCCGGCGTTGCCCGGGTTTTTGAAGGTGTATGCTGAGCAAAAAAAGAAAGCAAAACAAAAATGGTCAATTTCTTAAACTTTAACCCCTATTATGACCCCTTTAAATTTATTGTTATGGGCTAAAATCGAGTTATTAAGTTAGATCCATTTCAAAGAAACATATAAAAAATTTCAGGTGTTTATACCCCAAATTGTCGGAGGAATTTGTAGAGTTCTCAAAGGCTAAATCGTTAAACTTCGACCCTTTAACAGACAAATTTCTGTCAGAAAACCGATCACATCGATTTTCCCAAATCTCAATACCCTGTATATTAAATTTCGAGTCTGTAGACTAAAAATTCACAGAGTTATTGCGTAGGGATATGCACACAGACAAACAGAGACACACAGACACGTTCACTTTTATAGATATACTAGCATGTGTACCCGCCGTTGTTCGAGTGTTTTGAGGTGTATGTTGAGCAAAAGAAAAACAAAACAAAAAAAACGGTCAATTTTTAAAACTTTGACCCCTATTATGACATCTTAACCTTTATTGTTTTGGGCTCAAATCAAGTTATTTACTTAGACCCATGTCCAAGAAACCTATATATAAATGTCAAGTGTTTAGACCCAAAATTGTCAGAGGAGTTTGGTAGATGTCTCAAAGGTCAAATCGTTGAACTTTGACCCCTTAACAGCCAAATTTCTGGTCCAAAACCGATCACAAAGTTTTTTTTCCAAATCTCACTACTCTGTATATCAAATTTCAAGTCTGTAGACTTAAAATTGACAGAGTTATAGCGTAGAGAAATGTACACACACACAGACACGTTCACTTTATAGATGTATAGATAAAGTAGCATTTCAGCCCGGCGTTGCCCGGGTGTTTGGAGGTGATGTTGAGCAAAAAACAAAAAAATTGTGGTAGTAGGCAGGCAGGCTCAACCCCGTACTGCAAAGTTGGAAAAGAACGGGAAAAACCTGACGTCTTTGCTGTTACGACCACCGCCAAACCGAAAGATAAGTAGGTTTTCATTAAGGCTAGACAATCGAAACGAGTAGATGACTTTTGAAAATATCAGCGAAAAAAGCAACCACCCATGTAGAAAAGTGTCCAGTTGAAAGGTGATGATATTTGTTTTTAGCCAATTTTTCGATATTTGTCGTCTGCCATGTCGAACTTCAAAACGATACTTATCTTGTAAAAATCCGTCGCCTCTGTCGAAAGTTTTAGGCAGACATGCAAACATACATACATTTATATATTGGTAACTAAAGATTTTCGGCCCAAACTGATTTAAAAACTTGCCATATGTCTGAATAGCCTTTATGTAAAATTTCAAATGGTTAGACAAGAAACTGTCTGAGTAATTTGGTAGAGACCGCAGAGGTCAATTTTTTTTTAAATTTTACCCCTATGACCCATTAACATTTATTGTTTTGGGCTCAAATAAAGTTATAAAGTTAAATCCATGTTTAAGAAAACTATATCTAAAATTTCAAGCGTTTAGACCGAAAATTGGCGGAGGAGTTTGGTAGAGTTCTCAAAGGTTAACTCATTGAACTTTGACCCCTTAACAGCCGAGATACCGGCCGAAAACCGATCACAGCGTTTTTCCCAAATCTCAGTACCCTGTATATTAATTTTCCAGTCTGTAGACTTAAAATTTACAGAGTTATTGCGTAGGGAAATGTACACACACAGACAGGCTTTCACACACACACAAACACACACATATATATATATATATATATATATATATATATATATATATATATATATATATATATATACTAGCATTTCAGTCCGGCGTTGCCCGAGTGTCTGGAGGTGCATGTTGAGCAAAAAAAAAAAAAAAGAAAGAAAAGTGATGAATTCTTCTTAAATATTGACCCCAAGTATAACTCCTTAACATTTGTTTTGAGCTCAAATCAAATTATAAAGTAAGATCATGTCCGAGTAACCTATATCTAAAATTTCAAGTGTTTAGACCCAAAATTGGCGGAGGAGTTTGGTAGAGTTCTCAAAGGTTAAATCGTTGAACTTTGACCCCTTAACAACCAACTTTATTCCGAAAACGATTTAAAAAGATTTTCCCATATCTAAGTACTCTGCATATCAAATATCGAGTCTGTAGATTGAAAATTGACAAACACAGATACACACACAGACACGTTCACTTACATATATATATATATATATATATATATATATATACTAGCAAAAACACCCGTTGTTGACTGGATTCAAAAACAGCCTACAGAAAATGGACTCTGATTTATTAAAGTATGAAAGGTTATGAAACGGAAGGGTTATAAAGAGATAGCTTCGAATTCGGGGGTATCAAAACCAACGCAAAATATGATGAAAGTAAAAATAAGATAGATAAACTCCATAATTTATTATACCATGCCTGTTCACACTGAAACGCTCATCACAATATTCTGTGGATCTATATTAAAAAACCTTGTTAAACTTTGTGACATATTCCCATTCTATGGAGGCTAAGCGCGAACAAACACCCAATACTTTTATTGTACAATATTTCTTCAAACTGAAACAATTATCCAAGTATACTTACGCAGATAGACATGAACAGTTTTTATTAACGTATGTGCCTATTTCCATTCTTTGAAGACTAGGCGCGAACGCAGATCCCATAATTTTATTATAACCTCCAGATTTAAGTTAAAACATACTTATCAAAGTATTATGTACATCTATATCAAAAACACTTGTAAACGTTTTTTTTTTTTAAATTTTAAAGTGTTTATTTTCATACTTTGTGGACCAGGCACGAAAGCAGGCCCCACAATTTTTATGAACCACCGTTCTGCAGATCAAACATATCCATTCCTGTGTCTCGATACATCTTCTATCATTATATGTAATCAGTTTTTTTAATATAGTCAACCATATAGGAGCCTATTCGTGACCAGACACACACAGCTTTATATTATCTCTCTCTCTCTCTCATATATATATATATATATATATATATATATATATATATATATATATATACATAGATAGATAGAGTGGGCGTACATGTATAATTCTATACGGCAGACTAGAAAATTATTCAAATCTTAGCGTTGAGCAAGGTTAATATAAATTGACTGATTTATTAGCCAAGCGTAAAAAAATGTATATTAATGTTTTTTTAAACATCGATTAATATATCAGACAAGCATATAATTGAAATCAGCGTGTAATCTGTACAAAACAACCGAAAAAAAAGAAGATATTTAGATATGTAGATTAAAATACCTACTGCTGTCAGAGAATCTTGCTATGAAAAAAAAAATTGATATGTTTTTCGTGAATTATATGATTGATTAATATCTAGAATTTATCTAATACGAGCTTGCCACCTGGCGTTGCTCGGTCGTACTATACGCTTTAATACGATAGTTTAATTCATGCAGATTGTGTACGTAATATTATAAAACAATCCTCTATTGATGATTATATCTTATAAGGGATAATTTGTGCGGTTGACTAATTCGAAAAACAAAAATAATCATGAAAATGTCGTCCATTAAATGCTGTCTGTGTTTGTGTACAATATCAGCTCAGCTGATTTTTTGGCTTAACGATCTTCCCGCGTTTGTTTCCAATATCACAGCAGCTAATATTTGGGTTTATGATCTTGACCATATTATTTCTTCTACCATAGATACAACAACAAGTTTCACCACCTTGCGACCCGGCATTTGGAGATATTCGTTTGGCGATTGTTATAAAATTAAACGTATTACGTACCCTATCACATAGTATGTTCTTTAAAAAAATGATGATAGTTGTGAGGTAACGATGATTTTTGTGAGGACAGTGATAATGAAAGGCTGTAAACATTAAAAACGCTTAATGCACTTACATAGCTTCTATAATATACTGTTTCTATATTCCGCCTACAAAAGTATGCTGTACGCAAAATAATGCCTTTTCTTAAACATTCTCTCTTGAAGGTGACTGCCATTTAAAGAATCACATCTCAATCATTAATTCTAATCAAACAAAACTAGCCAGACCTGTTGAAATTCCACAGTGGACTCTTTCATATGTTGGCATCCGGTGGATATTCAGCGCAAATGGAGACGCCATATTATGGAAGCTTTTTTGTTAAAACTGCAAAAGTATTTATCTAAGCTAGCATGGACGTCTGGCGTAGCCCGGTTGTGAAATACGCTTAAATATGATATTTTAATTCATGCAGATTTCGTATATATTATTATAGAGTAAATTCTCGATCGATTCTTATATATTATAAAGTTGTGATTTAAAATAATATATATATATAATATAACCATGTGACCCGAGTGTATCAGCTTGACTCGAAACTGAAACAAAAACTTATGAAAAAAATATGTATACATAAAATTCAAGTTCCTACAACTATAATCGAAACCGAAACCAAAACTTATGAAGAATTCTTGGTAAAATTATTTATTTCAAGAAAAGGAAGTTCATAACAATTAAACGACAGTCATTCGGAAGAAAACAAATAAGCGTGACACACAAAACAACGCACACAATATAGTATTAATATATCAATAATTAAGCTAATAACCAAACAAAACAGTAAACCTATAACGAAATCATTACGTTATCTATTTGCGTATAACATTCTTAATGGAACCAAGTTTTAATTCGGATAAAACTTATTTGGTTGAAATAATATAATAAAGACAAGGTTGTAAACCTTAAATGTTCAAGATAACCGCTTTGTCTTATGTTTATTGAATGTTTCTGAATTGACCATTCTACCTTAGTTTATTGATTCATTGTCCTTTACGGTCATTCAACAAGTAAAATATCGACTGACGCCTCGCCTCCTCAATAATAAAACATCCGGGTGATATTTTAATAGGATTGATTAGATATAAAACTACACACAATACTGAATATCATTACCCTGGAAATAAATCTGTTATCTATTTAAGGTAGCTTTACTGAGTTTAGTCGAGCATATAAATAGGAAATTATTGAACTGACGGCAATTAACCGTCATTATAATTGCTTTTTAATTGATTCCTTTTAATTTATTGCTCATATAATAAGAACTAATATAAATTATCCAGAAAAAAATCAAATACAGTCAGTAATAAGACTTAAAATATTAATAGAATATCTGCATAAAATACATAAATGATATTTGATAATAGCTCTTTCTAATCTGGTTATACTCGCACAAACAAGGTTTGTTTGCTAGGTTAGCATTGCTGGATGACATCGCGATTTGGAGTTGGAAATTACTACTTGTGAAGCATCGGCTTGGGGTTATTAGCTGGGTGAATGACCGCGTCCCTTGTCGAGACTAATGTGGAATAACAAAGAAATACTTATTAACATATGAATGTTAGTTAACTATTGTTGAATTACGAAATGAAATCCTTGACACATCAAGTACTAGTCTAACTTTGAATTACAACAGTGAATATGTAAGCGTGATTGTGATTAATTCGGAGCTCTGCCCCATATTTGTAGCATACAATTTGTGATAGGCTTGCAACAATCGATTATGTATATAATTAGAACAATGGTATATTTTGAACTCAATATATCTGCTAATGCAAAATACCGACAACTTTCATCATGTCAGCTGCATTTGGAAATCAAATACACCTGTAACATTCTTGAGCGATCGAAATCCAATCTAATATTTTGCTGGAGAACTATTCAACTTTCCCGTGCACATATATGTGGACACTGGTTATTTAATAATGCTATTGCATTGCTTTAATTTTAAGCTGCAGAATAATTACATATAATGCATTAGACTATGCACTAGCTTAAATGCCACGTGTCTTTGTGCAACATTAAAACTATTGCTGTTCATTAGATAATCACAGATTTGCTAATGGTCGTCGCCCTTACAACCATACAACTATTTTTGGTTTTATGTTTACACGAATGACACATCAATATATTTTGACACTATATAATGCGTTAGTGGAGAGCATTGTCTTAATTGTAGGCATATTTGACATCCATTTAAGACTGGAAACATAAGGAATCATACAAATAGCAATAATCAGAAATATCAGTATACAATGTTGACAACAGATTTTAGTAAAACTTTAGATGTTTTCGTAAGAGTAGGGTATAATCAGACAATTGCTTTGTTGCTATTAGGCGAAGGTTTGGTTCCGAATAAATTTTATTGTCTCTTGAAAAAAAAATAAAATTTTAGATTGTTTCTAAGTCTAAACAATTCTCACAACCAATACTGACATAGCTACCCATGTTATTCTTTGTAAGTCGGAGTGCACTGGGTTTGAAAATCTCGGCATGACCTACTGCCTAACTTTCCCCAGATTAAATAATTAGATATACGCCCATTGATTCGTTTTTGGCGCCTGGAAAATAAAAAAAAATGCAACGGATCTGTAATTACTAGACGCGTAAAATTGTTAGCAATTTCAATTACATAACCTGTCATCAACAACAGAGCAAGAGTTCGTAGACATTCCTTTTGTAGATCCGCTATCGACAACCGTATTAGATTAAGATAGGTAAATGGCGTTTATTCTATAATACATTTTGATACAACATTTACAAAATGCGTATTCTCTAGCGACTTTATAAAACAATTCCTGCTGGCAAATTAAATTTACTTGAATACTGTGATTTTAAATGAAATAGTCAAGTATAAAATGCAGTCGTCCGTTATATGCATACTAAGATAAACGAAAAAAAACCCAGAATATATAGATTGACAAAAACATATCAATTTATTATCTGATGAACAAGGATTCCAAAGCAATGCAAGCTAGTAATACGACGCCACCTTACAGTATGAATAATAAATATTTCCAATTTGCACGAACGTTGATCCAAATTGATTTTACACCAATTAAATAATGTTCTCTGGATTACAATTTATTCTTAACACCTCCTAACATACACTTCAAATATAAAAGGTCTCTTGGAATCGAAATCATTTCATAAACTTGATCTAGAATAATCGTAAGGATTCTAGACATAAGTTTAAGTAGCATAATCCAAACACTATGATTTGTTGCATTACACCATGGGTTTCATTTCTGTAATGGGGTGGGGGTAAACTGTTTTCCATTAGAAATTCATTTTTCACTCCTTCGATGGGTCTACTATTATTAGAATTAAGTATAGAATATTAATAACTTATATATATATATGACTACTTCATTTAATCATATAAATTAATATACGAAACTATAATTTTATGCGCAAACTTTAAGTATTTACTTCAAAAGTAAAATGTCTTTTATTTACAAAAAAAAAAAAACAGTAAAAAAAATGCCCTTACAAAAAATAAAGGTTAATGTGTAGTTTAGCGGCGTAAATTATTGGACAGACAAAAAATTATAAAAACTATTTTTATATGAAACATTATTAGACCCAACGGCTTAAATAACAAACAAAATCATTTTTATGTTTTCTTTATCATTTTTTATTAGACTAAATATGTATGCCTTACACGTTTAAAATTTGGCATTTTTTAGGTATGGAAGATTGGCTTTTTAAAGCCAAATTTGGCCTTTTTACGCTCTTTCATCACAAAAAAATATGGCGGCTAAAAACATAGTTCATAAAATAGCATAAAAAGGCCAATCTGCCAAACTTTAGAAAAGCCAAATTTTAAAAGTAATATAGCGGACTCGAATTATAAATATAAATGATAAAAATATAATAACAATGAATTTTTTCTGGTTTTATTTCAGTCGTTGGGTCTAACAATATATTTTATATAAAAATAAATAGTTCTTATATATTTTTTTGTCTGGCAAATAATTTACGTCGCTAAACTACACATTTATCAAAATAAAACATGCATGCATTAATGTTTATAAACATTATTTTTTTAGGTTCACAAAATCGTGAGTTTTCTTAAGACAGTGATCCCTTCTGCCGAAATATCTGCTGGAGAGGGTATCAGATTACATTTATATATTTTTTATCCGTTCTTTTATTATTGAAATTGTTGTGGGGATATCCACGTTACCCATGATGAAAATAATTAATATAGAAGCCGTGTTTCAAACGGAACTTCATGTCAACCCAGGCGACGTCAGGTACCCATGCTAGTATATAAATATATATATATATATATATATATATATATATATATATATATGTGTGTGTGTGTGTATTTTTCAAAGAATTTGGCAAGGAAAGAGGAAATGGAAGAATATATACTTATATATACTTAAAAATTTAATAATACGGGAGCATATTATAAATTTAAATATAATGTTACGTTTAAGAAACCACTTATTTTAGAATAATAACTTTCGTGAGTATTTTTAAAATGCCTATAATTCGTGCAATAATTTAAATCATTTATAATAAAAATGTTATTTTATAAATTGAACAAAATAAAGCTTTAATTAATAAATTGATTAATATTTTAAATATGCACTACAAGATTACTCCTAAATTTATATTAAAAACATCGTTTCTCAGTGCTGTCTTTTTATCCGTTATTTGAAAATATCGTGATAATTTTTTAAATGCCTATAACCCGGGAATTTTGCTTAAATAATTACAGGTTCGCCAGTACATAAATACGCATTACTTAATAAAATATTATAATTTACAAGAATTTTATTTTTATAAGCGGACTGTCATATAAATGTTAGGGGTTTCACCTGGGTATAATAACAAGCATTAAAAACGGGATATGAAATATTACTTTCTAGAAATGTTTGAATAAATCGACACATGTATTTCGTCTCACTTAAAGACTGAACAGAGTAAGGGAAAAGAGAGATAGTGGAAAAAAAGCCGAGCATGAGGGACCCTTTCCACGAGTGAAGAACTTACTTTCACCATGACTAATGAGCAAAAATTCAAAAAAATGAATACTAATTTATTTGGAGTTAAATTGTGCTCAATAATTTCCACCCATCCCACTTAAATTTATTGGACGATTTGTATCTGCGATCATTTTTAAATGTTCTTACTTTTTTAATTCTGATTGTTATTTGCTATTATAATAATAATAACAACAACAGCAATGATTATTATTATTATTATTATTATTATTATTATTATTATTATTATTATTATTATTATTATTATTATTATCATCTCATAGTGTTAATAACTTGTGGATGTTTTGGAGTTGCCTGTTTTTCTTGAACATCAACTAAATTCCTATGACTTTAGACATTGAGGTGTTACCTTCAACACATTCACCGTTTTTAACAAGCAAGCCTTTTGCAAAATTGGTGGAAAAATGTTTCCTAAATATGCTTAACCCGTTCATGGTGGTATTTCGTTATTGTCCCAAGCGTTTTAATTACAATGGGAATCAATGAGCATTTTTCTTACCTTTCCATACTCTAGCTAATTGCCACTGTAGGTTTTGATATTTTTTATGATCTTTCGCTTGCACTCCTGTATCGAAAAGACACACTATGCCAATTATGGAGGGAGTTTTCTTTCTTGTTTTAAATAACTGGCAGATTAGAAATGTTCAAGAACCTTATTAGTTTGTATTGCATGTCTCAAAGAATTTTGACCTGTATAAACCTCTTCTTGTCGTCCATATGTTTATATTACTTATGATTGTGGTTCGCATACAGTGTAGTGTATGACCTGAGTGAATTTGTGCTCTCTTTATTTTTATATTGGTGTTGAGCTAGCATAGCTCATTCTGATATAATACGACCCTGTGCTTATTCTTTTTCAGAACACATCAATGCTTATTTTGTAACAATATTTTTTACTATAATAGGGTGTGATCTATCACAGCCTGGAGATTCTATCTATAAACGATGCTGCGAGGAACTGACGAATCGAATTAATTGACGTCCTGCTTTCAACCAATCAGAAACTAGAATTGCTCCATAAATATTAAACCTTTCTGTAGCAATTTCGCATGTGTTTTCTTCTTCGTGGCAACAGGGGAAGAATCTGTTGCTCTGTAGATTCCAACTCGAAAACTGTCACCTCCCAGGACTTGTGTAGAACAATGAACCATCGGAAACTGTTCTGAAACTAAACACGGCTTACACTTACACCCATAGTTAATATTATTTATTATTATTAATCATTAAACATTAATTATTTGAATATCATCTTGTAAAAGTTTAATTATGTAACATGCATAAAGTTTGTCTTAAATTTTTTATTACACTGACACTGTTAACCTGTTTTATATTTGGATAAATAATAATATTCTTTAAAATATTCCTAGTGCTTTTTGCTTAGCGAAACATTCTTTGTTCCTGAATATGATTTTTATTAGTATCTAATCTTTACATTTTAATTTACTATAATTGGTCTGATAAAATTATTACTTTACTAGTTTCTTAAATAAAAAAAGTTTCTTAAATAAAAAAGTTTTTGACAGGTAATTGTTTTGTTTCTTTTCAATTGTTTGACATACATGACGTGACCCCGTTTACCAAGGAATTTCTCTTTCTTTACATCTCAACGTAAAATGGTGTTTAAGGTTTATTAATATTTTTCTCTCATTTTGGTTGCTTTTTCTTCACTCATTATACTCTTGATACTGCAAAGGAAGCCGTTTTAAATTTAAATTGTGTACGTATATGTAATCCTGTGTATTACAGGCATTTTTGTATTTTTATGTATTCAAACAATGCACTAATGATTTGATATTCGAATAAATTATACCTCTTACCACATTAAAATACATACGTAGATATATTGTTGTATATCTTACTTTATATTCTTCATTAAATTATGTTTTTATTGGCGACAAATGCTTATTAAATAAATGTCTTTCTTTAACAAAAAAGGACATATTGTTTCTTTAAAAATAATGTTTTTTTTACATTTATTCTATGATCTTGTATAATTTAGAATATAACCGTAAACTTTGATAAGTATGTAATGGTACAATTGGTTAATCTACAATCCTTAGCAGAAAAAATATTTTTTTATGTCATTTATCAGGCTTATTTATACCCTACTCATGATACTATTAAAATCATATTACTGTGATTTTAATATTATATATATAATTATTAAAATGTATAAAATCCGAAGATATGAAATTTAAAATAAAAACAGAGAGACCTAGAAGCACGCCGTTTCGCCCATCGTATAGGGCTATCTCAAGAGAGATTTACCATTTCTCTTGAGAATGCCCCCATAAGACGTGCTTAACATCGAGCCCCTATGTTTTTCTGCCTCCATTTTAAATATCATATATATATATATATATATATATATATATATATATATATATATATATATATATATATATATATATGGAATTTATATATAGCGGTAGTTATGTTGTACTCGACTATATTGTGAAATCGCAGTTTTCATGTAGTTTATATAGTACAAGCGAATATATAATATAATTCCATTTAAATGTCCTCGCACCCTATCAGCTTTGTCAATTTGCATTAAATCAACAATCGATCTTGTTCTCAGACCTAAATTTATTATAATTTTCCTACAATTTTCCAAATATATTTTATTTAATTTTTACTGGTCTCGAATATCTGATAAACACAACTAATGCCATGCTGCTTCGATCTGACCAGTGGTGTCAGCGCCGATCTCTACTGATTGAATTATTGGATGCCACTCATAGATATCACTGATTTTTTTATTTTTCGACCGATGAACTCCGATCGAATTTTAAATGTCGAATCTAACTAGTTTATTTTTTGTTATAATCCAATTTATTATATCAGCTACAAATATAATGCATTCTCATCAATCATAATCTTTTTTTCCAAATCGATATCGCACATTGAAACCGGTTTCTTTAGAGACGCACGTCTATTAGATAAACGACAGTGTATGCGTGTATCTCTGTATAAATGTTCGAAACTTCAGAAGACAACTACAATGCGGATGAAAACTTTCTTCAGCATTAAATATGACATAATCCAGACAGCTTTTCTAATAACATTTGTTCCGTTGGGGCTCAGGAGGGGCGACATTACTCATGTGTGATGATCAAAATAAGCTGGAATTAGCTTAACCGAACTTTACTGTGAAACTAATATGCCATTCCTTGGTCTTCGAGGTAAGACAACAGTGTAGTATATGTTACGGGTGCATTCGGAAAATAAGATATGCTTTTTGACGGGAGAGTTGGAGAAGAAATTGGGGAAAAAGGAAAAGAAGCCGAGCAGTAAGTGAGAGGGCGAGCGAGTAAAAACTTTTCTAAAATATATTATAAACATATCTTATCTCTTATTTGGCTGTCTATGCAATCGTGCAATACTAGATAGCACTGAAAGTCTATGAGAAACAGTAATTAGTTTGTTTCGACACACACACACATATATATATATATATATATATATATGTATACATAGACAGAAAGAGGGAAACAGTTCGAGAGAGAAAGAGAGAAAAATTCTCATCCTAAATACTACGTAATTATACACAATGTAGAAATAATGCATCAATATAACTGATCGTAATAGTTACATTGGACAAATTGTTCAAGCAGAAACCATAAAGACTTAATAATTCATCATTTAAGTTCATTTTTCGAATGGAACAAGCACATTAGTATAACTTTGGAAGTCACTCGCAAATCGATGGCTGAGTATATTAGAAAATTGGTTTGAACACATTTTTATAGAGACTTTTACTATCAATCTCAATGCGACTAAAACTCAACTTTATATGCACACATATTATATATAATATATTTGTAGTCATCGACATACAGTCCAGTTTCGTTGTATCATAACTCATCAGTGTAGAGAAAGGGAGAGAGAAAGGGAGGGGGAGAAAGATAGATAGATTGATAGATAAGGATATATACTAACACTCCGACTAACGTTGCCCGTGTATAAGCTATATTTTTTTTACTAGGGGGTAACAAATTATCAAGGTGCGAAGGCTACTAAGGATAAGTGTCAATGAATATAGGGTAGCAGTGAAGTAAATTTGGTTGATTTTGATTATTTATGAGGAGGACTTCACAGAGACGTTTAAATTAGAATTGAGGGCTACCATGTTGTATTTAACCTGGAAGCATGTCAGCGGAACAGTGTTCCTAAGGTGCGCAGTTCTGACGGAAAAAAAGCTTTTTTCATCGAATCTGTGTTTACATTTAGGCACAGATGGAGAGTCGGAAAAATCATATACAGTGGTTATAGTTAGGCAAGTGTGTTTTTTTGTGAAAGAGTGTCAAGGGGGGGCAGCAGATTGGAATTCAGATGAGCACTTACAATGAAAACAGTGATAGAACAAAGACATACTCGCGACTTCTTTCTGTGGGAAAGAGGTTGCAGGGAAGAAAAAAGGGATTACATTAAGTTTCGAAGCCAGTTTTGAGCTATCAAAGCAGGATAGGGTGTGCCGAGCAGCTGCCACAAGATGTGGCAACCGTACACCATATAGATAGAGGATCGCATCGGCAGTGAGATACTTACTGGGGCTGTAGAATGATTCAATCATCTTTCCGGCGATCTTGGCAACATATTTGATGTATGTGTTCCGTTTCAGATCAGGAGTGAAGGTCACTCCCGGACACTTGTAAAGACATGGAGCTTCCCCAAGACTAGAACAATTTATTTCAATTAGGGTGTGGTGGGGATTAGAAGGATTAGAATGAAAAGTAAAAAGCTTAGTTTTCGATGCTTTAAAATTAGCTCACCACCCTTTCTCCCATTGCACCACGTTTTCCAGATTAGGAGAGAGAGAATCAAAACAATCTTTTTCATTGCTGGCCTTTGAAGGGTCGCCATGGATTGTCGTGTCGTGTCGTCTCTATGACCTAAGAATGTAATTTGGGAGATCATTGATGAAGATCAGAAAAAGGGTTGAACCAAGGACGAAACCCGAGGGACACCAACGTTAATACAGTGAGTTTCCAATTTTTGCCCATCAACAACTACTCCTATAAGCCTATCAGAGAAAAGATTTTATAACTGAAAGGACATTCCCAGCTATTCCATAGTTGGTGATGTTGCAAAGTAGACCTTTATGCCACACTTTATTAAAAACCTTTAATATCAAGAGCTATTGCTCTAGAGACAAAGCCTCCGTCGAGTGATTCAGTAATCCATGTCTGATATCACAGTGAGTACATTAGCTATAGGTTTCGCAGAACGGAAACCATATTGCATTCACTGCATTCAGGTTATTTTTGCCCAAGGTAGTCGATCCCTTATCTGTTATATCACAGTTTCCAGCAACTGATTTATGACACAAATATGATATTTTATTTCATACAGATTACGTATTAATTATTAAAATATTTTATTAAATCTGATATATAGTATTAAGATCAGACTTTAAGAGAAAATGTATATATATATATATATATATGACTTGGATTCGCTCAGCTATAACCGACACCGCAACATAGCCTCTCCACCCTAAATCCTTAGCCTCAGAGTCACACCAATACAGATCTATAACTATCTGGTTGTCCAGCGTTGCCCGATCGTTAATTACGCAGAAATATTATATTTTAATTCATAAAGAAACTGAGACGTGTATACGTGTAGAATAAAAGAATATGTTCAGCTGTGAACATTTTTTAAAAGTCATAGGCAGAACTGAATTTCGAGTAGAATCTAATATATGAACTTCAAGGAAGATTTCATAAGAGAAAGGTAAAGATACAGTGGAGATACACTCTTGAGAGCAGAGTTGTCAATGAGGACCTAAAAAAGAAAACGGATACGGCTGCGATTACAAATTAGACTTGAGTCTTAATATGATTAAAAAAAAAAATTTGTATCCCAGTCCACAGTAGACATTCTAGATCAGTTGCATATGTCTACTGATCTGATGGAGATAGGCGAGAAAGAACGCAAGAATTTAGAGTCTTATGATCAGGAGCAATATAAATTTTCTGAATGATAATCTATGTTAAATCAATGACATAGAAATGAATCGCTGCAGAGCGTAATGTGTAGCCATAGGTAACACTGTCGTTCATAGCAAAAGAGAATTTCGAAACACTATCCAAAGTTACAAGCAAGCTTCGATAAAAATAGAAAATTACCAGAATGTCATAACTCTGAAGATTGGTAGAATATCAGAATTAAGCATTTTCTTGAAAGAGTTCTTTCCCCTATGCCAATCGGAATATTGTGTGTCCAGAGAGAAAATGAATGGACGAATAAAAAACGGGGAGAGGAAAAGGGTTGCCTTAGTCCTATTTGCTAAACGATGAAATTAAAACAAACAGGAATCGAACGCAGCATACCTGACTGTATATTTCACAACGCTATCTATTATTCTAATAAAGGAATCCCTCTTGTTATCTGATGAATGAACAGGAAATCTAAGCGTGGAGTATGAATATTTGAAAAAAAATCTTAAGATAAATAATTCCTATTACGTGTGATTTTCTTATAACCCATGAGATTGTTTAAAAAAGAATATAAGATCAAAAATATATCTATTGCATACGACACTAAAAATGAAAATAATTAATAAAAATGAGGCGGTCGATTTAGAGATATTTTTGAAGATAACAAAACGATTATATATATTTTTAGTGCTGTTTTTATTATCATTAACTTTTGATTTGAATGAAAAAGCCGGAAGCCTTTCATGATATTAAAATTTATATATATATATATATATATATATATATATATACACACACAGGATTTGTAATTTTCATAGAAGATGATTTCCGATAGAAAAAAATCAAACTTTAGGCGAATTTAAATCTTCAATTTTCTTCATGAAGAAAAATCTGACGCTGTTATTTTGTGCAACTTTTTTTACTTTTTTTCCTATGGACGTTTTTTATCAGTATGTCGACACGAGGTTGTGTCTTCATCCATCACGTTTAGTTTAGGATGAAAATATAGGGCATAATAGAGGTCAATTATATTCATTTAGTGTTCTATCTATTTTTTTTTAATTTATACTTTTATATTCGGTTGGTTGGTTGTGTCTCCCTCCTCTTTCTCTCATTATATATAAATGCACTTTCGTATATATTATTGAATCCATTCAAAAGGTATCGCCAAAAACAAATAAAATAACACACACACATTTTATATATATATATATATATATATATATATATATATATATATATATATATATAATGTGTGTGTGTTATTTTATTTGGTTTTGGCGATACGTTTTGAATGGATTCAATAATATATACGAAAGTGGATTTTTACCTAAATACAAGTTAGGAATAATTTTCCTTTTTACCAATTTGGTACCACAAATAGGAAGCGGCATATGCATTGGCTTTAAAATATCATCGACTGACACGTGTTTCGTCGTCTAGATTCAGCCACTCTGATGTAAACGACGAAACACGTGTCAGTGGATAATTATATTTAAAAATTAATATATGTATATATATATATATATATGTGTGTGGGGGGGGTGTATATATATACATTATTTTTGCACCAACCTACTAATCACTTTATAAATGTCTATCAATCTAACATGACCAAGTGATGTATCTTATACATATATACGTATTAAAATTCCTGTGAATTACGTTGCAACAATTTTATTTCGACCTCTGATATTTCCTGAATCCGTGCGTAATTTTTCTATGTACTTAAACGTTTTCTACGTTAAATATTTGAGTTGGCGAGTTAGTTCTTATGTCAACGAGTAAGACATAAAATTAAAAAGCTATGCGTTATTACCGACAGATGATCTAGTAGTTAACAGTAACTGGAAATCAAAAACGTAATAAACATGTTTGCTCATAATATATGAGACGCGATATATGGTTCGCTGAATATCGCAACATTAAACATAGAAACGGCGCCATTTTTGTCAGTTTCCAAAGTACGTGTTTAGGTCAATATAATATGTCTGATTATTAACGAGTTGATGTCGCAATTTTATACCAACCGGGAAGTAATCATTCTACAAGCTAATCGGTTATTCTATAATTATTTTCTGGTTGTGGAAGATATATGGCATTTGTAAAGTAAATATTACAGAAAGAATACTCAACAAATTAAACAATAATAAAACTCATGAAAAAACTGTAGAGGGATAACAATTCGCTTATGATCAATCTCCCGACGCCTTACTATGTGGAGAATTCACAAGAAATTGCCTGTCGAATTCGGGAATTTGGACGGAATTTCCAGCGGAAACCACGATTTACTTCACGGGGGTAGCTTGCTCTCATTCCGTCAGCCATTCTGAAACTAATGTCAGTAATTTCAATTATTTGGTACAAGAAATGATTACAACTAACCAAACACTATAACGGTAAAAACAAGACATTACGTTTTGTTTACTGTTAACAGCTGTAGACTTCGTGTAACGGAGCGCGGACGCGCATATGCAAATGCATATGAAATGTAAAATGACGTCACTGCAATGAAAAGACTATAGAAAGAAGAGATAACACGCTAGAGAAGACGATCACGTTAGGGGCGTTGATTGCGTCACAGCCATAACGAGGAGTAACGTGAGAGAATAAACAACATGCCGTTGTTATAAAACAGTGAGTTCGAGTCTTGGTTTGTCTTGGTTTCATTTGCGAGGGGACTGCATACGACATGTGGGTCCCGTGTGCAATTTCGTGCTACGTTACATTTGTCTGCGCTAGTTAAATACGATGGCAAGCACTCATGCTATGTGTTTCTGGTACTAGTTATCATTTGTGTTCTTCGATGCTATTTCATAAAAAAATATCTATTCTCCAGAAATAATTAATCTGCTGGCGATGGTATTCACTAATATTAACGACTAAACGAAAAATAATCACACTCACTAAATTATGGCGAATGCAGTACTACTATGAAATCAATATATTCGTCTATTTTGGATTGTAGCCGTTAGCATAAACGATTGCCTCATCTATTTTAGCAAACGTGAATCTATTATAATAAAGTCGTATTCCTGTCTGTTTAATTGTTCACAATTTGATTAACATACACAAACGGTACACTGTTTCACAAATTAATTTTCATAATGATGACGGAGGGATACACGCTTTCATTCCAGCGTGATTTTTATATAGACCATTTACTAAAATGAAAACTATATATAAACCCGGCGTTGCTCGGGACCGTATAAACAATGAGACAATTGAATTTGATTTTAAATATATTTGTTATTGTTAGGAGAGAGGAATTTTAATGTCTAGGTATCATTTGCTATTTCGAGCAAAAGAATATTTTACCTGCATAGGACGAGTATTACACGTATGAAATAATTATATCTTACCAAGGGTAGGTAATTTACAGCATGTATATGAAATAATTTTACCTTCGCAACACATATTCAAACTAATTTTACGTACACTAAGACGGGTAATTTAAATACATATATGAAACAATTCCACATACTTTTTGACCGGAAAACTGACATTACTCTCTCCAACCCAACCTCCAAAAGAAAACTCAAGAGCATATTTTAAATTCACATACCTCTTACTACCCACCATTACAACCATCACATCATTCCCGGATGATAACAATTTATTTATATATATATATATATATATATATATATATATATATATATATATATATATATATATATATAAAGATCACCCCCTACAGAAACTGGCCTAGTAAACTTTTATAGACAACCAATAATATGTATGTATTAATCTAATTTTGAGATCGTAAACTGTTTCAGCCATATCCGGAATCGACTTCACAAATAAAGTAATTTTTAAGTAGAAAATGTTTTCAACCATTTCTGGTACAAACTTTATACTCTACAACCCTTATGTAATTCAGAGCGACGCTGGTTATTCTGTTAATATATATTTACCCCCTATCTCATACAATCCCAGGCAACGCCAGGAATTCTGCTAATATATATATATATATATATATATATATATATATATATATATATATATATATTTCGATCAATCTCCTTCAATCCTGGGCGACGCCGGGGATATTTTTAGTATATTTTCTAACCTATCTCATTCAATCTTGAGTAACGCTGGGTATTCTGCTAATGTATATGTGTAGCTATCTAATACAATCCCGGGCGACGCCAAGTATTCCTCTCTTTTATCTCATATCTCATTAAATCCCAGGCGATGTCAGGTATTCTGTTAGTATTTATTTGAACCTGCCTTATTAAATCGCAGGCGATGCCTGGTATGCTGTTTCTATATATTTCCACCTATCTCATTCAATCCAGGGGGGGCAGAGTATTCTTCTAATATATATGTCCACCTATCTCATTCAATCCAGGGGGGGCAGAGTATTCTTCTAATATATATTTCCACCTATCTCATTCAATCCAGGGGGGGGGGCAGAGTATTCTTCTAATATACAGGGTGTTTCAAAAGTCTTGGGAACATTACAAATGCGTATATCTCATGAACTATTCCAGGTAGAAAAATGAAACTGGTGTCATTTTAAAGCTTGCTTAATCAAATTTTTGGTCATACTAATGATTTTCGTCTAATCTTTCCATGTGCAGTAATGGCGTTCTCTAAACAAGACAAGGCGTTTTGCATCCTCCAATTTGCAAAGACTGAATCGTGGACATGTGTTCAGCGTGCATTTCGCAGGAAATTTAAAAAAGAAGTCCCTGAAAGGAAACCCATTGTCAGATGGCATGCTAAATTTGTGAAAGATGGGTGTTTGTGCCCAAGTAAGCGAACAGGTCGCCCTTCAACTTCAGAAGATGCAGTTGAGCAAGTCCGGAAGCCTTTCAGCAGAGCCCCTGTAAATCAGTGAGAAGAGCCAGCAGGGAACTTCAGCTTGCTCCAGCAACTGTCTGGCGTGTCTTAAGGAAACGACTGCAAATGGTACCTTACAAGCTCAAGTTGGTCCAAAAGTTGAAGGACACTGATAAGCCACTTCGCCGTGACTTTTGCATTGCAATGCAAGAGAAGTTGGAAGATAACGGCTTTGATGACCGGCTTGTTTTTAGCGATGAGGCGACCTTCTATCTGAATGGCAAAGTTAACAAGCATAGCACTCGCATATGGGGTACTGAGTGTGACTTTTTCCTTTGGGACTTTGTCAAGCAACAAGTCTATGTGCCGCCCCTTCCAAGAGATATTGACGAACTAAAGGCTCGAATAACGGCAGTTGTGGGAACCATTGACGTCAAGATGCTGGAACGCGTTTGGCAGGAAATGGACTATCGACTAGATGTCTGCCGTGTGACGAATGGTGCTCATATTGAGCAAAACTTGAAACTTTAACCTTTCCAACGGTACCAATTTCATTTTTTAACTCCTAATAGTTTTTGAGTTATTAAAAATCTTTATGTTCCCAAGACTTTTGAAACACCCTGTATATTTCCACCTATCTCCTTCAATCCAGGGGGGGGCAGAGTATTCTTCTAATATATATTTCCACCTATCTCATTCAATCCAGGGGGGGCAGAGTATTCTTCTAATATATATTTCCACCTATCTCATTCAATCCAGGGGGGCAGAGTATTCTTCTAATATATATTTCCACCTATCTCATTCAATCCAGGGGGGGGGCAGAGTATTCTTCTAATATATATTTCCACCTATCTCATTCAATCCTAAGCGATGCCTATATCCACCACACACTTCACACTGAAAATAAATTTAAGCATAGCCACTGCCAAAGGCAACATGTTAGGAGCCCCCCCCTTTCTGTATATGAACCTAATAATTTTTAAACCTTTTTACCCCATTTAAACCCCCCATCCTTTTTTTACATAGAAACTATAAAATAATCCCCATCCAATAAGCAAAGCAAATCAATACAGACCCCTAAAAATTAAATCAACAACATGCATCTCGAACATAACTTCAACATGTCCACCTAACCTTGCATTATCTACACCCGCTTATTTATTTATCCTTTATCTATTCATTCATTTACCTATCCTAACTGTACCTTACTTACTCAGCATAAATATACGCATCTCTGTGTATATATGACTGTATGTATATATTTTTATGAATGTGTATACTTGTATATATATGTATATATATATATATATATATATATATATATATATATATTATAACCCCCGCAGTATTAACTAAAATAACTTAACTAAATTAAACCATGTACGCACTTATTATTATTATTATGATTATGATTATTTATCCTAACTTTACTTCATTTACTAGGCATAGATGTATGCATGCAGGTATGCGTATGTATATATGTGTATGTATGGATATGCATATATTTGTGTATATGTGTGTATATATGTGCCTATATGGGTCTACATATTTATATTTTATAAATTTACATTTTTAGGTAATTGTGCATACGTGTGCATGAGCCCGTGCGTATGTGTGTACTTGTATGTATATGTCCGTGTATGTATGCATCTACGTCTTACTGGAGATCTGTATATCCACGTATATGTACTCGGATGGTTGTGTGTATGTTTATGTATGTGAAAGCATGTGCTTATATCTGTACATATATGCGAGTATACATATGTGTACGAGGGTTGCGTGTATGTGTGTATATATCTGCATGTAGACCCATGTACATCTACATAGGCATTGTTTTTATATGTGTGTGCCTATATATCTACACATTGGTCTGTAATATGTATGCATATGTATTATATGCTCTTATGCGTGCGTCAACGTCTGTATTAACTATTAACTGTTTAAAAACAACCCACTATGAAATGAATAACGACCACGAAACCCGTAAATGTAACTCACTGCCAAAAATGACAGCCACACTAACCCCCTCCCTCTCCCTCTCTTTCCTCTCATGTATCTTTCTCTCTCTCTCCCTCTCATCTAATTAATATACCTTACCGAACAAGAAAAAAAAAGTAGTCAAAATTTTAAAACCCAAAAATGGAAACTTTCTTCCCCCCTCCTCTCATTACCAACTCTTTTTTCTTTACCATCCTCTCTCCCCCCACCCCTCCCTATATCCACATCTCTTCACCAAAGCCTACCTGAATCTGCTACCCCCCCACACACACAATAGAACCTAATATACTTTAAACTTGAAAACTGAAATATTGTCATTACCCACCTTCCCCCTCTATCATCTCCTACCCCCAAACCCCCTCATTCTTTCTCTCCCCCCCACGTATTCCTCCTAAAAACAATTCTTCCTAATACCAACCAACCATTTCTGTAAGGTCTGACGAGGCTGTTAGATCGTAAACACGGTCCAACATCCGAAACATATATAACCAAACAGATAAAACGGTAATAAAAAAGTAAAACACTTGCAGTCCACTTTTTCCATTTTAGGATGCCAATGTTTGAACGTGTAAAATATTTTTTTTAGGAAATTGAGCTTGAATATAAACCATCTCGATAAAACATAATAAATATAATTAACAAAATATCTACAAAACAACACTTATATCAGTACAACAGTATTGTTTCCATTCCTTCGGTGTACATGTCAATGTGTATATAAAACATTAACCCCCCAAAAAATCCTATTGTTCTTGATAATAAATACTAGCGCCAATAATTATGCAAATTACAATAGACGGTGTTGAAGTGTTTATTTTAGTTTTTAAGTGTAGCTGACATTCTTGCTCAAAGTCACAATAACCAGGTCTTACATTCAGCAGGTGTTATTCTAAAATGGTTGATCATTTCAGTTAGTTACGAAAGTCAACTCGATTTATCTTTAGATAACTTGGATACTGTGCATAGCCAAAACTGCTGGCAAAATGGTTGCATAATTCTATCGCTCCAAAAGGTATCTACTTTTGACGCATTACTCTACATCTAAAAAAAAACAAATACGTTCTAAGATGGCGTATTGTTGCCACCTCTTGGCAGAAGCTTCTCTGAGTACCTTTTTTTACCTGGACAGGGTACTAAACCGTCTTTGAAACCTAGTGGGCAAGGACCCTTTCGCCTCCTTACTCCTTCATTCTCACAAAATAAATGTTTTCTGCTGATATCTATTCTATAGCACGACATGATAAACATAGTTTTACCGATAATAGATAAATTAAAATAATTACACGGCAGGTGTTGGACTGATATTTAATTTATACTCCCCACTGCAAAACATTTGCAACTAATATTAGTCTTGCTAAAAAGCTATTAATTATTTCTTTTTACTTATGCTTTAAACTAAACAAACATTACAGGAAAATAGTTTCTTTCTAAACACTGTCCGTAAGTGGAACGCAATACCATGGGTCTGCATCCCAGTTGACAATAATTTCGTCGTACTCGAGATGAACGTACATAAATTTTGTTGATCTTTCCTATCATCACAGTTTTTTTCTCACCGTCTATTTGATATTCATTAACACTTATCCCCAAGTGATATATAGTCTTTGACAAGCCCTGACCTCATACTGTTTCATATTAGCACTCCCGGGGCATCACCGAATTACTTGAGCAAAAAGATTATTATTAATATTATTATCGTGTAGATTTAATTAGATTTGTTTTAAAGAGAAAAATCAATTCAAAGGACAAATATGATTAAATGACGTTTTAGGAATTTAACTTGATTAGATTATATAAAACAACAAGAAATTTTAGATAAATAAAAACAAATATATTTTCAGAAAAAGGAATAACTAAACAATAATAATGCCTTGATACGTGATAAAACCTCTTTGGAACGTGAAAATAGCGTTGTAACAAAGAAATAATTATATATATATATATATATATATATATATATATATATATATACGGACTATATAGTAAGTCGAAGAAGTCAGTGGAGGAATCAGTCGTGAACTCGAAGAGAGACAATGTGGAAGCCGGTGAATTCAAGATCAAAATATGAAGTCAAAGCGTTGAAATCTACGAAATGTTGACACAGTGTGTGAATAAATGTTATAGGAAATATAAATTCGGATGGTGTCATATCGTAAAGAAACAGATATTTGAATTTGTTCCGGTTGTTACTGTCATATTAAATGTGTATAAAACTCTTAAATGTTTTCAGAATATATCCATGATATAGCTTGTTGCTCTTATATCTGAAATGGCACACGTATATCAAGTCTGTTACCCGGGCCGCTGGGAAAATGGTGGGATCCTTCTACTGCTCCAGAAAATATCTCACGACTGATGCAATTCTCTATCTGTATAAAAGCCAAGTACGTCCAAAGATGGAGTACTGCTGCCACATTTGGGCTGGAGCTTCTAAAAACAGCCTAGCCTGACTTGACAAAGTACAAAATAGACTTCGTGGCTTAGTGAGGGGTGCCTTTTTCTCTTCCCTGCAACCTCTCTCCCATAGAAGAGACGTTGCGAGCCTGTCTTTGTTT
Organism: Euprymna scolopes; assembly: GCF_053919585.1. Lineage (NCBI taxonomy): Eukaryota > Metazoa > Mollusca > Cephalopoda > Sepiida > Sepiolidae > Euprymna > Euprymna scolopes. The sequence goes on from NC_136504.1 coordinate 91,836,685, forward strand.
TATCGTTATTTCAATGGCAAGTGCTCGTCCGAGCTCCAATCTCTGCCCCTTCGCCAATCTTTCACGATAAACACCAGTCCAGCTAAAACCGCTGTCAGTAATTCCCCCTACTCTTTATCTGTGCCTAAATCAAAACGTAAATTCCATGAACAAAGCTTCTTTCTGAGAAGTGCTCGCCTGTGGAATTCTCTTCCGTTTGCCTGTTTCCCACCTGACTACAACTTGGACGTCTTGAAGTCCAACATGAACAAATTCCTGATTAATCGCCCCCTTAAGTAAGACACTTTATCAAATCTCCAATATCAACTATTACTACGATATTACCCCATGGATTATTGTACACACAATAACCCTTATCCCCGAGTGGCTTCCCCGAGAAGAACATTTGTCTAACTCTCCATCAACAGAATATCATCTCCTCTCGTCATTTGAGGCTCCTTCATGTACAAGTATTTATTATCCTCTCACAATAACATGTCGATATGACCACGTCATCGTTTCAGTCTAACCCAAGCAAAACATCGTTCTCTGTAAAAGTTATATACACCATGTCTGTCGGTCTATATACACCGACATTTATTCATCGATAATTTGATACACTGATATCCGGTATTACTAGTAATAAATCTTACAAGAGACATTTCCAATCCATTATATCCTAAACAATATTATCCACGTGTAATCAATGTGATGTCGCTACGATAAAAAAAAGTTCAACATTTTCCATTAAAAAATCTATAGTTTAAAATAAAATCATAAACAAAATAAGCAACATTTTTCAAACAAATAATCCAGAGAGTGATATTAAAATCGTCGTGAGAATTTTCAGTGTATCTTTATAAGACGTGCATTTTGTTTTTGCAAATTATAACAAAAACAAAAATCAACATTTTCATGTTCTCCAACCTCGAGAAATGTTTTAATATCATACAGCAGAAAACAATACTGAAGAATATACAAAGTTGCATGACGCTTCGAAATAAATTATATATTATATGATTTTGTATTTTACATAATTTATAAAGTGAGGAATTCTTTGCTCGAATAATTTGTAGTTTGACTGCTTATTAAACAGTAAATACTAGATCCAAATTCGTTACACTGTAAATAGTCTAAGTGTATTACATAATACAGAAATTTATTTGACTAGCAAGGAGGGCAGACGTTGCCTAGAGTTGGATGATGATCAACAAATATTTCACACTCCTATATTTTTATTTTCATCGAAATCCGTTCAATCGCCCGCGAGGAAGCTTCCTATGCCTTAGTCCACAATATATGTTATTCTTCACTGAACTCTACAGAACGTTCTGTTTCTTTAATAAAATCATTTTATACAAACTTCTATCAAGTTAACGAAAAAAAACTCCTAATAAATTAACGTGCAGGGTTTTGACCTACAGACAACATCATGGAAATAAGAACAAAGAAACACGTAAATTTTCCAGTCTTTTAAAATTCTTCGCAGTTAAAAAAAAAGAAATTTACGTGCGAAATTTGAACTACAGACCATATCATGCAAAAGAAAACAAAAAGAAAAAAACACGCTATCAACTTACAGCAGAATTTTCACGGCCCGTTGTTCTATCATTGTTGCTAAGCGACGACATTGAAAAAATGGATTTACCGATAATAGAAAAATTAAAAACACGGTTTTGATTATGGATTATCGGTAATTATTAGCTGTATTCTGAGACAAAACTAAGCTAAGATCACTTCCAGACTTATAAACTACAGTTCTATACATTTTAAAGAAAATCTGTTCAGCTGTTTCAGACTCAGTAAGGAACGAACTCACACGCAGAGACAAAGTTGCATGTATATATTTGTAGAGATAAGTGTTATATGCGGGGTCTGAAAGTGCATTTGCTAATGGGAATAGAATCGAAGTAGTGAGGATATTAGTTACACGTGTACATATTAAACGAAAACTGTTGCAGTTTAAAATCTTCTGTTTTGTTCTCCATACAGAACTACGCCAGATAGTAACACTAAAAGAAATATATAGTATTTTTAAATGACTAAGCTGCTTACTCATTTGAAAAGACCCTATAAGGTTTTACAAATTTATAAGATTTAGATGGATTTTTCTTTAAAATAATATATTGAACAACGGGGATAACTCCTGTTTTGGGGGGGTTTTCTTGCAACCCATTTTACCTAACCCTAACACTAACCAATGTCCGAAAGGTCTACTCGAGTGCAAAAAGAAATTTGCCAGAATCGCGAATTTTCGACTTCCATAGGTCGTTTTCGGGCGAAAGATTAATTAAAAATTGCGTTTGGTGAATTTATTGAAAATGTGATTTGTTTACGCAAATGGCTATAGCCTCAATGATTGGGAGGCGCAGATAGCACTGTGAAACGACTAAAATGGTGGCGTTTGGAATTAATAAAGTCCTAAATTCGTTTTTGAGGTTGTCATGTGCTGAAAGGTTTTGGTAATTGGAGCACTTCCGTGAATGGTGGTTACATGTTAGCCTGTGATATATACTTGTTAAAGTCATGGCGATGTACGTGTCGTTCTTTTAGACACATTCTCCTATAAGGCATTTAAAAACGTACACAGCATTTCTACATTTCAGTAAATTGTGAATCTAAACATGGTACTTATTTGTAACACGTAATATCTAGTTTGTAAATGCGTTACACACAGTACATGTATATATGTAATATTACATATATATATATATGTAAATTTTAAATATGTATATGTATATAAAATTAAATAATTGGAAGAAAAAAATAATTGGACTTCATGTGAATATCAATATGGACCTCCTAGCTCTATAAAAATATCCGCTAACCTAATTCTTAATTAGCCGCAATGGCATTTAGATATATATATAACACCAACGTATTTTTTATAACACAATTGAAAGAAATAATATGCCTGAGGATGATGGAAGTACTCCGATCGAAAGCGCTCATCAAATGTATCCGATCCAAATAATTTGGAAAAAAAAACCAAGAATTATTCAGAGATTGGAGAAAGCAAAAAAGAAGATAGCGAAACAAAAAAATTCCGTGATTTTCAATCACATTTGTCTCAATGAGAATATGCTGCACACACACACACACACATATATATATATATATATATATATATATATATATATATGTGCAAGCGTTATGTCTTTAGATTCTACAGCAGGGATTAGTAATATAAGTCTTTAATATTTAATGTCTCGGGTTGTATTTGTGTCGGAAATGTGAATAACAACTCTTTAGCTGAGAGTACGTCTTTCAAGCTCCTTGGCCTAACGTTCACAGGAAACATGAGCTGGAACAATTACATCGAGGGCATTGCCAGGGCTGCTGCGAGGAAGGTGGGCTCTCTCTACCGTGCTAGAAAACTTCTAACACCCGAAAGTATCCTGTACCTCTATAAGGCCACTATTCGCCCATGTATGGAGTATTGCTGTCATATTTGGGCCGGTGCATTGGCTACTAGTCTCTCTCTCCTTGACAGGGTTCAAAAGAGAGTCGCAAATCTGATAGGCCCTAAACTGGCATCAAAACTTCAGCCTCTGTCCCATCGTCGAAACGTTGCATCCCTCTGCCTGTTCTACAAGTATTATAATGGCGAATGCTCTGAAGAACTGCAAGCACTTGTGCCCCCACGCCGTGTACACCCTCGACAGACCCGACAAGCTGCAAAATCCCACCCCCACACTGTAGAGATCCCTAGATGTAAAAGATCTTTCTACTCCAGTAGTTTCTTCCCCAGAACTGCTAGACTTTGGAATTCCATTCCAGGTCACTGCTTCCCCAACTGTACTGACATGCATAAGTTCAAGTGCAACGTGAACCAACATCTCGCTGCCCTAATCCCTACATAGTGCCCCAGTAGATGTTTCCCCTGATAGTAGCCCCCTACACCAAAGTGGCAATGTGCCTTGTTTGGGGTGAAAATGTAATAAAAAAAAACATGAATATACTTAGTAATATATTTATATAAATCAGAACAGCGATGAAAACACATAATTACTATAAAAAAGGGTATGGAAAAAATGCCAGAAAAAATTGTGGGATATAATTTTGAAAGCCGGTTTATCATAATCTTTTTTTGTTGTATTCAATCTATTTTTTTTAATTGTATTTGAAAGATTAAAACCTAAATTAATTTCGAAAATAAAAAAAAATCGTATATGTAAAAAAAGAAAGCTGTTTTTGTTTAAACAAAATAATAGATTTCCACTACGAGTAAATAAACATAATGGGTCCATTATGTTCCATTATATATATTTGATAAATAGTAAAAAAAAAATCATTAAAATTTGGGTCCTGGGAATGACCTTAAGCTATATCCGATAGTGAGGCCCCAGCTTGCGGGCTCTGGGGAGTGTGAAGTCACCCTTTAATTGCCATTGCTTCCAGGTCCACTCTGAACCGGATTGGATGTACCTGTTAGGGTCCCAACTATCGGTTAAATAGAAACCGACTCGCAAAAAAAATATATATATTATATTAAAATTTTCCTCAAAATCACCGGATTCGGCATCAAAAATAAAAAAAAAAGTTGATATGCCGTAAAACAAAAACAACGAACCACCCATTAAAATTTGTTAATTTCCTGATTTCTGGTGAATTTTTATGTAAAAGGAAGAGATCAAAATGTTTATAGATTTTGAGCATCGGCTATTTATTTTACACCTAATAATAAAACTATACGCTTAAGGAATTGATATGTTTTTTTTTTCGGCCCAAATCTATATTTTTCATTATATTATCTTAACATTACTTGTAGATTTTTGCATTTAATTTCGATACGACCTCTTAGTCAGCTGCAATGCACGAATGCTGAACGGTTTCACTCACCTCAAAAGTCTTTCTACAGAGATGCTAAATCACTTTCCTTCATATTCCCTTCACTGCCCACAAAAGTTGACATACTTTAAAACACGTTTAATTGGGCTACTCATCAAAATTTACGTTTTTATTCTGATAACACTAAAATATAAATGGACACTGCAACATATTTTATTACAAAATGATAAATTTAAATACTCTAGAGTTGTAAGCCATGTTTACTTTCCTATGGTTAGTTGTTCTACACAAGTCCTGGAGGTGACTAGTTCTCAGTAGACAGTTTGTGAGTTGGAAGCTACAGAGCAAAGATTCTTCCAGTGTTGACACGAAGAAAACATATGCGAAGTTGCTACAGAAAAGGTTTTATTTTTATTTCTGTTTTCTGATTTGTTGGTAGCGGAACATGAATTTTATTCGTCAGTTCCTAGCAGCATCGTTTATAAATATAATCTCCCGACTGTGCGGGATCATACGCCATTATAGTCCAAAACTATTGCAACAAGTGCAATAAAGTAAACTGTGTATAAATTGTCCGCAAAATCATTGAAATCTCTCATTTACCATTGCTTCCATCTCTGAACTTCAGATTACGATCTGCTATCGATATTGGTTATCTAATTGGTACTGATTAAAAAAATCTATGAGTGTTAGTTGACGTTGCTGATTATTAGTTTGCTTTGGAGTAGCAAGTCTAGTAGGATCGGGTTTTATGTAAAACAAACTGGAACGAAAGAGAAGTAGAACGAAAGAAAGAATGAGAAAAATACAATGAGAGAGAGAAAGAAGGCACGCGGAAAAGAACGACGAAGTAAGAGACATACAAACAGAAGAACGAGAGAGAACGCGAAGAACAGCAATAGCGAGAGAGAGAGAGAGAGAGAGAGAGAGAGAGCGAAGACGACCAAGAAATAGGAAGAGCGAAGAACAAGCGAGACCAGAAAAACATGAAATAAAAAAGAGAAAAAAGACCAAGAAAGAGAGAGAGCAAAGAAGAATGATGCTTAGAGAGTGCGAAGACAAAAGAGACAGCAAATAAGTACGAGAGAGAGAGAGAGAGACAGAGCGAAACAGAAGGAGAAAGATCAAAGAAAAACGAAACCGAGGGTGATGACGCCACAGAAAATAGTGAAAAAAGGATGACTGAGAAGTATGTAGGGCCGAAGTCGCCTTCACATTTTCGCCAAGTTTCAGGAAAATCTAATGGATGGGGCAAAATTTATGGGGTAAAAGGTGACATTTTTTGCAGTTTTGAGCATTTGGTACCCCTTTTTAGCTGCTGTGAACGCCGAATCCCAGTGGAAAAATACAAATGGTGCAATTTCACGTCTATATTTGAATTCAGCACCATTGAAAACCACTATATAGACATACATATCAAGTTTTGAGTAATATGAAAAAGAGCTTCAAACAGACATTTTTTTAGCTTTAAAAGTCCCAGAGGAATGCAAATCAGAATTTTGCCAGGGTCATCCATATTGAATTTATATTAAGAACAATGGCTGCCACATTCTCACCAAGTTTCAGGAAAATCTAATGGATGAGTCTAACGCTATGGGGCAATAAGTTTCATTTTGGGCATGTGGTGGTGTTTTTGACCTTTTGTGAGCCCATGGGGACGCCAAATCCTACTGTAATTGAATAACGGTGCATTTTCAGGCCTTACCACATGTACATGTGAGTTGACCACCGTGATAATCACTATATATTTTTTAAATAAACATATTATTTTATAGTTTATATATATATTTTTTTTTTTCTAAGCAAAAACTTGATATGTCGGACTATATATATATATATATATATATATATATATATATATATATATTAGTCCGACATATCAAGTTTTTGCTTAGAAATATATATATATATATATAAACTATAAAATAATATGTTTATTAAAAAAATATCTTCGCCGGACTGATATATTTACCGGATATCTCACCAAACCAAAGGAAATACCACGGAATCATGCCTACTTCAGATTGTTACTTTGTGCCTTAAAATTTTTCGATACGCATTGGATCCTTTTACCTCCATACTACCAAATATTCTCACTTCAGGATTTACCATTCAATTTGGATAGGAAGGTCCATATCCTTTTCATTCTAAAGCTCATATATAATTAACCTATATCTATGATTTAAAAACGTTACAAACTTTTAAATATGATTTTGTATGTTTATTATATTAAGCAAATTGGGTCTAAACCCTTATAATATTTGTTAATATTCTTCATGTGAGGAGATGAGTAAACATCGAACACCTATAGTTTAAGGAATTATATTATTGAAATGTATTCTTTGTCTCGCATATAAGAATTCTAGATATGCCATTTAATCGTTTCATATCATAATATTTAAAGTAATAGATTATGATATATACATATATATATATATACATATATAATTTAAAGGAGATTAGAATAATAGTCTAAAGAGCTAATTGTATTTTAATGTAACAGTGCAATTACTAGTTTAATTAAAATACAGGAAATGCTCGTTGTAATTTAGATATATAATAAGCTCGATAGTTAAATGTCCTAGAGCTAATTCAATATTAAGTAAAGTGATTTTCAATTTAAAAAATTAAAAAAAAAAAATTTATTTAAAAATCAAATTTTAATTAAATTAAAAATCAGTTTCATAAGAAGGAACAACAACAAAGTCAACTTTGACTTTGTTGTTGTTCCTTCTTATGAAACTGGTTTTAAATTTAATTAAAATTTGATTTTTAAATTAAAAATTTTTTTTTTAATTTTTTAAATTGAAAATCACTTTACTTAATACATACATATATATATGTGTGTGTTTGTGTGTGTGTGTGTGTGCGTGTGTGTATGCACAAAAACCAATACAAAAGTCACGACAGAAAGAGTACAGATTTTTGCATAATTTTTGTAAGCGTAGTTATTTGTAAAATGCTGGGCTCAATTTTTGTATAAAGTCTCATTATACCTTTAAGGCGTATGCTTGTACTAAACTAAAGTCAATAGAAACACGATATAAAAATCTACATACAATCACACAGGAAATAGAAACACGCTTTTCTCACCTAACATGTGTATCCGTTTATGTTTAAATTAATATGATCCCATAGTTATGTCAAACGATCAGGCGGTTGGGTTTAGTATCGGAGGAAAAGTCATACTCGAAATCTCGTTACTATCATCATGTAAGTACGATCATTAGTCAGAATATATGTTATCATACACAACTAAAAAATTCAATTTTCTTTAGCTTTTATCAAAATTTACTAAATATTAGTATTATTGACCTCAGTAAATATGGCCCGGAACACTATTGTTTGAATGACAGGAGGATTAAAAACTGTCCCCTCTTAAAAAAAAACAAACAAACAAAAAACAAAAACATAACTTGATCAAACATATCACTATAAAATAAGTAGTAGTCGGTTACAAAAATAATTGATGATAATAAACGTTAAAATTACATCTACTAATGTTGTTCATATATTTTAGCTTGGGGAATTATATGCTCATGTCTTGCTTGTAATTTTTTAAATGCACTTTAACTCAAAGAAGTTTTACTTCATTGGATTCTCATATATGTAACGTGGCCGTTACTTTTACACTTCGTCGTTACATTTCACATTTCTCAGACCCACACGTTGTTTGGCGCAATCACAAAGAAAAAAAAGTTAATAAATAAAAATCAGACACGGAATTTTTTAACAGTGCAAATGATATGCACTTCGTCGTTCTATTAAAACAACGCATTTTACAACGCTGTGTTATATAAGTGTCTGTTTTTTTTTTTTTAGTCTTTGTGCGCTACATCACGCTGGCTATAGTCAGCGTTTTCTCACTTTTCACTCTACCCAGAACGCACTTCGGTTATCCGTTCGACCAAATGCTGCCTTTTTTTCTTTTTCTCTCTTCTTTCCGTAACCTTCACGCGTACACACTGTGCTTAGACGGCCGTTACTGCTAATATTTTCGCTTATAAGCTATCCTATAGCTATTGCTCATTTTCCCACACACACGTTATAAGTACTATGTTACATATATAACAAATATACATTCTGAATAACTTATGTAAGTGTCTAATATATCGGTTTGTACAGTAGTAACCCACATTTTTAAGCAGTTATTTACATTAGTATAATATTCCGCAAGTTCTTTCAAACTGCACTGATGGAACTGTAGCGGACAGTGTTTCAACCTATAACTCTCCAGAAATTCGCAGATGATTGGATCGGTTTAGTAGCTCCATATGGGAATAGTGACTATGGCAGAACAATTACAGGTCTCATTTTCAAGCCAAGCCAATAGCGTATACATAACTGAAAGTATGGTTAGCTGAAGTGGTTTTCTACGGAAATCGATAACTTCGGTCAAAGATCAAATGTTATAAGCAAAAACACAGGAATGATAGAAAACGTAAACAAAGATCTTTTGTTTGGAAAGTTATACCATTCTGAGTTTTGTAGATAAGTATTGATTAGTCGTATTATTTGGATTTTTCCAACTACAAATCCAAGAAAAAGCGTGAATCGTTAGAAAATTACCCCCAGACAGTAGTCTAAGAGAGGCGTAAATAGATGGTGACATTTACTGCTAATAAGACTAAGCTGCTCTCCTTTAACAATTACAAGCCTCTTCAACTAGCGATATCCATGATAAATAACACCATACGTAAAAATTATTCCTTCAAACTTCATGGATTAACATTAACAGAAAATATCAAATGGAATAAATTGCTGCAGTGAAGTTGGGATCCATCTATCGTACTACAAAATTGATCACACCTGAGAGTATTGCATACCTCTATACGGCCACCACTTGCCCATGCATTGAGTATTGTTGCCACATTTTAGCTGGGGCATCTACCACTAGGCTCTTCTTGGATAGGGTTCAAAAAAGAGTTTTCAATATAATATACGCAACTATGTCAACTAAGCCCCAACCCCTATCCCATCGCCGCAATGTTGTATCGCTGTGCTTTTTCACAAGCATTTTAATGGAATGGGCTCTGATGAACTAATTGCACGTGTTCTCCCTCGACGTATATATTCCCGACAAATCCGCTTGGCAACAAAATCACACGCATTCACTGTTTACGTCCCTAAATGTCAGAAAGTTGTCTACTCAAATAACTTCTTCCCTAAAACAGTTATGCCTTTGAATTCTCTTCCTGCTGTCTGCTTCCCAGACTGTACTGATATGCAGAAGTTTAAGGGCAACGTAAACCAACATCTTAATCTTTCTTAGCCATGGCCCCAATTAGTTGCCCCTTACGCTTTGTTCGGGGTGAAGAGGAGTAAATTAAAAAAAATCTACTATTCTTATCTTGAATATCATTTTCACAATATTTTCTTCCACTTAACCTCCGACCTTCTTCAGGTGTATCTTGTACAACCTGGGAAGGAACCGTGGGCTTTTGGACTACGTATTTGGTAAACTTTAGTTGTCACAGTTACTCTTCTAGAGGTCGGTGGTTCAATTTTCAATGCGAGCGACACTGAAAATAGAATCGCGACTTAAGTAAGACTTTTACTCAGTTATAATTCATGGAAATTAAGTATTCTACTTCTATACATTAAACAAAAGGGTTTGGTTTGAAATTCTGTGCGGATTCCCGAGTTTGACAAAAAGATTCTCGAGTTCCACAACATACACTTGAACGAAGTCTCTTGTTACATCGATGGGAACGTTGTTGAACTAACAAGTGTAATTTGAACAGAGATAATGCTGCTCAACACCATACATAATATCCCTGCAGATTTTCTCATAAATAATAGCCACCTAAATCCAAGTTGCACTGTGACTTATTTTCAATGAAAACGCAATAAAAAATACAAATGAATAAATGTAGTCTGGGTGATACAAAAAATAAAATTAGGTGTTAGTCGAAAAGTGATACTTTTTTTATTTTGATCATTCGGCCTGCTATTCCCAATGTGGACCTTATTTTCTCAATCTTCCGACTAACAGTAAAATGCTTATTAAATTCAATAAATACGGATTTTTTTTTTTAAAATGAGCCTTTTTTTTAATCCACGTTAGAGGGTTAATTGTGTTCGTTTCGTCAGTCATCATTGAATTAGTTGTGCTAATTAAATTGTTATTCATATTATTTAGATCTTCGAAATACTGTTCTCATCAAAAATATCATTTTAACAACGTTTCGGTCGATGTTACCTCCAACCTTCTTTAGATATATTTTGTCGAACTCAGGAATACTTTATCACTCTTACCGCAAGAACCCGTGGGGAAGGGGTTAGATTATTCAAAATTTCCGTCGAAATTTCCTAGTTTGACAAAAATATCCCAGAGTTCGACAAAATACACCTGAAGTAAATCAGAGATTACATCGAGCGAAACGTGAAAACACAAAATTAATACTCTACGGCTGACTGGGACGGCTTCCGTACATTTATATCTGATCTACCCTTGCATTCCATGTTTAAAAAGGATGTGTTGTCCATAGTATCAGACCTGACCGAATGGTTAATTGTAGGCATAGACCGATTCATACCATCAAAGAATTTTCAACAAGAACCTAACAGCCAGCCATGGTTCTCCTCAGAATGGGCTGCTGTCATCTCGCATAAAAATTACTTTTCCATAGCTACAAACGTAATAGATGCACTCAGACTAACGCTGCTTTCAGGACTGCCAGCCACCACTGTAAAAGTGTAATAAAAATGCAAGAGAGCTATATGCTCAGTCTTTTAAATCCAAAGTAGCTGAGCTGCGGCTTGGTTTCCACCAGTTTTGGCAAATAGCAAACAGAATCCTAGACAGAAGCATGCGTTCTATCCTAACCATCATCAATGGACCTGGGGTCGTCTCGTCAGTATCAGACAAAGCCAAACTATTTGCCAAGAGCTTTGCAGCTAATTCTACTCTATATGACGAAGGCCATCAACATCCCGTATTTCCTCCTATAGCAGACAACACGCTATGCAACTTACAAATATCTGTGCGTGAGGTCGCCAAGCTAAAGAAGAACCTTGATTCCAGTAAAACAACTGGCCCTGAGTACATTCCAATTATAGTGCTGAAAAAATTTCAATCAGAACTTGTCCCCATACTTACAAAACTCTTTAAGCGTTGCCTTAAAGGAGAAGTGCTTCCCAACACCCTGGAAAACCTCATCAGTATGCCTCGTATTTAAAAATTCAGGTGATCGCTCATCTTCCTCTCAGTACAGACCAATAAGTATCCTGTGTGTCATGAGTAATTTGCTGGAATCCATATTAAATAGAGAAGTTATCCACCACTTCAGAAGAAATAACATTCTTAGTGATATGCAATATGGTTTCCGTCTGCCAGATCTACAGTAGATGGTTATATATCATAGGATTAGTAAATCTCTTGACAAAGGCTTCCTTTCCAGGGCAATTGATCTTGACATATCAAAGGCCTTCGATAAGGTATGGCATAAGGGCCTGTTCACAAGATTTCCAGCTACGGTATAACTGGAAATGTTTATCAGTCATTAAATCTTTTCTTTCTGATAGGCTCATAAGAGTAGTTGTTGATGGGCAGAAAAAAGAGACCCTCAATATTAATGCCGGAGTTCCTAGAGGGCCATCCTAGGCCCAACTCTCTTCCTGATCTACATCAATGATCTCCCAAAACACATACTTAAATCATTCGTTGACATCTATGCTGATGAAACGACCATCTATGGAACCACATCAAAGGGTGTAAATAACAAAGTTTTCTCTAATTCTCTCACCTCTTATCGTGAGCACGTAGTACAGTGGGGGAAGAGGTGGCGGGTTACTTTTAATGCATCTAAATCGAAGCTCGTATCTTTACATCATCAACGCTCTGATCCCCATCTGGCATCAATTGGAATGGATGGGTCTCGTTTAGGTTAAGCTCCATGTTTTGATAAGCTTCTGGGATTGACCTTTACTCCTGACCTGAAATGGAACACGTATATCAAGTCAGTTGCCAAGGTCGCTGGAAAAAATGGGAGGATCTTTCTACCACTCCAGAAGACCCCTCACTGCTGATGCAATTCTCTACCTGTATAAAAGCCAAGTACGTCCAAGGATGGAGTACTGCTGCCACATCTGAACAAGAGCTGCTAATAAAAACCTTTCCCGCCTTGACAGAGTACAAAATAGGCTTCGTGGCTTAGTGAGGTGTGCCCTTTTCTTTTCCCTGCAACCTCTCTCTCACAAAACAGACGTTGCGAGCCTGTCGGTCTATCGTTACTTTCATGGCAAGTGCTCGTCTGAGCTCCAATCTCTGGCCGCCTTCCTTCAAACTTTCACGAAAAACACCAGTCTAGCTGAAACCACTGTCAACAATTTTCCCCACTCTTTATCTGTGCCAAAACCAAAACTTAGATTCCATGAATAAAGCTTCTTTCTTAGAAGTGCACGCCTGTGGAACTCTTTTCCGTTTGCCCGTTTCCTACCTGGATACAAGCTGGATGTCTTCAAGTCCAACATAAACAAATTCCTGATGAGCAACTCCCTTAAGTAAGACACTTTATCAAATCTCCAATACTAACGTACTGTACACGCAATAACCCTTATCCTCGAGTGACTTCCGGGCGTTTGTAAGTGGCGACTACCTTGTAAAAAAAAAAAAACTAAGTACATGAAAAAAATTAGGGACATGTACTTAACGTATATACGATTAAAAGTAGAAAGAACTTGAATATTTCCATTTATCTAAAGTGATTGGACTCAGCATTACTCCGAAATATTTATATACTGTAAAAGGACAGCGTGTTACCCAATGAATCAGATCAGGTTTCTTATGGTAAAAACATGAACAAAATATTGGAATGACCTGGTTGGTATCGGCGTGGCTTCATCTCTTGATATTGCAAACCACTTACCTGCAAAAGCAAAAAAAAAAAAAAAAAAAACGTGAGAAGGAGAAAATAAAAATGTAAAACAAATATCATTTATTTTTTTTCTGAAAAAATTATCAAACTTAAGACAAGTAGAAAAAAGAAAAAGAAAAGAAAAAGAGAGGAAAAAGAAAAAGAAAGATATGGGAGAAAAACATCAAAGAGAGAAGAACGAAATAAAGAGAAGATAAACACGAAATAAAGAGGGGAGAAGAACGGGCGAGAGAAAAAGAGAAAAGATGGGATGGGGCGATGAAAAACAAGAATGAACAGAGAAAAACGAAAGAAAAAGAGAGAACGAAAAAGTGAAAGAAAAGAGAAACAGCAAATAAAAAAGAGAGAACGAGAAAGAAAAAAGAGAGAACGAGGAAGAAAAAAGAGAGAACGAGGAAGAAAAAAGAGAGAACGAGGAAGAAAAAAAAGAGAACGAGGAAGAAAAAAGAGAGAACGAGGAAGAAAAAAGAGAGAACGAGGAAGAAAAAAGAGAGAACGAGGAAGAAAAAAGAGAGAACGAGGAAGAAAAAAGAGAGAACGAGGAAGAAAAAAGAGAGAACGAGGAAGAAAAAAGAGAGAACGAGGAAGAAAAAAGAGAGAACGAGGGAGAAAAAGAGAGAACGAGGGAGAAAAAGAGAGAACGAGGGAGAAAAAGAGAGAACGAGGAAGAAAAAAAGAGAGAACGCGGAAGAAAAAAAGAGAGAACGCAGAAGAAAAAAAGAGAGAACGCAGAAGAAAAAAAGAGAGAACGCAGAAGAAAAAAAAGAGAGAACGCAGAAGAAAAAAGAGAGAACGCAGAAGAAAAAAAGAGAGAACGCGGAAGAAAAAAAGAGAGAACGCGGAAGAAAAAAAGAGAGAACGCGGAAGAAAAAAAGAGAGAACGCGGAAGAAAAAAAGAGAGAACGCGGAAGAAAAAAGAGAGAACGCGGAAGAAAAAAGAGAGAACGCGGAAGAAAAAAGAGAGAACGCGGAAGAAAAAAGAGAGAACGCGGAAGAAAAAAAGAGAGAACGCGGAAGAAAAAAAGAGAGAACGCGGAAGAAAAAAAGAGAGAACGCGGAAGAAAAAAGAGAGAACGCGGAAGAAAAAAAGAGAGAACGCGGAAGAAAAAAAGAGAGAACGCGGAAGAAAAAAGAGAGAACGCGGAAGAAAAAAGAGAGAACGCGGAAGAAAAAAGAGAGAACGCGGAAGAAAAAAGAGAGAACGCGGAAGAAAAAAGAGAGAACGCGGAAGAAAAAGAACGCGGAAGAAAAAAGAACGCGGAAGAAAAAAGAACGCGGAAGAAAAAAGAAAGAACGCGGAAGAAAAAAAGAAAGAACGCGGAAGAAAAAAAGAAAGAACGCGGAAGAAAAAAGAAAGAACGCGGAAGAAAAAAGAAAGAACGCGGAAGAAAAAAGAAAGAACGCGGAAGAAAAAAAGAAAGAACGCGGAAGAAAACAGAAAGAACGTGGAAGAAAAAAGAACGCGGAAGAAAAAAGAAAGAACGCGAAAGAAAAAAGAGAGAACGAGGAAGAAAAAAAGAACGAGGAAGAAAAAAAGAACGAGGAAGAAAAAAAGAACGAGGAAGAAAAAAAAGAACGAGGAAGAAAAAAGAAGGAACGCGGAAGAAAAAAGAAGGAACGCGGAAGAAAAAAGAAGGAACGCGGAAGAAAAAAGAAAGAACGCGGAAGAAAAAAAGAGAGAACGAAGAAGAAAAAAGAGAGAACGAAGAAGAAACAGAGAAAGCTGGATGCAAAAAAAGAGCGCTGCAGATAGATATGAGCAGAGGAAGAAAGAGAAGAGTACGATAAGTAGGAAATAAACGGAAGGGAGATATGGGGAAAAAAGGAAACTAAAGCTGTTTATATAATTGTTGTGTAATAATTATTATAATGAAATGTTCAGGCGCAGATTAATAAAATTATTATTATTAGTATTACTATTATTATTGTTATTATTTGGCGCCCCCCCCCCACCCGACCACAAGATGGTGGACCTGCAAATTCAGCCTTGTTCGTTCGTCTGCCGCACTTATCTTTTGGAATTTTTAAAATTTTGCACAAATATTAAACATGATATGAGGAAAAAAGCAACATAACGGATTTTCCGGGAAAACTCCGGTTGAACCCCATTGGGGTGCCTGTCCGGTTAAAATGGCTAAAATTGTCACCTTTGTGCTTATTAAAAAAAATTGATGCCTTGGATTTTTATAAAACTTTTTTAAAGGTTGTAACTAACTGATTGCTATATAATTTTGATTGTCTATACTTCGTGATAACTCTTGGGTGTGACCCAGGGGTTCTTTTATGGCTAATACAAACACTCCATTTTTGGAACTATTTTACCCTATTTTCCCAAATTTTCTACGTATGTCTATTTAGCAGTTTTGCATGATGTTGAACTCAAATTTAAATGTGTTACGGTTGGGGGCTTACATGGCTAAATGTAGAGACGGGGGAAATGATGGACTTAGTTTTTTTTTTTTTTTTTTTTTTTTTGCATGGTGCAGAACACAAATTTACATCTTTTAAAATATAAAACTGCACCGTTTGTTCATTTTCACCAGAATTTTACAGCGACTTTTGGGGCTAAATGGGGGTGGGAGGGCATACGCTGGACCTAGTTATTTTTTATGACTCGTTAAATGTACACTCACGGAGGACCAGGCATTCTTCACCTGCTATTATTATTATAATTATTATTATTCACTACTATTATTCTATTAGTAGAATAATCTCGTCTCTTATTTTCATAACATGTCGGTCGATGTAACACTTGGCTTTATACTAATGTGTTCTTAAAACCTTACAATCTTAAACTCGAACTCAGGAATCTATATGAAATTAGAATCAGATTTTATTTTATTTATAGGATAGAGTATTCTTATTACGCCCGTTATGATTGAGTAAAACTATCAATTATTATTATAAAATATTTATTATCCGTTGCAGTAAAAATAACATTTTAACATTTAAAAGGCCGTCTCCTTGATACGATTATTAATCATTACGCTTCCGATCAACATTGAGAATTATAGTTTACATTATGGCATCATTAAACTTCATATGTCTAGCAGTAGCATATCAGTACTTATTATTTAAAATGCAATATCAACAAATACTGGCCATGAACCTTACACCTAAATATCCAACTCCTTATATCATTCATCATTAAACTATCAATCTATCTTATTAACACTTTCATCTAGACGCATTATGAAATAAAGGGGTCGAAACATCCCATAAATATATTTACATTCAACTCTTTCATCTGCATTATATTTACGTATTTTAGTTTTGGAAATCATGTAGAAGATATCAAAATGGAGGAATAGAAACTCTATTAATGTTTTTAGACTTTTTCTACGTCTACTCGACAATGTTTGAGTGTCTAATTATTCTAGCCTATGGAATATCCATCGATTTTATTCACTGGCTAGTATCTCAGCAATTGATATTCTATACAATATGAAATTTGAATAAATTACAGTTTGGACGATGCAGTAAACCATCGTATGTGCTGTAGAGTCACGTAAATACAAAAAAAACAAGGTGCTTCGAATGGTTTGTTGATTATGTAATGGTTTTAAAGTTATTTTCAGGTTTATCTTACATTACTTTTCTTTGCATTGGACTTTATGTTCGAACATAATCTCAAACGAGGATTGAGGATTACCTTACCGAAAATTCATTGCTTTGAAGTTTATTTTCGAACCAATCCTTATTGGATTATGGTCGTCTCTCCAGATTAATCTTCCAAATATATTGTTAGACTATTTTTTTTTTATCTTATTTCTACGTAATTTTTCCTCAACATTATTTATAATCTAATTTAAGGTTTTGCTATCTTACTTCTCTTACATTTTTCTTTTCTATTTCCAATTGTTTAGTCATTCTCCATTCCATTAAACAGTCCCCATTAATTCACCCTATAATTTTTTAG
Organism: Euprymna scolopes; assembly: GCF_053919585.1. Classification (NCBI taxonomy): domain Eukaryota; kingdom Metazoa; phylum Mollusca; class Cephalopoda; order Sepiida; family Sepiolidae; genus Euprymna; species Euprymna scolopes. Next base: position 91,854,253 of record NC_136504.1, read on the forward strand.
ATTCGTTTCATTTCTAATGTAAGAGTTTTTTTTTTTGTTTTGTATACCCATATAGTGTTATAGTGAAGGGTTTTCTCTTCAACTTATGAAAAGCATTTAATTTAGAAAAACCATGGCCTTAAGATCTTCTTTTCTATTAAATAGACCTTATAAATTTTTTTAATAAGTTTAAATAATAGAAGTTATATTTTACAAAACTACAAAATTAAGTAGTTGCGCTTTGCTTTTTATGTACAGACGTTTGAGGCATATGGCTGTACATTTTGTAATAACCCAAAAGATATTAAATTTTCAATGACATCAACACTATATGAAAAAAAAAACGTTTAGACAGGGTGGCGTATATATATATATATATATATATATATATATATATATACCTGTAGTCTACTTAATATTTTCCAAAAATCAAACGTATAAGCCGTTATAAAATGCCAATTTATAAAGAACCAACACCTCATTAATAAGTATCTATTTTTGCACAATGGTATTGCATTTTGGAGAGATTTCTTGAGAATAAGTTTATAAAACATCACATTGTGAAGTAAACATATTATAGAGCGAAGGCTACAGAAAATTATATATGCATCAATGGACCCTTTTGTAGATGCTTGTTCTGAAGTGAATATATTATCTTCTGTAATTTTCAGAAAAGAATATACAAAACTAATAAAACATTTTAAGGATTTCACTTATAGGGACAAGAAAATCTCCATAAGTAAAAAATATCTACATCACTTTTTGTGGAAATAATGATATAGCTTTGGATTCAGACAGAGACCATGACTATTTAGAATGTATATATTGAAATCTTAAGGTCAACTGCCTTAACAGAAACGAGAACAGTGTACGATTTAGGATCTTCAATATAATTTATAGGAATTCGAATATGTTACATGCAATTTAGCATACGTTTTTGCATAATTATTTCATCAGCAAAACTATTTTTAATATAAGACTCCCCTTCATAATTCAAGCCTTCTTATAAGGGTAAACAGTTTTCAAGCACGTAACTAAATAATACTTAGTACTTAAAGTAGCTTTAATCTAAATAATTTTACGAATAACCTGTTTGTACTCGGAAAACAATATTAAGAAAACCCCATAATGCACACTTTCTGTATAGTTGATAATTTTTTTTTAAGATAAGGAATTATAATACATGGCGGAACGATGAAATGGTCGCCCTAGAAAAGACGACACCATTCAACTTCCGTTTTATAAACCCGGGTTTATTTATTTATTTTTATTTTTTGATACAGACCGTCTACTAGTTTACCAGTTGTGTAAAACTCCAAAGAACGATAGGAACCATCTGTCATGTCTGAAAATGACACAATGTTCAACGATTAAGACAGGAGATGCGCAGCTGCACTACCCATGCTTTCTACCGATCAAAGTTATTACAAGACCATTGCCGGCACCTTCAAAATGCAAATCCTGACGGTTCAACGCTTAAGGGCACAGCTCCAAGTTTCCGGGCACGGTTATTGTCTTTGGCGTGATTTCAAGTCAGGGTCGAATCATCACACCTTCGAAGTCGGTTTGAAATCAACACTTAAGTGTATATAGATGTGCTGAAATGTTTTGTCATCCTCTGATGCAATCAAGTGGCAGCTGGCAGACTCTGGCTATGGCAACATAACTCGGCGCCGGCTCACAAGTCCAAATGTCCAGAGGCTAGGCTTTAGAAGGAATGCTACGACTTTGTACGCTTCTCTTACTGGCCCCATCCTCGTCCGACATGAACCCGCTGGACTACTTCCTTTGGTCCTACTTCGAAATCATCACCACCATGACCTCCTACAAAACCAAAGCCAGCATGATCGCCGCCATCTGCCGAGTATTCGTCAGGTTCCCGCCAGTGCTTGTGGAAAAGACATGCTCCCGGTTCCGGACCCTTATCGATGAGATGATTGAAGCAGAAGAAGCTACATCGAATAGATGTCAGTTTATTGCATAATTAAGCTACCTGAATTGAACCTCGAACCTCGGGGATTTAAATAAACTTGATTTCATTCTTTATTTAATTTACAGGAATAGGTTGTTCTTGTTCATCAACTAGAAATGCATAGAAGTGTTATGTAAATATTGCTATATTCTTAGTGTCCTTTGTAATGAACATTGCACATTTGTTTCTGAATAATGTTAATTAGAACGAATTGTTACTGAGTACATTCATCCACTATATCATGTGTAGAAAGTTACTTCGGCGAAAACGCTGCTAGAATAATATCCTATGTAGGAATTATAATCCGACTTATTTAAATAATACATTTTTATAATACAATGTTTGACTCCGTCGGTTTGTACGTCCATCCATGCTGGATAAGCACGTGTTCTATGTGAATTCAGAAGTAACCAATAAGATGAATGCTTAAGTGCTTGCGGCAGTAATTATCTACTATCGATAAAGAAATGGATTTTTCTTTGTTTAAATATAGTTTCTGTCAAATACTGAAATTGTTCAAACTTGAAACCAAATTGTAGTCTTTCTTGAGATACTGAACTCCATTGGCAGTGACAGTTAATCCATACGGTGAAATGAAAGTAAACAAAGACGCCATTTAAAAGTCTTTATTGAAAATGGTTTCAGTTAACATTGAATGCCTTTAGTAATTGGCGCTTTTTAGTATTTTGCGTAATGTACTTTTTAAATTTGTAAATTCTTTATATGCTAACGATCCGAGTTTTTCTTAACAAAAAAGCATCACGCATAAATGCATAACTAGCAGAATCTGTAGAAATTCCACAGCGGCATCTTTCATATGTAATATAATGCTGCTGGGTATACTGTGCACGTTCAAATAAACACCTAACGATATTATGATAGCCCTTGTTAAAACTGTTAAACAATTTATATGAGTAATCTGTTTAATCTAGTGTCAGAACATATTTGGTTAATTGCGATTTATCTGCAACATATCATTATAGGAGTGGGTAACATAATTTCATTGTATGGACGCCCGCTGCAAATGGAAACCCTACAATATCATAATGCCATCTAAAGAGGGAACAGATATTACTCTTTGATCTTAGCAAAAAAACTAAGAAGGTATATTTTACTTTTACGTACTGCCCAAAAGCAACATAGTTTTATTTATTTTTTACATGGCGCCTGGGGTGATCAGGAGATCCTATGGACTAAAAGGAAGATACAAAGTGATCACTAGGGCTATGACAGAATATTCTTATCATTTGGCTCGAGTATATATTCGACACAATTAATTAATCCAGAATTGCATCAGGTAATATAAAAAATATATAAGATCTAAACTGATACATACTCGAGAGTCAAAATAATGAAATGAATATTCTCTTGTTATAGCCTTAGTGACCATATATTATGAACATTGAATTAGTGTTTCCATATATAAATTTAATTTCGTAGTATGCCACTTGTATCCGATAGATTCGATACTTTTTTGTGTACCAAGAGCGAAGGTCCGCTTGAAATATAAAAAATAACAATAAAAACATTTAATACAAAAAGTAACATCGTTTTCCATGCTTCACAACACCCTCATAACCTTTAAATCACTATCCGAGAAGCAGACGTGGACTTTTAACACACACACACACACACATATATATATATATATATATATATATATATATATATACGAGGGCGTGAATTAGTTAATGCCTCTGACCCACTTTCAGTTGTCGGATCTAGCTGAAATTTGTCATGTGCAATCAATTATATCTCTACGGGTGATGTGACAAATTACAGCTCTGAACTAATCGTGGTTTCTGTTTTATAGGTGTTTGAACTGAGTCAGGTGTGAAATGGAGCCTGTTGAATGTCGAGCAGTGATTCGGTTTTTGTATTTGAAAAGACACACACCACAGGAGACTTTTGATGAAATGCAAAACTTATGGAGATAATGCCCCATCATATGACCTTGTAAAACGCTGGCATTGTGAATTCAAACATGGCCGGAAGTTTGTGGAAACAACTCCCAGACCTGGTCGCCCCTCACCTTCTGCCATTGATGAGGCATCTGTCCGTCAAGTCGAGGCTGCCATTTTGGAAGTTCGGCGTATTACTATTCACCAAATAGCCCAAGATGTCACGATTAGTACAGGGTCTCTGGAAACTATCATTCATGACCATTCGCATATGCATAAGGTGTCTGCCAGATGGATTCCCATGTTGCTCACACAATCCCAGAAGCGAGAACGCGTCCAGTGCCCGAGGATGAATTTGTAGATATGCCAAGAAGATGTCAAAGTTTTTCAAAAGACTGATTACACAGGGCGAAACCTGGGTGTATCACTATGATCCAGAGACCAAAGTCCAGTCAATACAGTGGAAGCAGTTTGACTCACCACCTCCAAAGAAGGCAAGGGTGCAGCCCTCCGCTGGCAAGGTCATGCTCACAGTCTTCTGGGACCTTGGGATTAGTGATGATAGATTTCCTGGCAAAGGGTACCACAATTACAGGAGCCTATTATGCTGTACTTTTGAGGAAATTAAAGGAAGCTATCAAAATCAAGAGGCGGGGAAAGATCAGCAAAGGTACCCTTTTCCTGCAGGACAACGCTCCGGTCCACAATCCGCATGTCGTCATATCAGAAGCACGAGCGTGTGGTTATGAAATCCGCCCCCATCCTCCCTACTCTCCTTGCACCCTCTGACTTTCCCTCTTCCCAGCTTGAAGTTGTTTTTGAAAGGAAAGCTTTCCCAGATGGTGTAGCCTTGTTTTCTGAAGTCATGTCGTGGTTGGAGGACCAACCTGGGATGTTCTACAAAAACGGTCTCCAGAGATGCATCAAACGATGGGAGAAATGCATAACTCTGGGTGGTTCCTATGTAGAGAAAAACTGTGCCAAGTTTCGTTTCTCTACTGCTATGGGAAGTGGGTCAGGTGCATTACTTATTGCACGCCCTTCGTGCATAAAACTGTGTCAATCGCTGTATTGCATGTTAGTAAAATATGGATAGTCCATTAAATATACGTCGCACAAAAATTAAAATTATATCAAATGACTGTGTTAAGGTTAGTTATTTCCCAAAATGTTATTGAAATCCATGCGATATTCACGAAGTTGTGACATTTTATTTATCATCAAGTAATGTACACTGTCCATCGCTTTATTGCAGGTCTTTTAAAAGACAAAAAGGGGTAATTAACGGTTATCGAACAGAAAATGATTGTTCATCACAGATTTAGCTATGGAGCTTGAGAGGGAATCAAGAACTTTGGCTTCATTCGTGAACAACCCCAACACCAAATCCCAAAAGGATAAGGGCACCATGAGAAGCTTTCACGTGATATTCGGAAAATTCGTAGAGAAGTTAACCAAAACCCAAACAGCACCAGTGGTTCCATTTTTGAAAGAGCTGCAATCGCTCCAAGATCTAAACAGGCCCGATGTAATGTGTTAAATGAGATGGCAAGTAATATCAAAACTATGCCAAGGCCTCCGTTGAGCAAAGGCTTGGGCACAGAATTACATGAAAATGTATTTCCAAAGTGTCCTATTACCAGATGAGACCCGTTCTACTATTGACAGTTCAGATGGATGGGCCAAAATTTTGAACTCTAACGAAACTCCAACCTCTTACAAAGTACATCGCTAACGAGGAGGTGGAGTCGTCACGCTTTGGGCAGAAATCATTAGGGATAAAGTGGTTGGACCGTTCCGAGTTCCAGAGGGTGTCAAACTTAATAGCAATGTGCACACGCCCTTTTTGGATAAACATGTTATCATGGCTAGATGACCTACCACTGTCACGTCGCTTTCAGATGATTTTTATGCATAGCAATGAACCATCCCATTCTGCAGCCTTCCCTGAATCTATGGGCTTCTATGGAGAAAGTGTCATGACCTAACCACCGTGTTCTCCAGACCTTAAATATATCTCTGGTCAATATTAAAAAGAGGAGTTTATGAGGGAGGAGAGCAATTTACTTCAAAGGATGCCTTGATATTGTTAGAGCCATAACTCCTTTTTGAGATCAAACAATTGACTTTCCGGGGGAGCAAAAGATTGTTTATGTTATTTAAAAAAATAGTGAATATATCGATAAGTAATTCCTTTATTTGAGGCTTAGCACCTAAGATGAGCTTTTTCTCATTTTTCTTTGACAGAAGAATGTAAAAAAAAATAAAGTTACCATGTTAAGGCATTTTATTTTTAGCCTACAATAACATTTTGAGAGACCTGCGATACAGTTATGGGCGGTGAAAATTCCCCGATAACGAATAAAGTGTTATAACTTCGTGAATATAGCATGCATTTCAATAATATTTTTGGAAAATACAAACCATAACGCAGTCATTAGATGATATGATTTTCATTTTATTGTAACGTATATTTAGTGATATATTGATATTTTACTAATTTGCAATAAAGCAGTTGACGCAGTTATATATATATATATATATATATATATATATATATATATATATACATATATATATGGCAGCTGACTAAAAATTTGCCCAGAAAATGTAGTAGAGAGGATGAACATTTTAAATTACTTGTAGTGTAATAAAAGAAGCTAGATGTGCTCTCTATGCATTTGTGGCCACGTTTAACAACGTTTCCAGATATTGTCTGTAGATTTTCTCTGCTGAGTAGCCTAATAGCGTTAGTAATGTTCTCGTTTAATTGGTCAAGATTGTTGAGATTATTTGCGCAAACTTTTTGTTTTAAAGTACACCAAAGATAAAAATCACATGATGACTAGTTCAGGGAACGTGGTGGCCATAACCCTTTGCTTATTGTTCTGTTCCGTAAACCTGTCATGAAATCATTTCTATGATCTGTAAGACGTGTGGCATGTAGCGCTATCTTGTAGGAAAAAAGATTTACATTTTGTCTTGTTATGTCAGTTAGTCATTAACAGAATGAATAGAAAGGTCAGGCTACGTTTTAGTGGACCGCTTAATCTGGACAAAGTTGATTAGAGAAATATTAGAATGGTCAGGCTACTTTAAAGTGGGTTACCTTATATATATATATATATATATATATATATATATATATATATATATATATATATATATATATATAAAATGCTATGTTACATTTATAATGTTATATATTTTTATTAATATAAACAGATTTACATTGACGCAACACTGGATATACTAATGTTTGGAACTAATGATCCATTAAAACCAGAAATAATTGTCAGGAGACGAAATAAATGGTTGCTATTCACACAAAGAACCAATTCTATTGGAAGCAACCATTTATTAAGTCGTCTGGCCAAGACTTCTGGTTTTCACCGATTATTTACCGAAACATTAGCGTGTTGTGTTGCGACCGTGTAAATTAATTCATATTAATAAAAATATATCTTGCCATTCTTTTATTGAGGCGTATTATTAAATTCATTAACCTTATTATATATTACTATGGAATACTTTTAACCTGATATATACATACACACACACACATATATATATATATAATATATTAGCAGTTCAGTCCCGCTTTGCTCGGACTATGTACTGTTCAGGTGTTTGTTAGAGTTTTTAAAGGTCAAATCGTTGAACTTTGACCCCCTGAAAGCCAAATTTCCTGCCGAAACCATATTAAAAAGATTTTCACAAAACTCAGTACACCTTATATCAAACCTCGAATCTGTAGACTTTAAATTGACAAAATATTTTTGTAGGGAAATGTACACACATAGCCACACATACACAGGAAAACAATTTCACTTCATATATATATATATATATATATATATATATATATATATATGTCTTCGTTAATGAGCATTCATTAGACCAAATAAAAATATTTATACACAAATGCGTGGGATAGATTGTGTCCTGTTTATGCTCATTATCGTCGCTATTTGACTTCGATGCGCTTGTACGTAGCAGTTTCGTCGAATATTTATCTGTCGTCTGGTCTATTTAATTAAGACGAATAAACCTTTTCGCGCATGAAAAAGACGAGGGAAAAGTTGGCTGAGTTTTCTTTTTCTACGATAATTTTTTAATAGAATTTACTTCAGTGAAAGATACGAATCTTCGGCAAGTTCTTCACTGCTTAAATAAAGGAATGTGTGGCGCAGTCAGCCTGACATTGAAGTATCATTCGCGTGTCTCGTTCGTATGACTTCCCTGAGAGAACTCAACCGACAAACCTCAGGTTGATGTAATTTATTATCGTTGCCCTTCCTTTTGTCTACCGTGTTTTGGCATGTCGCTCCTAATTTGTCAGTCATCTTTAACTTAATCTTGGCAAATATTATGTTCTACAGATCTAAGCCAATGTGCCTTTCTTTATATTGACTCTAGCTATTTCAACCACTACTAAGAGAGTACTTGAGGATTGAAAAAAAGTTCACAGAAGCTTCGTTAAGAAAACTAAAGACTTTAACATTAGTTATCTTAATCGCTACTGATATAGAGTCCCTAATATATATATATATATATATATATATATATATATATATATATATATATATATATATATATATATCAGTTACATAGTTATATTTGCATTTTAACCGACATATTTTTCCAGAAAGAATATTAACTGCGTCATATCTTTTAAAATTATATTAACAGCGATATGACCTTATTAAGCAATCTCCTTCCCTTTAATAATGCTAGCTCGCCATTTTTGAATTTCTAACATTTTTTCCGTTTCTGAAATAGAACAACGTTACACTTTTCACAGGGAAATTTGCAAATATTTGTACTGGTGTTTTTTTAAATTTTTTTAAAATCTCATTCATCCAGAGGAAGTCTCAAAATAAAGACGAAACGTTGATGCACACATAATACGGTTTGTTCCTTTTTATTTCTCTCTCTCTCTATATATATATATATATAATGAGGATTGTCAAAAATCTCACAGACGTTTCTTTAAGAAATCCACACACTTTAAATAAATAGATGAAATCACGCCAAATACAAATATTTAAAAGAATTATTTGTATTATTTAAGTGTTCTATTTCTCGTCAATTTTGAGTAGAAAAATATTCATAATCCTCGGGGAAAATAGCTTTTCTTCATGTGAAGAAAATGACCATTGCTAGTGTTAGATTTTTATACCTTGAACTATTTTTAGAAGTGCACTATAGTATATGTTTTACCGTTACACACCCTGATTACACAACATCGACCACGGGTCTTAAAATAGGATCAAAGTAACGAGACTGTATACACTCTCAAGTGTGCAATATCATCCACTGAATTTAAATATAACACGAGTTTAAGACATTATTTACGAAAATAAAGCTATCCATGTCTCTCATGATGGATATGTGACTATACGAAATTAATAAGAAAAAATCTTAACATGGTTCCATATATATATATATATATATATATATATATATATATATATATGGAACAACAAGGCTTCCTTCCGTCTTGACAGACTGTGGTTACCCACCCTATGGGTTCCTGCGCGTGAAATTTTTGTGGCAAGAGTTGCTCAATCTCCAACTATACTTCTTCTGCGTCGACATTGTTGAATACCAGTGGCAAGTGGAGGTTCAAGACGACTGAAAACAATGCCGAGATAAGCAGAAAGCACATACAGCGCCTAGAATTCCCAAATGGTCACCCATTTTGTACTATTCAGGCTCCACGTTGCTGAACTTCGGTGATCTTACGAGAACAGGTGTGTCAACGAGATTATGCCATATATATATATATATATGAAAATATCCTTATTAAAGAATAATAATATTTCTTTAAATAGCCAAACGATATAAGACTTTTTTCGTTTAAAAGACATGTTTTCTAAGACATGCTAGCTTTTGCTCGAATAAGAGCTTTCTATATTAATAAAAAACATGTCTTCTGTTTTTTTTTTAATTTTTAAAGTTTAAAAATCTCTTGCTGCCTTATAAATCCAATGTGTGTGAAACGGACAGTTTACAGCATTTCTCAAGAGCAACACGTGACTCAAGTGAAAATGAATAAAAATAAGAGAGCAGATTTTTTTTTTTTTAGATATCGTTCTAAATTAATATTATATCGTTTGACAAAAGAATTCTAATATTTTTTCTTTAAGAACATTTTAATGCGGGATTTATAATAAAAACTGTTTATGATTTCCTTTTCGATGCAGTGAGTAAAATCTGAGCGAACAGCAATGTATCTTCTTTTTCGCCGTGGATTTACAAAAAATTGTAGATAATAAATTTAGTTCTCATGTCCGTTAGCTGTACTCCATCTCTTTCCGGAAGTCTTATTCAGTTTTCAGACAGAAAACGTGCGTTAAATACGCCTACTTCATCGGTTTATTAACTTTACAACAATGATTGCGTGTTTCACAACGACGCCATTTTATTGCAAGGTATGAATGCATATTTCTACTTACTCGGCGGTGATATAACTCCAAAAGTAATTATCATTTTAGCCATAATTTTCTTATAGAATATAATATATATCACAAATACATAACCCAAACAGATATCTAAATGTAACCATTGTTAATACTATCAAAGAAAATAAATACATATAAACTATTTATAAATAATATATTTAAAAAGGATTGCATAAGATATTTTCGTGTTAATTATGAAAATATGACCACATTATATAAAATATGTTGATATGGTGTTAATGACAATTTTACAACCAAAGCTGGCATAAATATTACAAAACAACTGCAATTACTCTTCCGATATTTTTCAATTCATCTTATACCTATATGTTATTTTTTATAAAAGTATATGAGTTCCTATTCTCTTGAGGAGTTAGGGCGGAAAAATGAACACATTGATGTAATAATTATATAAATGGTTCAGCGCTACGAGACAGTTACTGTCAAGAATTAAACTTTTTAACACACTAAAAGAAATAAACAGTAAAATCGACAATATGTGTTGGAATTTGAAATACAAACTTTGTCGTTTTGCAGTATGCATATATATATATATATATATATATATATATATATATATATATATATATACTAGAGAAAGTACCCGTCGTTGACTGGGTTAAACAACCCCTACAGAAAATGGACTCTGATTTATGAAAGTATGATAGGTTATGAAAAGGAAGAATTTGAGGGTACCAAAATCAAAGCAAAATATGATGAAAGTAAAAATAAAAGCGATAAACCTCATAATTTATTATACAATATCTATTCATACTGAAACACTTATCACAATATTCTGTGGATCTATATTAGAAAAAAACCTTGTAAAACTTTGTAACATATTTCCATTCTATGGAGGTCAGGCGCGAACGAACACCCCATAATTTTATTATACCATATTTCTTCAAACTGAAACATAATTATCAAAGTACACTTACGCAGATAGATATGAAAAGTCTTTATTAAAGATTGTGCCTATTTCCATTCACTGGAGGCCAGGCGCGAACACATACACCAGATTTTTTTACATCATCCCTATTTAAGTTAAAACATTTATCAGAGTATCCTTATGTGCCAGATCAAACATACTCATTCCTGTGTCCCGATACATCTATCATTATATGTAATCAGTTTTCTATAATAATCAACCACATAGGAGCCTATTCGTGACAAGACACACACAGACGTTCAGCTTTATATTATAGAAGATATATAAGAACTGTGTGTATATGCGCCTGTGACTTCGTTCTATAACGTTGGAGCCGATTTTGTTGGAAATTTCGCACAAATGTACATTATGTGGCCAGCAGTGTTCTTAGATATGATTGTATCGAAAACCCGATAGAAGAAGGAACAGGTGATTTTTGCCAAAGGTAATACCTTACACAGACTAACATTACACATGTATTATAAAAGTTTTATTCCACCGCACAAACAGAAAGGCCCGGCATATAAAATCAAACAGTAGGGTCTAAGATATGACAGACGCGCATTCTAAACGAATGCTACTCTTTACATAACAACTGAAATATGATACTTGATTTTGCCTTATAAACTTACACCTAAGTATTATCAATGCGCAAGTAGTATAGCCTGTCATATAAAATCAACAGTAATTCTTTGATATGATAGATGCGCGTTCGGAACATGTTTTTTTTTTTCTATTTAGAGTTCAACTCCACGATGATACACTTGACTTTTGCAGTTAAAAAATAAACAATTGGTATTTTACAGTGCAATGCAGACTCTAATGTATTGTGGGCTAAGTCATTGCGGAATGTGTATGAAGCTATTACCCCGTGCACCGCGATGCGGCCTTTACGAAAGCAAGCACTAAACCGATTTGATTGAAAATGGGCGATTTCAATGACTATAAAAATATTGCAGGGTGCCACATTCGTTCAACATCATTCATTCCCCACGACGTCGGGTCTCCCTGCTAGTGTATACTCACACACACATAATATGTGTTACATAGAATTGGGCCGTCACATTTGTCATAATTAAACTACATTTGTCATTCAAGTAGTTTTAGTAGTGTCTGTTGTAAACTGTTATCGACACAGACTTTATCTAGAGACGCTAAATATGCCAATCACGCAGTATTTGGTAGGCCGCACAAGTCTCGAAGGTACTCACGTATGAAGATATATAACTTTCGATCCAATGGGGAAAGGTGTTAAAGATAACAGCTTAATGGCCGGAACAAAGGGCATTCGCTAACGCGGTGTAATCCATTTATATTAAAAGACGGCTTTTGGTATGATGACAATCACAACATCAGGAATAAGAATAAGTAGTGGGGCCTGTGGAAATTCCACGGTTGTATCTTTTATCTGTTGTATATAAGTCATGATTTGAATATTTGTGATATTATTTTATGGGCAGTTGGTGTGAGCGTAGAACCCACGATATTTTTGCTTAAACTGAAACTTACTTATTTTATTAAGTTAATTAATGTAATTTCAGAATATATTTACTTATATAGCTATATTTCCGAGGTGTTGTTTTTAGTAGTTTGTCACTTCTTCCTATCTATAAACATCTGGCGCTGACCGAAACTTCACGATATTATTGCACCAGGTTTGGAAAATCAAAACATGCGTGTACATAGTGGAACGATAAATTTGTCGCTCCAAAGACAAAATTACATCTTGATTTTTAAACTTTTATTCAGGTTACTTGATTATGTAAGGGAGCTGATATCCGTAACAAGGAGCATGCCTTTTCCACAACAGCCAGTGGGAGCTCGGCGGATGGCGGCGATAAGGCTAGCTTTGATGTTGTGGAAGGTCATGTTGGTTTTGTTCTCGACGTAAGAGAAAACGAAGTAGTTCAGCGCGTTCAGGCGGAGGAAGGAGGGGGTAATGAGAGAATGTTACAAAGTCTTAGCACTCCTTCTGAGGCCAAGCCTTAGTCTTTTTGGACTTGTGAGCCGGCACAGAGTTGTGCTGCCACACGCAGAGCCTGCCAGCTGCCACATGATTGCACCAGGGGATCGCCAAACATTTCAGCACTGTACAGCAGCAGGTACACTTTGGTGTTGACTTTCAAGTCGACTTCGAAGATGTAAGCTGGCATGATGTGGTTCTCACTTGAAACCACACCAAAGACCAAAACCGTGGCCCGAAACTTCATTGAGCTGTGCCCTCAAGCGTTCAACCGTTCGGACTTGCATTTTGAAGGTGCTGACAATGGTCTTGTTGTTATAACCTGGATTGGTAGAGGGCTACAGTTATACAGCGACGCATCTCCGATCTCGCTTGTTGAACATTGTGTCGAGTTTAGACATGACAGAATGCTCTAATCGCTCAACTGGCCAACTAGCAGATTGTCTGCAACAAAAAAAAAATAAATAAATAAAACGGAAATGGAATGATGTCGTCTTTTCTAGGTCAATATTTTTACCGTTCCATCCTGTAATACTGTTTTATATTGGCTGGAAGGCCAAAAACTGTATTTAATACCATTTGGAAACAAAAAATATAGCATCTAAAATTGTATGAATATTAGCATAGTATATATAGATAATAACAATAATAATGATAAAAAATAAATTTACAAAACCACCGAGTAAAATCAAGAAAGAGTTATGAAAGGATAGAGGAAACCGTCATGTACAAAAATATAATGTGTTTTAATTGGGATAAGAATTCTTACTCATAGTGCCGAGAAAATCGTCCATTCTATCATTCATTTACATATGCAGAAAATAGTTAAAAAAAAAAGAAATTTGATGTCAAACGGATTTCAAGAAAATTACTATTGCTTAATCGATTACGAGCAGATCAGCCCGGTTTTGCTCGGTCCTATGTTCTGTTCATAACTTTACGTGCATATGTATCCAGGTAACCTACATCTAAAATTTCAAGTGTTTAGACCCAAAATGGGCGGGGGAGTTTGGTAGAGTTTGTAAAAGTCAACTCTTTCAATTTTTACTTTTTGGCAGCCAAAATTTCACCCGAAAACTAATTTAAAAGCATGTTTGAATATTGTTTATGTAAAATTTCAAATTATCGACATAAAAGAGCTGAATACTTTGCTAGAGACTACAAAGAGAATATTTTGAATTTTGACGCCTTGGCAGCTAAATTTTCGGCAAAACACTAAGTAAAAAGCTTGACGTATGTCTGAATACACTTTATGTAAAATTTCAAATGTTTAGACAAAAAATTGCTAAGTAAATTGGTAGAGACCGCAGAGATTAACATTTTTTAAAAATTGACCCAAATTTTGACCCCTTACCATTTATGGTTTGGGGCTAAAATCAAATCAAAAGGTTTGATGCATGTCCAAGTAACCTATATCTAAAATGTCTAGTGTTTGAACCAAAAATTGGCGGAGGAGTTTGGTAAAATCGTTGACCCCCTTGACAGCCAAATTTCTGGCCGAAAACTGATTAAAAAGATCTTCCCAAATCTCAATACCCCTTATGCTAAATCTCGAGTCTGCAGACCTCAAACTAACAGAGTAATTTAGTAGGGAAATGTACACACAGGCACACACAGGCAGACATTTTCACTTTTATAGATATAGAGATACATTGCTAGTAATCGATTTGTGTAAAAACAAAGAAATAGTGTAATCATAAATATTACCCCTGATAATTGATATTGACCTGGCAAATTGAATAACTATAACACACTGAAGTGGGAAATATGCATATGGTAGGTATTTAGGAAAATAGATCTGCTCTAGCGAAAGATTAAGAGAGATGGACAGAAGAGGAAAACGGTGTGCAAGAAAGAATGCTAAACAAAGAGATGGAGAAAATGGTGGGGGGTAGTAAGCGATGGATGGAAGAGTAAGAGTGGATCGAAAAGAGAGAAATAAATGACTTGAAGCGAGAGAACAATTGAAGGGAAAGGTTGGTTGGAAGAGAATAAGTGAGTAGTAGAGAGAAAAGGGTTGTGAGGGACGAGAGAGAGAGAGAGAGAGAGGAGTAGCAATGGAAAAGAGCAAGTAAAGGGGGAAAGGCGTGAAAGAGAGAAATAAGGTCTTAACGCGAGACGAGATTGGAGATAAATCAGGACGAGAGATTAGAGATGATAAAGAGAAAGAGAGTTGATAGAAGGGAAGGTGTGTGTAAGAGAAAGACAGTGGATGCGTGATAGAGAGAGGAAGAGAGAATAGATCTAAGAAAAAGAGAGAGAGAATGTATATGTAGAAAAAAAGAACGAAAGCAGATGGGATAAAAACAGTAAATGGGAGTAGGAGAGAGAGAGAGAGGATAGGGGAGAGAGTAGATGTGAATTTACAACAAAAACAGAATTAGTAGATATGAAAAAGAGAGATACTGAAAATGTAAGAGAGAGATAAAGTAGATGCCAGAAAGAGAGACATAAGGTAGATGTTAAAAAGACTGAAGTAGAGTAAATTGGAGGAACACAGTCAGTAGATATAAGAAAGAGAGAAGCAGATACGAGAAAGAGATTAACAGTTACGTAGTATTTACATAATTCATACTGACCGTTTACCTCAGTCTTTATAGCCCTGCCTAATAGCCATTTATTCAGTAAAACAACAGCTTTTATTTACAGGTACTTTCATGTCCGGCCATGTTTAGAACGCATCTTTTCCTGTTCACTAACGCGTTCTTTCTCTTTTGTCTGCAACGTGATTGTAATCATCAGCCTGCACACATTTTTTATAGTCTTTTTTTCTTTGCTGTGAAATCATCTTGCACACGGCTCGACCATTTATGTACAGGTGCCATACGCGTTATCTTATCCGTCTTTGCTTTATTTAAACGAGCATCAAAAGATAGATTGATTTTATCCAGGGTTTCTATTTTCTCCATTTTATCATATGTCCATTTGTCAGGTTTAACAGCTGCGGATTTTCGGAATGTAAGTGTAGGATTATCATAAACATAGCGGATGATGCATGACTTATTTCCAACGTAGCTGTCCAGTATATATTCCTAGAATTTTGTGCTACATTGGATATTCAAGTTTTTATAGATGAACCAGTAGATATATTTCCACACTCCATTCATTGTATAGTATTCGTCTTCCAAAAGAACATTGCAACTTGGTTTCACGCTTTCTTCAAATGTGTGCAATAACTCGAACTTGTAATTTTCAGATCACTTATTTTAAAAACATTAGTCAGCAACCCTCGATCTTGAGAAAACATTGTTTTATGTATCTAGTCTACAAGTCCTATCTTTATCTATATATTCCTTTAAATATGTAATTTAAACGATATTTGGCACGCAATGGAAGTTATTGGTGTTAATTTGGAAGCTCTTTACGTTACTCACGTTGTAGACTTGTGGTCAGAAGCTAAGAAAAACAGAAGTCTTAGCGTGGGTGTGCAGCGAGTGAGTTCAGGCCGAGAAAAGGAAAGACAAAGATGGCGGCCAGCATTTTATTACGTGCGTTCTCGCAAAATCTCGTGTGCGCGTGAAGCTGGAAACTACAAAACGAGCTTCATTTTTAGGTGCTGGAGAGATTCCAGATCTGGCAGGAGAGTAGGTGCAACGGGAGGGGAGATACTACTTTCTCGGATCTATTCCCTTTTTTGTGTTTGAGGTGAACACACCCCTCGGAAGGCGCACTGCAGTTTAAGGACCGTGCCCCCTTCTTTTAAAGATAGTATTTTCATATGTGTTTCTGTATGTATTATGAAGCAGTTTTCTCGGAAATGTTAACGCATTTATTGGTGGATGCTTTCTACTGGCTCTTGTTTTCTGATATTGCTGTTCCATTATTATGGTCATGTCTTACGATCCAATCAGATATTGCTCAAAATAGTGACCTAATGTTGATGGTAAATGTTAGAAACACCTATACTTTCTACTCCCTTTTGCAAATACAACATCGGTACACACAGTACTGTATTTTACTCTGTAGATTAGGAACCTTTTTCATCATTTTAGTGTCTAGCCTATCAATGTCTATTTGCAGCCAGTCAATAATACCAACATTGTATATTATCATTGGTATGACTAATTGGTTAATGGCAGTTAAATTATTGTTTTTTTTTTGTTGAGATGTCTTTTGCAAAATGTTCTTAGACAAGGTACATATTCTCCGTATTTTTTATCTGATGTTTGCATGTGACATAGTTTATTGCATTCAATAATATTTTAAAAGCTGTTATGCATATTGTAATTGCAATGTAGTTTCGTAAAGATTAAATATGGTTAAAAAGTATTTATCGAGAAAACCATTTAATGCTACACAATTTAGTGATCATGAAAAGCTCAATTAAACTGTCAACACTGACGCTGTTAGATATCTTTATCCGCATGGCTATTAAATATGGAAACTAGAATGCAATCAAACTGACCACTCATTTTATATTTAAATATCAAATTCATCATTTAATTAATCTTCGCTG
This sequence comes from Euprymna scolopes, assembly GCF_053919585.1. Taxonomy (NCBI): domain Eukaryota; kingdom Metazoa; phylum Mollusca; class Cephalopoda; order Sepiida; family Sepiolidae; genus Euprymna; species Euprymna scolopes. Next base: position 91,871,919 of record NC_136504.1, read on the forward strand.
TGCGCACTGATCCATTGATATCCAATGCAAATATTATCCTAAGATAGCATTATTGTGGCGACAACATTAATTTGTGATAAAATATACAAAAATATATTTAAAAAGTTTAAGCTGCATTGAAAATAGTTATAAAAATAACGAGTATAAAGTATACAGTTTAATATACACAAGAGAATACCAATACTTATAATAAAATACTATCTATTATACATTTGCCTATAACAAAATGCTAAAGCTATACGAGTATAGAAATACCAAAATACTATCGAAAAACGTTAAAAAAAAA
>NC_136504.1:91879704-91899704 GCF_053919585.1 Euprymna scolopes
TTTCAACCATTTCCTAGACTGATTTCATATCCTCCGCCTCACTGTTTTAAAAGCATACATGGAATAATGTGATGCCTAAATCGTAGACTGTTTCAGATTTTAATATTAGATAAAGTAATTTTGAGACCGTAAACTGCTTCAGCCGTTTTCGGGCCTGCCTCCGTATTTCTACTTCTTTTAAAATATATATGAAATAAAGTATTTTGAGATCATAAAATGCTGCTTCAGCCATTACTGGGGCTTACTCCATATTCCCCTCCCCACCTCTTAAAATATGATGTGTCGGGTAATTTGTATTTTTTTTTATTTTTGGAGACGATAATGCCTGATAGAAAACTATATTACACTTACTTGTCCTTTTGGTTAAGATCAAAGTCTAGTATCTGTTCTCTCGCAGCATTTAAGCGAAATCATCTACTGGCCTCCTCTCCATAATCAGAAAAAGTGGTGGTAATGCTTGGGAGAATATACAGGCACTAATTCACCACACCCCAACCTCACCTAAAAAAAAGAAGGTTTGGTTATCGCTGGCAGCCTCCAAAGTACTTTTTAAAGCAACATAATCGTGCTTGTCCCCCTCCCATCATCAACACATGACGTCACTTTCGGAAAATGACTAAGCAGTTTTCCGAAATACATGATTTCATTATAAATTGTATTTTTTAAATATGCATACTACACCGTAGAAGCACTTTATTTAAAATTCATGTTACTCAAAAAATAAATATTTAAAAGTGCAATTAGTAATTAGGCAACCCTTGCTTTACAATAAGTTAATCAAGAAATTGGATTGAGAAACAGATTTTAATGTTCAATAATACTAAACATAGAGAGAGATAATATATGTCAGTTTCTTATATAATTGTTAGGTGAAAATACATAATAGTTTAAGTAATACCTTCCCATCCCCATACTAAGAATGACTTTCTAAATAACGTTATTATTTCAGCACTCTCCGTATTTCGTGTGTCATCCCCTCTCCTCCGTCTTAAAATAATGTATGAAATTAAGTAAATATGAGATCGTAAAAAATATTTATAGGTTTGTTTTCATATTTACACATTTCAAACCGCGAATAAAATGTACGTATGGTTTCGTTTTTTTTTTTTTAATACAAAAACATAAAAAAATGAGTTGGTGTCAGTCAAAATTGAAATTTAAAAGAACCGAGCGTTCCAGTTTGAGAAAAAAAAAGAAAGTACGCGCGTGCGCATACAACACAAAATGTCGGCTAATATTTAATTAACATTTCACATATAAATTTGCCAATGTCCGGATGCGATATATATGTATGTAAGCAAAGATATTATTCGCTATAAACCAGCCTTAGTGCAGGAATATTATTTCCTGAAAATTTCAGTGCTATGTGATCAGTAGTTTAATAGTTTACCTGTTTGATATTTACACACGCATACACACGTCTACTGTTTTATTTATATATATTTTAATCGTCTTACTTATAGGCTGACGCACATATTTCTTCATAAATGCATACAGGTATTTGTTTGTGATGCTGAAAAATATGCTTCATTGTTCCATCCTACAACTGATCAGAGACAAACATATCCTTTCATTTTCCTACTAATAGACCGAATAAAAATCATTCGAAATGAGAAGTACAGAATGAAAAAATATGATACATTTATATAAAATGTGATTTCACTAGAAAAAAAAATACCCCAACATATCTGATATAATGTGGACTTATATGTACATTGTCGAAGGATAAATTTGTCGCCCTAAAGTAAATATCTCGGATTTATTGAAAAAAAATCAATATAGGTAACTCGATTTTATAGTTGAACCGACATCTATTGAATGTAGCCGGGTTGAGTCTCAACAACCGCTCTGATATGGTTCCGGAATTGGGAGTCTGCCTTTTCCACAAGCGCCAACGGGAGCTCGGCAAATTCTCGGCGGATGGATGCGATCAGGTTGGCGTTCATGTTGTAGAAGGTCATGTTAATGATGTTCTTGACATATAACAAACCGAAGTAGTCTAGCGGGTTCAGGTCGAAGGAAGAGGGGAGCAGTAAGGGAAGGGTACAAAGTTGTAGTACTCCTGAAGCTTTGGACTTTTGGGTCAGCTCCTGGTCTTGCTGCAACACCCAGTGTCCTGTTAGCGGCCACCTGATTGCACCATAGTATCACCATACTCTTTACAACATCTAGATAAATTTGCTGTTTATTTTTAAGCCAACTTCGAAGATGTAAGATTGCATGATGTTGATCCAACTTAAAACCACACCAAAGACCATAGCTCGATGAACATTGCGTAACTTTCAGACATGATAGATAGCTTCTGTCGCTCCTGGGGATTTGCACACAACTGGCCAAGTAGTAGATGGTCTTAAAAAAAACAAAAAACAAAACAAAAAAAACGGTTTTCATCAAACAGAAATGGAATCATATAGTCTTTTAGAAGGCAACAGTTTTATCGTCTCGCCTTCTATATGTTTGTGTGCGAGCAATATAATAGTTGATGATATAAGTATGTGTTATACGTTGTTTCACACAGGCAAAGGGAATGCTACCCAACACTGAAGCGTTTAAGTTGCTTAAGAAAGATTAAGAAAGCAGAAAAGCAAATAGCCAACCTCTTGAATGTAAATGATGCCAGGGCATCAACAATATAAAATCTAGTTTCTCTGTAAATATCTCGCATTACGTTATCACAACATTCGTAATTATGTTTCCAGCAGATATGGCGCAATAAACTGAAGACATGAGATACCCTTTAGCTATGAAAAGCAACAGTTTTTAGAGAAAATTGATCACACATGGATTTTTTTTATTTATCACTGTAAATAATCAATTACAATCGAAATATAGAAACAAAATTCTCTTAGTGTATGATATTCATAAACGTAATATTTAAGAACTATTCCGCGACAAAAATACAGTACATTAATAAGAGTACTGTTAATATTTTACTCTGATAAAATTTGGTCAATTTCTTAATTCATACTAGCAGTCAATATTATTAAGTAGGCGGACCAAACGTATAATAATCTTTATAGTAAGAGCGAGCACATTTAGTGAAAAAATCTATCAAGTATTTTTTTTAAATAATTTGTTGGTTTAATAATCCAGAGATAAAAAAAATGTTTTATGGTAGATTAAATACGAAACGTTTACGCAATTCATAGTGCTAATTGAGTATTAATACTACATATATTTTAATATGTAATCAACCCAAATAATATTACACACACACACATATATATATATATATATACATACACTCAATTATATAAATGCAACTTTGTCCGAGTGTGTGTGTTCGTTCCTTATATACTCCAAAACGGCTGATTTTATATATCAGCCCTTTTGGAGTCTATAAGGAACGATTTAACATACTTAACATACTAACATAAAAAACTCGATTCGGCTTGGAAAAGTGAGAGCGAACACCGATCGGCTGAATCTACCCCTTATTATTTATTCAGCCTCCACTAAATGTCTTCCCTCAGTCTTTCTTTTTATAATGGGTCCAAAAATCTCATCCATCCCTCCTTTTTTAACAGCTATAGTGTATACGCGCGCGCGTGTGTAGTGTATATGTGTGTGTGTGTGTGTTTAGTAAAACTCCGGTATACGGTGGCCCTAGTATACGTTTTTCTCAGGTTACCATGTGGAATACGATGTTTTTTTTCCGGCCCCTGGTTACGGAATTTGTCCTGCCTTACAGTTTAATTATATACACGTGTATTGTATACTATACTGTATTTTGTTACAAATTTTCAAATGTACTGTATAAAATTTACTTATGAAACGCCATCCGGCGATTATACCTTACGATCCTTACCCTGGAACGGATTAATGCCGTATCCTGAGGTACTACTCCAAGCGTATTTGTTTGACAACTAAATCATTTTTGAGCATACCTCAAATATAAGAGCTGTTTAAATGCAATACTCATTTAAAATGATAAAAGCTAGATATTAATACGATAGCGTGTCACACTTACATTTTTTCTTCCGAGTGACTGTCATTTAATTATTATGACCTTCTATTTCTTCTAATAAATATTTTTACAAGAATTCTTCATAAGTTTTGGTTTCAGTTTCGATTATAGCTGATGATTTTCAAGACATCGATTTTTCTTTTGCCCCCCCCCCAAAGCAGAGGGTGAACTTTAAATTCACCATTGTCCGTTCGCCCGTTAATCTGTCCGCATTTTTCTCAAGAACTACGCCTTGGAATTTTTGGAAATTTCCATAAACATTAAACATGATATGAATAAAAAAAGTAACAGAACGGATTTTCTGGGAAAACTCTGGTTTCCTCCTTAGGGGTGCCTATTGAGTTAAAATGGCTAAAAATTGACACTTTTGTGCTTATTAAAAAGTGATATCTTTGATGTTTATGAAAAGTTAGTTATAACTGATTTTTATATAATTTTGTTTGTCTATACTTCGTGATAATTCTTCGGTGTGCCACAGGGGCTCTTTAAGATCTAATAAAAACACTCCTTATTTCGACTATTTTACCATATTTATCAAATTTAAATATGTTAAGGCCTTGGGGACTTTTGGGGCTAAATAAAGGGAGGCAAATGGACTTTCTTTTTTCTTGCATGGTGCAGAACTCAAATTTCCATATGTTAAGGCCTTAAAATCCAGCGATTGGTTATTTCTCACCAGGATTTTCCATCACCTGGAGATTTTTTTTTTACATGGAGGTCATCACTTATCAAGGTCCAGAAGCCACTCGATGAGATAGTATCGTAGTATTCGTTAGTATTGGAGATTTTATAAAGCGTCTTACTAAAGGGGGACGATTCATCAGGAATTTATTTATCTTGGACTTGAAGACGTCAAATTTGTAGTCAGGTGGGAAACAGGCAAACGAAAGAGAGTTCCACAGGCGTGCATTTCTAAGAAAGAAGCTTTGTTCATGGAACATACTTGATGTTCGTGTTCCATTTCAGATCAGGGGTAAAGGTCAAGCAGAGAAGCCTGTCATCCATTTCAATTGATGCCAGATGGTGATCAGAGCGTTGATGATGTAAAGATAGGAGCTTGGTTTTAGATGCATTAAAAGTAACCAAACACCTCTTCCCCCACTGTACTACGCGTTCAAGATCAGAGGAGAGAGAATCAGAGTGAACTTTGTCATTTAAAGCCTTTGATGTGTTGCCATAGATGGTCGTGTCATCAGCATAGATGTCAACGAATGATTTAAGTATGTGTTTTGGGAGATCATTGATGTAGATCAGGAAGAGAGTTGGGCCCAGAATGGACCCCTGACGGACTCCGCATTAATGCTGTTGGCCTCTGATTTCTTCCCATCAACCACTACTCTTATGAGCCTATCAGAGAGAAATGATTTAATAATTGAGAAATCATTTCCAATTATACCGCAGCTGGAAATCTTGTGAAGTAAGCCCTTATGCCATGCCTTATTGAAGGCCTTCAATATGCCAAGAGCAATTGCTCTAGAAAGGAAGCCTTTGTCAAGAGATTCACTAATCCTATGAGATAACTGCTAGCACATCTGCTTTGGATCTATCAGAACGGAAACCATATTGCATGTCACTAAGAAGGTTGTTTCTGCTGAGGTGGTTGACTACTTTTCAATTTACTATGGATTCCAGCAGCTTATTCATGACACACAGGATACTTATTGGTCTGTACTGAGAGGGAGATGAGCGATCACCTGAATTCTTAAATACTGGGTATACTGATGAGGTTTCCCAGGGTGTTGGAAAGGACTTCTCTTTAAGGCAACGTTTAAACAGTTTTGTAAGTATGGGAGCAAGTTCTGGTCGAAGCTTTTTCAACACTAATTGGAACATCACGCACATATATTTATATGTTGCATATCTTGTTGTTTAGGAAATACGGGGAGTTGATGACCTTCGTCGTATAGGGTAGAATAAGCTGCAAAGTTCTTGGCAAACAATTTGGCCTGTCTGATGATGACGAGGTGACCTCCGGTCCATTGATGATGGTTGGAATAGAACGCACGCTTCTGTTCCGGATCCTGTTTGCTATTTGCCAAACTGGTGGAAACCAAACCGCTGCTCAGCTACTTTGGATTTAACGGACTGAGCATATAGTTCTCTTGCATTTTTATTACTCTTTTACTGTGGTTGTTGGCTATCCTGAAGGCAGCTTTAGTCTCAGTACATCTATTATGTTGGTAGCTATGGAAAAAGTGATTTCTGTGTGCGATGGCAGCAGCACATTCTGGGGAAAAACATGGCTGGTTGTTAGGTTTTTGGTTGAATTTTTTGGATCGCATGAATTGGTCTATGCCTACAATTAACCATTTGGTCAGGTCTGATACTATAGAGGGCACACCCTTTTTAAACATGGAACGATGAGGTAGATAAGATATAAACGTACGGAAGCTATCCTAATCAGCCATAGAATATCGATCTACAATACGGTGGAGAGGTACGTCTGAAGACTTATTACATTTGATTTTTATCTTAACTTATACACAGGAGTGGTCGGAGGATCCCAGGGGTGATAGAACGGAACATGAACATAGCTCAGGGGAAGTTGAGAGAAAAAGTTCTAGAAGGATTGCATACTGAACGGTAGTATCGGCACACGGGTGGGTTCGTGAACAATCTGAGTGAGGTCATAGGCAGTGGCAAAATCATGACAGAACCTCCTCTCACCACCTGTCTTATTTGAGTGGGTCAGCCATTCCACATTATGGGCATTGAAGTCACCGCAAATGTGAATGTTAGCCGAAGGATGAGCAGACAGGATGTGGTCAGTTTTCTCAGAAATACTCTTAAAGATAGTAACCCCGCTGTTGTGGGGCGATAGAGGACAGATAAAAACGGTGGTGTATTTATATTATATAAATTCAGGTTCGTCAAAAGTTTATTAGAGTAAATTTCAGATAGCGAATTAAACATGCTATAGTTAAATATTTTTAATCTGCTCCGGTTATTGTTTTCAAAAGCAGTTTAGTGAGCGTATGTTGGAGGTGGTTTATTATAAACAAGCGGGGGTACCCGCCGTTGCCCGAGTGTTTGTTTCCAGGACGGGGGGGGGAGTTTTAAAAAATGTTATGGTAGGTAAGTAGGAAGGATCAAACCCGGAGTCATGAGTAAAAGTAGGAAAATAAAGTGTGAAAAAAAAAATCATCAACGTTAACAGTTCGGCCACCAAGAAAAGTCCATTCCAGTTGTTTAGGGGAAAAAAACAAAAAAAAAAACGACTACGGTAGGTCGGCGCGAACGTGAAAATATGTGAATTGTCCAGCACGCTAACCACTACGCCACAGAGCACTGCAGCTTAGTTTAGTGATTTTAAATAACTTCACATGAAAGAACTACGAAGCCAAACCGGTGTTCTCTTCTCATCTGTTCCTTGTGAACGATCCCCAAACGGTGTTAAGTGGTGGCAGGGGGAGAAGGAATTTATTAGAGAGAAAATATTTTACCACTTCCATTGATCTTAACCGATTTTGCCATGACTTCTCAGCAGAAAAAGTATAAAAATCTAAGATTATAGAGGAATTTGAGAAATAATAAGCCTATAATACACCTCAGATATTGTTCTGCCGTTTGTGCATATTATATTTGCATGACATATCTTGATTTTTAATCCTATTTAGGTCAAAATCCGACGTGAAAAATGAGTTCATTTTATTTATATAGAGAAGAGATGATATAATACGTTTATGGCTTAAATTTTCGCACACAGCTGAAAACTTTATATCTAATCTTAGACAGAGGTTTTAGGTTTCAAGCGCGACTGTTAAGAAGTATAAAAATGATTATATTTGTACGCTCGGATTTGATAATATGGCGTGAAAACAATAATATGTAACAATGGTAACGGATTGAGAGATAATCTTTGCTGAACTTACTGTTTATCTTTTTTAAGACTCTTAAATAAAGTTTGGTCGAAAATAGCAAACCTCCATTTTACCATCGCCGCATTATCTAGAATCGTAAATCTAGACTGCATATGTAAAATATTTTAGTTTATTGGTACACCAATATATTTGGATTTGGACCTTAGAATTCACCCACGTCCGTTCATTCGTTCGTTCTCCAAATCAGTAACCAGCGGTTATAGTTTTCTGAAATTGTGCATAAAGTTACAATTACCCAATAATAATGAATAAAATTCGAGCTGCGTCCCCACGGGATCAAAAGTGGTCAAAATAGCACTTTCCGGGACAAATAATCTTTTCCTACCTTTAGATTTTGCTGAAAATTACCCAAAACCAAGACCCTATGAATATACATCTCAAAACGTAATATTTGACCCTGAGAAAATTCTGGACCTTGAGTCCGATGGTGTTTTAGGGGTGAAAACACACCTTTTAGGCTAATTTTTAATTTTTCCCAACATTCATACTTGTTTCTTAATAGGGGTTTTAAGTGGTACCGAATTTAAACAAAAGTAAGAGATCGTGAAACGGTGTCATTAAACTGTTATAGCCTAATGGTTTGAATCAAGCCATCGGGTTTTACTGGACAAAATAGGTAACAGTTCTACAACTGATGTTGGCTAACAATAAAAGAGAAGTAACTCTTGTGGACTCGATTTTATAAATATTGATTATATATGAACTTTAATACATGCGATTGGTTAAAAATATAAGTTTACAAACTAGTAAGCAGGCAACTCATTTTTTTAAATGCCTTCTACGCATGAAGATCTTATTTTTTTATGGATTTAATTTTTTAAAACTCACCAAATATCAGAAAAATTATTATTTGTAAACTGAAACTTACAATTATTAATTTTTCTGATATTTGTGGAGAATTTCTTTGGCAATATTCAATATTTACATTTGCCGGTGTTGTGATGTTTAATCTGTAACATATTTACATTACTTTTCAATAAACACTGTTTGATTTTATTTTTTTACTTTGGATTGGCTTGAAAGAATGTGTTTACAATTCCATTGTGTTTTCCGACCGTCAAATGGAGGGTGTTTCGTTGCTGTTTTACAAGTTAGACAAAGAATACGCTAAACGCTAATTTATGATGAGATCATGGCAACATTCAAAATTAGTCGGGGAAGTTCAGTTTTGGCATAACATGCAGCTTGACATATTAGCGAAAATAACGTTCTGTGGCAGATCAACTTCTTCATGACATGGAGTGCAAATCAATTTCACTGGAATGACATCATCAAAACAGTTGCTGTCCTCTTTGGGGTTCAATTAACTGATGCTGAAATCGATGCTAACTAAGGAATTATTTATGAAACTTGGCTTAAAAAAGAAATTCGGTTACTATAGCACGCCAGATAGACCATATTTTTAAATCATTATGTGGGTAGGTAGTAGTTGGGGGATTGTATCCAATTAGAGAAATTTGAAATTTTGAAGAACGCGGTGAATTTCAAAGTGGCACTGTTGTGAAGCATGGGCATGCCATGATTCACGTTAAAGGTATTCTAGGCATGGACCAACAAAGTGATGATGAAATAACAGCTTTTATTGACTATCACATAACTTATGACATTCCCAATCAAGATCAATTTCCATAATTGCATCAAACGGCTACCACTGTTAAATCACATTCGCATACCTTCACTTGTCAGAATATATGTCAAAAAATTGTCGTTACAAATTTCCCTTGTTCACCAACTGAAAAAAAAAAAACAACTTATTTAGCTGTGGTCTGTGACACTATGAAAAAGAATAAAGATATAGTCAACAAAGTATTTGCTGCCCTTCAAAGTGTTCAGGGCTTATCGTCACTTACGTGTACTGAACTTCTTCAAGTAGCTAAATTAGATGTTAAAGTGTGTTAGAGTGCCCTAGCATTTTTTGAGAGGAAGGAAACAATTCTGTACAGAAGTACCCCCAACGAGATAAATATTTCTCCTTACAAAACCATCATCTTAAGTCTTTTGAAAGCTAACAGGAACATTCACTTTTGTACTTCTATGTACGCCGTTATAGCATACCTTATCTCTTATCTTTGTAAACCGGAGAGGTCAATGAGTGAGCTTATGCGTAAGACTGCAAAGTAGTGCGAACGTGAAAATTTTAGGAAAGTCATGAGCAAGGTAGGATGTGTTTTATTCAAGAAAAGAGAAACCAGTTTTCATGAAGCATTAATGAGAGTGTTATTCATGCCTTTGCGGCGCTCAAATAATCAAGTTGTCTTTTTGCCCATTGGTGATCCAAAGAAACGGTGTAGAGTGCTGAAACCACTAGTGTTCTACAAAAATAAAAAAGATGATCCTAATATTTTTGCTGCCAATATTTTCGACAAATAATCTCTGCGGCCAGATCATGACCACCTTTGTCTATCAGACTTTGTATCAATGTACAATAATTTCATATCTTCTGAAGAGCCCTATAGTATGTAACAAATTTTTCAACCTGTCAGTGATTATGTGGATTTACTAGAGCAAGATAAGCTGATACACTTGAAAAAACAACTTTAGGAAGATGCGCTTTCGAGCTAAACCATGTGTGCTTAGACGGTTTCATGTGTCAAAAGACAGAAGTAGCTAAGGTCATTGCATAGTATCCTTCCATTGTACTTGCCATGGAGGGATGGAAAAAGCTCATGAATTCGAATGGTTCGTATGTACTTAAGTAATACGATTTTTTTTTTTACAAGATTAAGCGCAAAATTGAACTGTATGAAAAGTGTGTAGAAATTTGTTAGGAACATTTGAAGACTGCATATGTTACTGACATGACATTTGAAGACTGCATATGTTACTGACATGACATTTGAAGAATGCATATGTTACTGACATGACATTTGAAGAATGCATATGTTACTGACATGACATTTGAAGACTGCATATGTTACTGACATGACATTTGAAGACTGCATATGTTACTGACATGACATTTGAAGAATGCATATGTTACTGACATGACATTTGAAGACTGCATATGTTACTGACATGACATTTGAAGACTGCATATGTTACTGACATGACATTTGAAGACTGCATATGTTACTGACATGACATTTGAAGACTGCATATGTTACTGACATGACATTTGAAGACTGCATATGTTACTGACATGACATTTGAAGACTGCATATGTTACTGACATGACATTTGAAGACTGCATATGTTACTGACATGACATTTGAAGACTGCATATGTTACTGACACGACGAAGCAAAAAAAAAAAGTAAAAGCAAGTGATGGTTTGGATATTGTGGATCCAAACTTATTTGGCCTGGAAACAACATTATACAATTCTTCCACTGAACCAGCTGATTTGTTCATGCCTCGCCAGAAATCTTTTGATAGTATTGCTGTTTTGAATGCAGAGCAGCGTTTCATCTTTCAGTTCGTATGAAGCGTTCCCATTCCACACACCACGATGAAAGGAATGGATGTCCACCTCCAGAGCCTTTATGTTTATTTGTGTGGTTGTGGTGTTTTATCATAGAACGGAAGACAGAGCAAAACCTCTTTACTAGGCTTTACCGAACTAATTTCACAGCCAATAATAAACGTAAGAGCAAATAGTAAACGTAAGAGCAAATAGCAGGTAGCAGCAGTAAACACAAGAGCTGTTAGTAACGAAATGTTGAAGAAGAAAAAAACTCAGCCCTTTTAAAAAGAAAAAGGAACGTGTGCAAAATCACGTGCCATAGAAATGTTTACTTTAACGGAAATATAACATGGTGGGACTGGAAAAATCATGTGGTTAACCTTATAGCTGATTACCCCAAGCGACCACTTTCTCCCAAAGATATAAAACATTCAGCTGTTCTTGTTGCAGCTTCTACTGGTACATCAGTCAGTAAAATAAACGCCACCACACTTCACACGGATTTTCATTTTCCTATTTTTCATGGCAGATCAAGAAAGACTATTTCTGATAAAACTCTAAATAATCTACGCACAAAGTACAAACATTTAAAAGTCCTTTTCACTGACCAAAAATCCATGATTGCCTATGAAGATCTCTTCAATGTGTTTCGTACTTTATGCAAATTGTTGGATCCACACACTGCATTTTGTGGAATTTCCACCATTTCTTGTAGTGACTACTTTCAACTGCCCCACGTTTATGGAAATGCAATTTTTTAAAACCCACTTGCCTTTCTGCTCGAATCTTTCTCACATTTGGAGAGATTTTTTCAAGTTGCATGAATTGACACAAATTGTCACAGTCAGGTGATCCTGAATTTACAGAGAAACTTAGCAGGGTTTGAACAGGTGATCATACTGACCTGGGTATTAATTCTGGAAAACACTGATGTTGACAAGTGGAAGAGTATTCACACCACACTTAATCTAACAAATCGTCCGGCTGCTTTGAAAAATTGCCAATGCTTGCAGATACTACCAGGAAAATAAAAGTAACCATAGTAGCCAAGGATTCTCGCAGAGATGAGCAAACCTATGTTGCTGCACCATCCATGCCGCCACTACATAGAACAGATGAGGTGCCACACTCTACACTCTTAGATTATTTTTGTTGGCGTTCTCTGCCTTATGACTACAAAGAAAAACCTTGATCATTTAGTAAATGATGCAATAGAAACAATAAGAGGGGTCAATATATTTCATCCTCATATTTTGCAAGATACTGTGCATGTTGAATTTGATTACCCAAAAGCTAATGCAAAGCTTAAGATGAAGGCAAAATCTCGAAACGATTACCTTCCAGTCACAGCCACACCAGTTCCTTTTCGTTATGAAGCGCAGGGGCTCAACTGTCGATTAACAAGGAGACAGTTTCTACTGGTACTAGCTCATGAAATGACAATCCATAACTCTCTAAGTGTCCAATACCCTCACCTTTGACTTGAACAAAAGTGCCAACTAGACAGCGTCAGTTTTAAATAGGGTAGATTAATACAGCACTTAATCGTGAAGAACTCTCTTGTAATTTAATTTGAAAGTTGTCAACTCTGACCCAAAGGACATCAAGGTCAACATTGCAGCACTGAGAGAGATGGAGAGAATGCTCCAAGAGAGCCTATTTTCAGAGCAGCACACTACAGATAAAAACAATCTGGATGTAAAGTTGTTCTCCACAATATTGTTTCTTGGTCGACTACGATTTTACATTTACCCTCGGACCCAAAACATCTAACATGTCAAATTTTCTTTTTACAGAAACGAAATCGTCTGAAACTCCTCTTCCTGGCTTATCACACGGGTGGCAAAATGTTTTTCATCATACAACCCATTGTTTGATCAATTTGCTATGACAGTAAATCAGTGATTTTCAAAGACGGATTTCTCCCAACCAGCAATGCAGTTGAGTGCTTAATCAGCCACTTTTCCTATCATGTCCTCGTTTTCATATGTATACTCGTGTACTAGGGATGTTTTAACATTTTTTCGCCGAAGAGCTCAACAACTTGTCTGTTGATTTTTTTGTTGGGATATTTCAATTTGGATCAGTTTCTTGCAAACAATGTACCACTAATAAAATCCCTTAATTGATCAACAATTTATTCAGCGCACAAATTACACCACTAAACTTGAAGGATGCAATTCTTTAATACAGAACTTTCTTCTTCGCCAACATTGTTGCTGGTTGGGAGAAATCCGTCTTTGAAAATCAATGATTTACTGTAATAGCAAATTGATCAAACAATGGGTTGTATGGTGAAAATCATTTTGCCACCCGTGTGATAAGCCAGGATCACTTTGTTTTGTATTTTAATGTGTGATTATTTTATAGCTGTTTTGATGTATTAACTTCATATCGATAACATTTTTTTTTCTTCCGTACATTTATATCTGATCTACCTCTGCATTCCATGTTTAAAAAGGATGTGTCCTCTATAGTATTAGACCTAACTGAATGGTTAATTGTAGGTATTGACCATTTCATACCCTCTAAAAAGTTTCAGCAAAAACCTAACAGCCAGCCATGGTTCTCTCCAGAATGTGCTGCTGCCATTGCGCACAGAAATCACTTTTTCCACTGCTTCAAACGTAATAGATGTATGGAAACTAAAAAAAAAACTAACAAATATGACCCCCCCCCAGTTTAACATCTAGAATAAAAAAAAACACATATACATAAGCAATAGCTTTTCTTGGATATGGAGCTTTTAATATAAGCGTTTCATTCCCTTTAATTCAAAAATATAAAGGCATCAGTCGGTGTCCCATATAGTTTTTAATTCGTTTACAACGCTTGTTACATTGTAATTAGATTAGGTTAATATTTAACTATGTAACTATTTACAAAAATAAAAAATCAACTTATAAAAAAAATACTTGGTTACTAGCTTAAGTTCAGAATAAAATCACGATTTTCTTTTAACGGCTGATTTAAAAAAAATGTTTTGAACGCTACTAACTGAATTTCTCTCAATACAGTTTGCAATTTGGAGACGGAATTGTTTTTGTTGAGATAAGTGATTTCAATCATGCTTTTTATTTTAGATTTAAAATATTAACAACTCCATTTTATTTCAGTATTTAATTTGTGTATTTCTGTTTTATTAAATGCTAGCTTTTTTTTCTCGTACATATGTTTATTTATCTACCGAGTTGATAGCAAAAATTACGAATTATACTCATTTTTAGTTCGTGTGAGGGGAATCTATCACCATACTTTCCCTTAAACACGTCTGTTGGACTTTTATTAAGTACAATACTTAATAGTTTTTTTTTTTTTTTTTTAATGGAGAGTAGAAAACGCATTGTGGATGCGTTATCGGCAGCTCCTGTTACTCTCGCTTCTTCTTATTTGTCCCTCAGTCCTCATTTTTTTAAATGAGTGATTTTTCTGACAAAGGGAGAAGAAAAAGCTGTTTTCTAGGTTGGCAGTATTTTTGCGAACAGTTGGCTGAGATGGCGGAAATTTTCTGTTTCTATGTCTATCCTTGTAGCCATGTCACTAGTAAGGGTGCTGGAGGTAAACGTTTTGTCTGGGCTGACGTTATCCGCCTGATAGTCAGGGACCCGAACCTTGGATTAACCACTAAGGAGGCTGTCCTATCAGCAGGTGCAAAGTACTGGGGCTGCTGTATTGCCATTTGGTGAATGGATTCTGGACCATGCAGTAGCTTCTGGTGGGGCCTCTCGATGCCATACTAGTGGGTAATTGTTACGGCTTTACCTTATCATTAGCTACAAATAAAAAAAATATATATTCGTTTCTTTTTCTCTCTTAATTTCCCCTCTCTGTCCTGCTCTAAGTAAATCTGTCGACCTAGTCCACAAATTCCAAAATTTCATCATGACAAGTTTCAAGAAAAAATACACGATTAAACCCGGTTCTCCAACTTCCAACGTAGACCCCTACTACCATGTCTCCTTCTCCAACATCAGGGGTCTTCGTTCTAACCTTCCAGAGATTGAAACCCAATTACAGGAGACTAAACCAGACCTTTTATTTTTAAGTGAAACTGGCATTGGACAGGCTATTTCCCTAGATGAGTTTGCAATTTCAGGATACTCTAACTTAACTTCTAAATCTGACCCCCAAGATCGCCATGGGCATGGAATATGTGCCTATATTAAAGATAGCTTTCCATGTGGGAGGGACATCTCCAGGGAAGATCCTCACTTACCCTATATGTGCTTCCGGGTTGTTTTAGCTCACACTACTGCATTTATATTTACTCTCTATCCCCCCCACAACAGCGGAGTTACTATCTTTCAAAGCATATCTGAGAAAATTGACCAAGTCCTTTCTACTTATCCTTCAGCTAACATTCACGTATGTGGAGACTTCAATGTTCACAACGTCGAATGGTTGACCCACTCAAACAAGACCGATGATGAGGGGAGATTCTGTCATGATTTCTCCATTGCCTATGACCTCACTCAGATTGTTCAGGAACCTACCCGTGTGCCCGATAATGACGGCCAGTATGCGAGCCTACTAGACCTTTTTCTCACAACTTGCCCTGAACTATGTTCAGTTTCTGTTCTGTCGCCTCTTGGATCTTCCGACCACTCTGTTGTATCAATTAAGATATAAATGAAATGTAATAAGTCCCCAGACGTACCTCTTCATCGTACAGTATATCGATACACTAAGGCTGACTGGGATAGCTTCCGTACATTTATATCTGATCTACCTCTGCATTCCATGTTTAAAAAGGATGTGTCCTCTATAGTATTAGACCTTACTGAATGGTTAATTGTAGGTATTGACCATTTCATACCCTCTAAAAAGTTTCAGCAAAAACCTAACAGCCAGCCATGGTTCTCTCCAGAATGTGCTGCTGCCATTGCGCACAGAAATCACTTTTTCCACTGCTTCAAACGTAATAGATGTATGGAAACTAAAGCCGTTTTCAGGACTGCCAGCAACCATTGTAAGAAAGTAATAAGGAACGCAAGAGTGTTGTATGCTCAATCTGTTAAGTCCAAAGTAGCTGAGCAGAGGCTTGGTTCCCACCAGTTTTGGCAAATAGCAAACAGAATCCTGAATAGAAGCGTGTGCTCCATCCCAACTATTATCAATGGACCTGAGGTAATCTCGTCAGCATCAGACAAAGCCAAACTCTTTGTCAAGAACTTTGCAGCTAATTCTACCCTTTGCGACCAAGACCGCCAACCTCCAATATTTCCTCCTGTATCAGAAAACACGCTATGTGATATACGTATATCTGTACGTGATGTTGCCAAGCTAATCAAAAACCTTGATTCCAGTAAAGCAACTGGCCCTGATGGTATTCCAATTATAGTACTCAAAAAACTTCAACCTGAATTAGCGCCCATACTTACAAAACTGTTTAAACGTTGTCTTAAGGAGAATAGTTTCCCATCTCCCTGGAAAATCTCATCAGTATGCCCTGTATTTAAGAATTCAGGTGATCGCTCATCCCCCTCTCAGTACAGGCCAATAAGTCTCCTGTGCGTCATGAGTAAGTTGCTAGAATCTGTGTTGAATACAGAAGTAATCAAACATCTCAACAAAAATAACCTTCTTAGTGACACTCAATATGGTTTCCGTTCTGCTAGATCTACAGCAGATGTCCTTACAGTTATATCGCATAGGATTAGCAAATCTCTCGACGGTGGCAATCTTTCTAGGGCAATTGCTCTTGACATATCTAAAGCCTTTGATAGGGTATGGCATAAAGGTTTACTTCATAAGATCGCTAGCTATGGTATAGCTGGAAAAGTCTTCTCAATTATTAAATCATTTCTTTCTGATAGGTTCATAAGAGTAGTAGTTGAGGGGCAAAAATCAGAAGCTCACAGTATTAATGCCGGTGTCCCTCAGGGATCCATCCTGGGCCCAACTCTTTTCCTGATCTACATTAATGATCTTCCAAATCATATCCTTACATCATTTGTAGACATTTATGCTGACGACACTACCATTTATGGTACCACATCTATGACAGTAAACGACCAAGTTCTCTCCAATTCTCTCTCCTCTGATCTTGAGCACGTAGTACAATGGGGAAAGGAGTGGCTGGTTACTTTTAATGCATCTAAAACCAAGCTTCTCTCTTTACATCATCAACATTCTAATTCATATTTGTCATCAATTGAAATGAATGGCTCTCGTCTTCAGAAGGCCTCAAGTTTTGACAAGCTTCTGGGCTTGACCATTACTCCTGATCTTAAATGGAACACGTATATCAAATCTGTTGCCAAGGCCGCTGGAAAAATGGTGGGATCTTTCTATCGATCCAGTAGATATCTCACTGCTGATGCTATTCTCTACCTATATAAGAGCCAGGTACGTCCAAGGATGGAATACTGTTGCCACATCTGGGCAGGAGCTGCTAGAAAGGACTTGTCCTGCCTTGATAGAGTTCAAAATAGACTTCGTAGCCTCGTAGGAGATGTCCTTTTCTCCTCCTTGCAACCTCTATCTCACAGAAGAGATGTTGCGAGTTTGTCTCTGATGTATCGTTATTTTCATGGAAAGTGTTCAACTGAGCTTCAATCTATGGTCCCCCCTCGCCAAACTTTCACAAGAAACACTCGTCTAGCTGTAAACACTATCAATAATTTCCCCCACTCTTTATCTGTGCCTAAACCTAAACATAGATTCCATTAACAAAGCTTCTTTCTTAGAACTGCACGCCTGTGGAATTGTCTTCCGTTTTCCTGCTTTCCGGCTGACTACAATATGGTTGTGTTCAAGTCTAAAGTAAATAAGTTCTTGATGAGCCGTTCCATATAAGTTATTTAATTTACCAAATTTTCATTACTAATGATTACTATATTGACCAATTTCTACTGTACACTCTTTAACCTTTATCCTTGAGTGGCCTCTGGGCCTTGATAATGTGGTGATGCCTTTGTAAAAAAAAATATATATATATTTTCAAAATAATTTTCTTTACAATATAGGTATTTAAAATAGTTGATTTTAATATTTGTTAATAATAAAAATAAATGAATGTAAATTATAAAAATCCGACCTAAAACATAATTATAGATTTTCCCTATAAAACTCAAGATAGTTATGGGAAACATTAAACTTCATTTAAAGCTTCGAATATATTCTATTTTAATTAAATTTATGGCTTATGAAAAAAAAAAGCAAAAAAGATTATCCTATGAAGGCAATGAAAGTTTCCCGAATCTTTAAATCACATATGTGCAAAACATCTATGTGCTCCGGCTTTGATCTATAATTGGGAACGAAATTCTTCCTTATAGGCTCGGAAACGGCTGAACAGTTTTTCTTTAAAATTTACAGAACTTTTACTGTAAAAGTCTGGGAGTGATCTTAGTTAAGTTTCGTGTCAGAATATCCACGATGATTGTCGATAATCGAAACCGTTATTTTAATTTATCTATCATCGGTAAATTCATCTTTTCCATATTGTTGCTTAGCAACAATGATAGAACAATGGGCCGTGAAAATTCTATTGTGGATAAGTTGGTAGTGTTCTTTTTTTGCTTTTGTTTTGCATGACGTGGTCTTTAGGTTAAAACTCCGCGCTTAAATTTCCTTTTGTTTTCATTACTGCAATTTACGCGTTTTATTTATTTATTTATTTTGCATGACATGGTCTGTAGGTTCAAATCTCGCACGTAATTTTAATGTTTTTTTTTTATTTCGATGACAATAAAAATATAGGAGTGTAAAATATTCGTTGATCATCATTCACTCCCGAGAAACGTCAGATCCCTGCTAGTAAGTAAAAAATCGAATATGGCAGTGATCCCTATTCAATCCCGAACAACGTATTTTTGTTTATTTCTTCTAGTCGTTAATTACATCAACAATTAATTTATGTAATAAAGCTATATTTGCTAAAAATATTCATTTCTTGACTTATCAAGTATATTTTAGTCGTGAATGTTCAACACTCACATTGTAGCATTATTATTGTCGTTGACAAAACTCTACAATAAATTCTGTGTTTGTCGGCCCGTCTGTTACGCTGAGGTTTGATATCGAAGTTTTATATTAAATCGGGTGGATTGAATAGCGGTGTTCATTAATCTGCGCATGCCTGAAAGAATCAAACTCGCTGTGAATGTCAGCTTTTGTTGAATTTTTCAACACTGAAATCTTCGTGCAGATGCTAATCCGTCTATTGCATGTGCGTCATGTTTATTTGTAACGAATGGAATCTCCAATGTTCTTGCGTACAATTTATAGTACAAGATGTCTATAGAACTATTCAACAGTCTTTTATTGGAAAAGATTTTGGGTTAGTTCGCTACTGCCACCATATGCTGAACAGCATGGCAGGAAATGCTCTATGAATACAAGTTAGAACAATTAGGAACAATAACATATGAGCGGTTGGAGCTTAGTTTCTTTAAATGGGTCTTCCTCATTTACGACTGAGTGCTATTGACGTTAAAACAATAATGAATCGACGAATACAAACGGTATTACTAGCGTTAAGCTGCTACATGGATCCGTTTGGTTTGAATGGAACGCGTGATAAAATATATGTCGGCGTCGGGGGTAATTAAAAATACAAATAAAGAAAATAAGGAAAGATGCATTTAAAGCAAGTGAATATACCGCAGGATAATATAGCGTACACGTTACATTGAATACATATTTTTTTCATGAATACACAAATACTAAAGAACTACACAGTAGAAAAAAGAAAAGAATATGAATAAATATAAATGAACACGATTCAGTAAATATTCATATATAT
>NC_136504.1:91904704-92039704 GCF_053919585.1 Euprymna scolopes
TGAATATATATATATTAATAAATGAATATATATATATTAATAAATGAATATATATATATTAATAAATGAATATATATATATGAATAAATGAATATATATATATATATTAATAAATGAATATATATATATATATTAATATATATATATATATATATATATATATATGAATATATATATATATGAATATAAATATTTATATATGAATAAATGAATATATATATATATATGAATATATATATATATATGAATATATATATATATGAATAAATGAATATATATATATATATATATATATATATATATGAATAAATGAATATATATATATATGAATAAACGAATATGTATATATACGAATAAATGAATATATAAATATATATACATATGAATAAACGAATATATATATATATGAATAAATGAATATATATATATGAATAAATGCATTTGTATATATATATACATATGAATAAATGAATATATGAATATATATACATATGAATAAATGAATATGTATATATGAATAAATGAATATATATATATATATATATGAATAAATGAATATATATATATATATATGAATAAATGAATATATATATATATGAATAAATGAATATATATATATATATATATATATGAATAAATGAATAAATATATATATATGAATAAATGAATAAATATATATATACATTAATATATGAATAAATATATATATATGAATAAATGAATAAATATATATATATATGAATAAATATATATATATATGAATAAATCATTAAATATATATATATATATGAATAAATTAATAAATATATATATATATATGAATAAATTAATAAATAAATATATATATATGAATAAATTAATAAATATCTATGTATATGAATAAATGAATAAATAAATATATATATATGAATAAATTTATAAATATATATATATATATTAATAAATGAATAAATATATATATATGAATAAATGAATAAATATATATATATATTAATAAATGAATAAATATATATATATATTAATAAATGAATAAATATATATATATGAATAAATGAATAAATATATATATATGAATAAATGAATAAATATATATATATATATGAATAAATGAATAAATACATATATATATGAATAAATATATATATATATGAATAAATGAATAAATATATATATATATATATATGAATAAATGAATAAATATATATATGAATAAATGAATAAATATATATATATGAATAAATGAATATATATATATATGTATATATGAATAAATGAATATATATATATATGAATAAATGAATATATATATGAGTAAATGAATATATATATATGAATAGATGAATATATATATATGAATAAATGAATATATATATATATATGAATAAATGAATATATATATATGAATAGATGAATATACATATATTAATAAATGAATATATATATATATGAATAAATGAATATATATATATATGAGTAAATGAATATATATATATATATGAATAAATGAATAAATATATATGAATAAATGAATAAATATATATGAATAAATGAATATACATATATGAATAAATGAATATATATATATATGAATAAATGAATATATATATATATGAGTAAATGAATATATATATATGAATAAATGAATAAATATATATATATGAATAAATGAATATATATATATATGTATATATGAATAAATGAATATATATATATATGAATAAATGAATATATATATATATGAGTAAATGAATATATATATATGAATAGATGAATATATATATATGAATAGATGAATATATATATATGAATAGATGAATATATATATATGAATAAATGAATATATATATATGAATAAATGAATATATATATATGAATAGATGAATATATATATATGAATAAATGAATATATATATGAATAAATGAATATATATATGAATAAATGAATATATATATGAATAAATGCATGTATATATGAATAAATGAATATATATATATGAATAAATGAATATATATATGAATAAATGAATATATATATGAATAAATGAATATATATATGAATAAATGAATATATATATATGAATAAATGAATATATATATATATGAATAAATGAATATATGTATATATGAATAAATGAATATATATATATATATGAATAAATGAATATATGTATATATGAATAAATGAATATATGTATATATGAATAAATGAATATATGTATATATGAATAAATGAATATATGTATATATGAATAAATGAATATATGTATATATGAATAAATGAATATATGTATATATGAATAAATTAATATATATATATATATATATATATATATATATATATATATATCATTAGGAGAACGTTTTCATTATGACCTTACTCAGGATGTTTGCGAACCCATCCGTGTGCCCGCTACTGACAATGCAAGTCTCCGAAATTGTTCCTCACATTTTTCTCTAAGGTATGTTCATCTTTTGCCCCATCTTAACTGGGATCTTCCGATCACTCTATTGTATTAGTTAAAATACAAACGAAATGTAATAAGCCCTCCGACTAACCTTTCCATCGTACAGTATATCGATACTCTATGGCTGATGGGGATAGCTTCCGGTCATTTATATCTGATCTACATTTGCGTTTCATGTTTAAAAAGTGTGTGTCCTCTATACAAACAGACCTCATTGAATATTTAATTGTAGGTACAGACCGTTACGTACCATCGAATAAACTCCAGCGAAAGGCTTACAGCCAGTCGTGGTTCTCTCTGGAATGTGCTGCTGCCATTTCGCACAGAAATCCATTTTTCCATTGCTTCCAACATAACAAATGTATAGCCACTAAAGTTGCTTTCAGGACTGCCATCAACCACTGTAAAAGAGTATTTAAGAACGCGAGAGTTCTATGTTCCGTCCGTTTATTCCAAAGTAGCTGAGCAGCCGCTTGGTTCCCACCAGTTTTGTCAAATAGCAAACATGATGCTGAACAGAAGCCAGTGCTCTATCCCAGCTATCATCAATGGACCTGAGCTAATCTCATCAGCATCCGACAGAGCCAAACTCTTTGCCAAGAACTTGGCAGTTAATTCCACTCCATGCGACTAAGCCCCCCCCCCCGTATTTTCTCTTGTATCAGAAAACACCTTATGCGACATAAAAATATCCGTGCGTGATGTTGCCAAGCTAATCAAAAACCTTGATTCCAGTAAAGCAACTGGCCCCGACGGCATTCCTATGATAGTGCTCTAAAAGCTTCAACCAGAACTTGCCCCCATACTTACACTTATTTTGTTTAAGCGTTGTCTTAAGGAGAATTGCTTCCCAACCAACCGGAAAATCTCATAGGTATGATTAAAACAGACATACAAGTCTCCTGTGCGTCATAAGTTACTTGAATCAGTATTAAATAGAAAATTAGTCAACCACCACATACAAAAACTAACATTCTTAGTGATATGCAATATGGTTTCCATTCTGCTAGATCTACAGCGGATGTGCTTACGGTTATTTCTAATAGGACAAGCGAATATCTCGATGCAGGTTTCCTTTGAAGGGCAATTGCTCTTAATATATCAAAGGCTTTGAGAGAGTCTGACATAAAGGTCTACTTCGCAAGATCTCCAGCTCTGGTATAGCTGGAAATGTCTTTTCAATTATTAAACAATTTCTTTCTGATAGGTTGGTTGATCAGTTGTTTTTGTTTTACGGTATATCAACCTTTTTAGGTTATTTAATGCCGAATCTAGTGATTTTGAGGAACGATTTTTTTTTATGGAGTATATTTGTTTTTGTTTTTTAAGTCGGATTCCATTTAACCCATAGTTGGGACCTTAACAGGTACTACCAATTCGGATCAGAGTGGACCTGAGAGCAATGCCAATTAAAGGGTGATTCCACACTCTCCAAGGCCCGAAAGCTTTGGTCTCACCATCGGATATAGTTTTAGGTCATATCCAGGACCATTGTACAAAGGGTTCCTTTTAAATTTTTTTTATAAAGGGCAATGTTCTTTAGATATAAGTGTGTGGGGTGGGAGTTTTGTTTTTATCAAATAACTCCTTAATATTGTTTTCTTTGTAGAATCGATGTCTTACTTTTACAAAATCAGTACATTCAATTAATATATGTTTAATTGTGAGTGGTGTTTGACAAGGTATACAGATGAGTTGGCTTTCTTTTTTTAGGAGATATGAGTGGGTTAATTTGGTATGGCCTATTTTTATTCTTGTTAGTTCGATTTCTTTTTTTCTGTTTAATTTCGTATTGTATTCTTATTTTTGATTTCTGGCATAATTTTGTGAAGATTTTGTTACGGTGTTCGTTCCAGTAGGTTTACCATTTCTCTGTTGTATATGCGTTTATACGTCTTTTTAGATGTATGTATGGAATTTTAAAATTTGCCTCGATTGGGAGATTTAAGGCGTTTTTTTGCTGCAGAATCTGCTAATTCATTACCTTTAATACCGGAATGGCTCGATATCCAGCAGAAAATGATTTCTTTTTTACTGTTTAGTTCAGTTAATTTTTTGAGTAATTTTGCGATTAGGGGGTTGTCCATCTTTATTTGTAATCGTTTTATAGTAGATTTGGAGTCTGAAAGGATTATAAATTTGTTTTGTTTTTATTATTGGAGGCGAGTTTGAGAGCTAGGATATTTAGCACTGAAGATTGAGGTTTCTTTTGGGAGGTTTTATTGTTTTTGATTGATTTATTGAGTATTACTGCACTGCGTGTTTGTGTTATTTTGTTTAGCCCCATCTGTATAGATGTGTGTGTGGTCTGGATACTTTTCTTTGATTTTATCGAGATCATCATGATTCCCAGGTGCTTGTGTTCGTTTACGAATGGAACTTTTTCGCCTTCAATCTGTAAGATTCGGTCAGGGCGGAGTTTGCGTTGGTTACACAAATGGATGCATTTTGTTTTAGTTTTGGAGAATTTGAAACCATTTTTCGTTGCCCATTTATTAATTTTATTTATGTTATGTGGTAGTTTTCTTTTAAAAGTGTATTTAGATCTGTAGCTGTTTGGGCAGTCATCTACATATTAGGAACTATGTATATCAGGAGAGAGTTCTTTAATTATGTTATTGGTTTTTTATGTTAAAGATAGTTGTTGATAATATACTGCCTTGGGACACCCCTTCTTGATTTTGTGGGTCTGTAAAGTCGAGTCTATGCGAACTTGGAAAGATCTGTCTGTTAGGATGTTTTTTATGAATTCAGGTAATCTGCCTCTTAGTCCAATGTTGTGGAGGTCTTTTATGATACCGTGTTTCCAGGTAGTTTCATATGCTTTGCCAAGATCGAAAACACAGATGTTATGTGTTCCTTTTTGATAGAAGTTTCTCTTACGTAATTTTCGAGATTGGTGATGTGGTCTATACATCCTCGTTTTTTTGGTATCCACACTGGATTTTAGAATTATTTTGTTGTCATCTAGATACCATATAAGACGGTAGTTAATCATTCATTCGAACGTTTTGCATAGGCAGCTTGTGAGAGCTATTCGTCTGTAGTTTTCTGGATTTGATGTATCTTTTCCCAGTTTGGGTCTCGGTATTATTGTTGCATTTTTCCATGAAGGTGGGAAATCTTTTGTATCCCATATTTCATTATAAATTTTGAGAAGGAATCTTAATGATTCGGGCGGAATTTGTTTACGGAAGCTGTAGTGCACGTCATCTGATCCTACATCTGAGTTATGGGGTTTTTCTATGGCGGTTTCTAGTTCATTGAGTGAAAAGATTTCATTGTAAGGCTCTTGGTTTTTGGATTTAAAGTTTATTTTGTACTATTCTTAATGTTTCTTAAGTATTTGAAGTTGTCTATTGTAGTGTTTTGATGATGAATTTTCGGCAAAGGTTTTAGCTAGTGTGTTAGCAATATCTTTTTTATCAGTTATTTTCAGTTTATTTGTGAGAAGATGTTTATTTGGATTTGGATTATATTTTCCAGTTATTTTCCTAATCATTTCCCAGACGGTTTTGAGTTTAGTGGTGATGTTGATTTTGTTGACAAATTATTGCCAGCATGATCTTTTGAATCTTTAATTGTTTTTGGAGTTTTAGCTCTTTGATGTTTGTATTCTATTAAGTTGTTGGTTGTGGGTTGTTTTTTAAATGTTCTTAAGACTGCCTTGCTCTGTCTAATGGCCATTTTACATTCTGGATTGAACATGGTTTTTTTTTTTCTAGGAGGAGAATGTTTGGGTATGCATTTTCTGACTATTGTTATGAGTACTTCCGTGAATTCTTCTATTGTTTGGAGTTGATGTTCTGTTAGTTTTAGTGAACAGAGTTCTTTAAATTCAGCCCAGTTGGCTTTGTTTGTGTTCCACATGGGTACGTGGTTTTGAATGGAGTTACTGTATTTGATTATAATAGGGAAGTGATCACTTCAACAGGGTTCTTCGTAAGTGTTCCATGTATAATCCAAAAAGCTTGATGGATCACACATGGTAAGATCAATGGCACTAGTTGATCCGTTTGTTGGATTTAAGTATGTGGGATTTGTTGATTGAGAAGGCATGAGTTCTGTTAATTTTTTTTAATTTTGTTTCCTTTTGAGTTTATGACTTTACATTCCCATAACGTACTGTGGCAGTTAAAGTCTCCTAGGAGAATGAATGGTTATGGTAGTTGTTTTATTAACTTTTCTAGTTCATTTTCATTTATTGGTTCATGAGGAGGGAGGTATATTGAGCAGATTGTGATTGTTTTGTGTAACGTGACTTGAAATGTAATTGCTTGGAGATTTGTTTTGGCAGAGAAATTGCTTTGAGGTGTTATTCCTTACAAGAATTGAGCTGCCTCCATTAGCACGAAGGCATGTGTTATGGAAATAGTTGTATTGTTCATAGTTTGGTGTTTTGAAATGGTTATTGTTTCGTAGGAAGGTTTCTTGTAAGCAGACAATGCTGGGTGAAGAGTGAGATAAGTATAAGAAGTTCATTATAGTTAGATCTTATTCCATGCCAATTCCATTGGATAATTTGTAGTGGTTTATTTCTATCAATGAGGTTGTTTAGTTTTCCTCTATTTCCATCTCTTTAGAAGTAGAGGGGTTATCTTTTGTCGGAGTTTGTGTCTTTGGTGAAGTGTTTTGCTGGGGTTTTTCTTTGTTTTGTTTGGATCTAGACGTCGATCTGGATCTTGCTTGAGATGTTGCTGTTTTGGCTTCTTGTTCATTTTTCCCCTCTTGATTACTTGTGTTTGGTTTCTTTTTTTTCATCTAGGTTGTTTTCGGTTTCCATTTTCTCTAGACTTTGGAATCTATTTTGGTTGTCTATTGTTTGGTTTTCTTCTTTTCTGGAACGTTCTTTAATTGCTGTTTTATCATTGCTTATGTTTTTATTTATTTCTAAACGTACATATATGTTTATATATACATACACATTTATATACGTACATATATTTTTATATATACATTTATATAGGTACATATATTTTTATATTTACATATATGTTTACATCTACATACTCTAATTCTTTGTCCGTCTTTATACATAATCTAAATAATACTTGGACATCCATCAGGTAACATCGCTAAAAGGAACTATTTTGTTTCACCACGACAGGATGTGGGCATGCCTTATGTAAACTATTATAATCACCTGATTATTGATAGTGTTACCATGGGGTTAACCTCATGTGGTCGCGTTTCTTTCAAATAACCAATTTTAATAAAAATCTCAATATTTATAAAATAATGAACGTGGAATATAATAAAATAGTTATTTTTATTTAAATCTTAGTGAAAATGTATTATGTTATTTTTGAACAAAAAATACCTTTACCAAAGATATGGTTTTCAGTATAAAGAAAAAACGCAAGAAATTATTTTTGCTTTTTTATATAAATAAAGCCTCGTAATTTGTAACACTAGAAATGTAAAATAATTTTTATAGGAACATGACGACAAAAAGCCGCTAAAGTCCATATTAATGGATTCGATATAAGTCGAAGAAAAATGAATTTCTCGAAATACCGATATTACCACTGAATTAAGTATTGTTTATTTAATATTTTCACAAAAAATTAAATCGCAAAAATATTCCAGTTCTTTTTAAATCACAGATTTCGCATAATTTTTATATGCAAGATTTTAATAATTTCCTTGCTCGCGGGAATGTGAATCTTTCGGCGTTACATAATTTTTATATAATGTTGGCCAATAATTTAAAAAAATAATTTAAAAGTAGGAACATAGAAAAATAAATTAAAGATGGTAAAATTTATACAAATATTTACAATAAGAATGTACGGATGCCCGGTTGGGTAAAAAACAGGAACGCAGCACCACTCCTTTCTTTTAATTGCATGACATCATTCTCAGTCAGTTTTCGACTGTCTCATATGTTGGGCCTCTGTATATTCCGTATTTCCAAAAGTACGGTTTTTTGTGCTGATGCGAACAGAAAATAAACACTCGGCTGTGGGGCTAATTCGGGGATTTTTAGCACAAACAAGGTATTTTTTTTTATATAATTCAATATTTTAAGACTTTACTAATTATCTTTGAAATAGACCCAGAAAGCTAATATTTATCTCTAAAAAAATTTTCACAATGAATTTATTTAACTTCCAAATTTAGCTGAATTGGTCAGCTCGCTGTGAAAACATTTTTCATAACGTTTTTTCCAAGTGTACAAATATTTTTTTCCTTCGGAAATTAAGTTTAGTTTTTAATCTTTCAAATACAATCAAAAAGCTGTCGGAAACCTACAAAAATTATGATTAATCGGCTTTCAAAACTACCCCCCCTTATTCTTATTCGTTTATTTTTTGATATATGGATATTAGCAGCAAATCGACTATTCAGGAAATTTAAGATTCAATTAGATTCCTATTTTAGTCACCTAAATTATTTAGTGTGAAATGAGTTTAGGAATTTATATCCAAACCTAAATATTATTTTTACTTAAAAAAAAGAGCATTATTACAATATAATAGTTAGGTAAAAATGTGTATAGAATACTCTGCTTTACGGTTGTTGTAAAAATGGAACGGACATCTAAATTCCGCTCCCTTTTAAATTCGGTACATTTTTACATTACGTCCAACTCATCGTTCACATTCGACATATCAACTTTTATAGATTTTCGGGTATGCTCACAAGGTTATGCATGCCTATTCCGAAAGCCGTACTTAACATGGGGAAGTTGGGGGGGTCTATTTTGAGAGCCGTTTTTAACATGGGTAGATTGGAGTGTTTATTCGTTGTAAACGTACACGACAACCTATAAATGTCGAAATTTCTAATGGGAATGGCAAGTTGGATTTATCTAATATATAACAAAAAGATATACTAAACTGACTTTTTTCGGTTTAAAATGGAATTATTTCCTTCTCGTTAATAACTTTAAAAAATTCTGTGGTTTATATATATAAAGTACAATTGTTGAATGTTATTCTTTTAAATATATTCGTTTTGGGGGGGGGTCCAATTACAAAAGAAAAAGATTAAAACGGAGCGAAATTTAAGTTTCCGTTCCATTTTCACAATAACCGTAAAACAGCGCATACTTAGAAAGATTTATCGTCATTTATAAACATTTAGTTCTACTTATATTAGAAACAAACCGACTTATAAAAATCTGGTAGCTGAGTGTCACATCTGCGTAAAATATTGAAAAAAAAAGAAAAGAAAAAATAGAACCTCTCCCAAACATACTGGCATTAAATTTGGTTTCGTCCCTCCCTTTAGTGTTTCCAATATGGGGGCTTGATTTACTAGGATTTGTATTAAAAGTTGAACACTTATTAAAATGATTTAATTATTGCATCTTTTACATTTTGGTTTAATTTTTTTAGTTTGCAATCGCTAATAGCCCACCCCAAAAATTGAACTAAAGACGAAATGAAAAAGAATGGTACTCATGCAGAATTTGACTTGCCCTCCCCCGGATTCCAATTATGGTAAGGGTTCGATCGGCAATAACCGGATTTAACCGAGCGTTGTTCAAATGTTGAAACACTAAATTAACATTTTATTTATTGTTTTGCATAATTAATTGATTAATGATGGGAGTATTTTTCTGTTTATTTTCTTAACATCTGTTGACAAAAAATAATTTGTACCTTCTCTTGAAAAAAAAGATAAAACTTTTCTCTACTTTCACCTAACTATTTACAGTGTTCATATAAAGCATTCATCTGTTCTTTTTATAATAAAAAAATCTGTTTTCAAAAAGAAAGTTCACTGCCAACTTTCTTTTTAAAAAAAATGCAAGATTTCCTAAAAAACAAAAAAAAAAACAATTGCACCTAACAATTTATGGTAAAAAATAATCTTTTTTTTGTGACACAAAACAATTTTATTGATAAAAAAATTGCAAAAAAATAGAAGTAAATAAATAATACAAAATGCAATTGTTGTTGAGGAAGGTGTTCTATTTTAACAAACTGAGCCACAGCAACGCGTGGCCGGATAAAGCTAGTATATACATATTTCTATACATACGCGTATATATATATATATATATATATATACATACACACATTTCTCTCTATATACCTATACACACACAGCTCTACGTATACACAGTTCTATATATATATATATATACACATACACATTTTTATATATGCAAATGTATATACATATTCCTATATATATATATATATATATATATATATATATATATATATATATATACTTCAGAATAAAATTATCCAACAATAAGCTGGTGTGAAAACCTGTGATTATAGGATTTACAAGATATTACTATAAGTAATATCTCACTTAAATAACAATTACTCGATACACAAGATAGAGCTAATGGTAAAATCCGAAGTGAATATCCTTGAAAGCAGTGTGATAAAATGGGCAAAACTGTATTTTGGGTAATCCACATCACAATATAATGATCAGAAGTAGGCATATTCCTGGAGAAATTATCTTTTGTTATATAATGCGTCTGGTAAAAACAGTTTTTTTTACATGGGTCCGGTATATCTTTTTATTAATAAACATATAAATTAATATATTTAATATTTTTATACTCATGGAACATGATCTTAAACTTCCACTCTGAAATAACTTTTAAATTGTTATTAAAATAAAAAATTAAAGCTGCTTTAAGAGACAGTCCATGTAGACTAAGAAAACATTGAAATTTTACCATGCAATTTGGATGTTAACTTTCATATCCTTTTCTTTAACATCCCCTTACTATATGACTTAATTGCTCAATCAATTTTTAATTGTGATTTTCGATGTCTCACTGAGTTTAGCAAATAAGGTGTAAATCATTGTAACTATTTGCTAATATTTTCTCGTCTGAAGAAATGGTACACATCAGAATCCTATAGGTTAAGGAGTGAAAATATTTCCAATGTAATCTTCATTATATATATTTATATATACATATATATATATATATATTTACATATTTATTTATATATCTATATATATTTATACATTTATTTATACACATATATTTATATATATATTTATTTATACATACATATATATATATATATATATTTATACAGATTTATATATATATATTTATTTATACATATTTATAAATATATTTATTTATACATATTTATAAATATATTTATTTATACATATTTATATATATTTATTTATACATATTTATATATATTTATTTATACATATTTATATATATATTTATTTATGCATATATATTTATACATATTTATTTATACATATATATTTATACATATATATTTATACATATATATTTATACATATATATTTATTTATTTATACATATGTATTTACTTATGCATATATATTTATTTATACACATATTTACACACACACACACACACATACATATGCATATATACATATATATTTATATATATATATATAGAGAGAGAGAAAGAGAGAGGGAGAATAAATAATGTTATATTCAAAAATTCATGATGGTGACCATCTTATGTTTCCTTTAATTCAGTTAACTTATACAACCCTTGCTTATATCTGTTTCGTAGCGCAAAATCAATCACTTCAAATTCACTATTGCGTAATGGATAAATATGAAGGTAACTGCAGCTTCTCTTCCAATAATTGGATTTTTACCATGTCAAATCACATTTAATTCCTTTTGACGGAATGAGTGTAGCTATTTCTTCTGATAAGTTAAAGGAATAATAGAGTCACTGATTGATATAATAATTAAGCGATTGATTTTGCGCTACGAAACAGATACTGTCAAGAATTGTGTAAGTCAACTGAATTAAAGGAATAAATTATAAGATGCACAACATCATTAATGTTGGAATATAGCTTATTTATTCTATATATTGCTCTGTAATCACATTGAGATTCTCATATAAGTATTGATATATAATAAGAGAATATATTTCCACATATACACACACATTTGTCAATCAACTGCATGTACAAGTAAGCACATAATTCATTAAGAAAATTGTCCTTCAGGCAAACTATTTAATGGGCGCACGTAGTAAAACTGGTAACGATATTTCTGTCTGATGAATACGATGAAGAAATAAAATGCCATTATTTCGTTCTAATGGATACTGTCGAAAACAGACAGATAATTAGTTATAAGTTCGACACATTCACTGAAACAATGAGAAAAATATCTTTCTAAAACACTTGTAATTAATTCATATCACATCTATTAGTAAAAGAGTGTGTGTGTGTCTGTCATACAAATGATAAAACACACGCTTCGACAGCATTTAAATAATTAAAAAAAAAAAACGTATATAAGAATTTACACATAATTAATATTTAATTATAAACCCCTCTCTTTTTTAATACACTCCTACTACTTTAAACTCCAACGTCCTCTCCCCACCACTCCTCCCTTCTTTTCTAACTCCCCTTTATCTATGATTTATCCATTCTTATTTGACTTTATAACTTAGTCCATCTATGAATTCTGACGATGCTAGTTGGATTTTTTCCTCTCTTTGAGGATTTTCCTCTAGCTGAAACAATTTGTAAACTCATTCTGGACTCACAGTAATAAATTTCCTATATATATATATATATATATATATATATATATATATATATATATATATATATATATATATATATACACACAAATGTGAGAATGCGTGTTTTTTTTTACAATTATAAACCTATATACGAAACGATTTTTTTTTTTTTTTTTTTTTTTTTTTACAGACAGACTTTGCTGTATCGGGTATTCAGACACTTGCCAAACCTTTTAATTACCTACACCAGAAAAAAGTAAAAATTTAATGTAAAAATCGATACTTGGGGCTCATCAGATGTTTATATTTTTGCCAACTGTTTTACGACTGCGCATGTTAAAACCAGTCACATTAAAATGTGACATGTAAAAATTATGTGCGTTTGAAAGTAATTTTTAACGGTCGTGGAAAGCCAACTTAATGATTTCGTACTTGACTCACTCTCTTTATATTTTAAGACAATACTCGCATGCCTATGTTAAGACAACAATACTTGCATGCACATGTCCCAGTTTCGTTCCGTTTTTTAACGTCGATCAGCGTGATCTTATTATATGATGATCTGAGCATGCGAACAAAATGGGCCGACTTCATTACAACTGAAAGTTCTCAAGAGATTTCTATGTGAGCCTGAGTATATTTTCTTTACATACAAGAAGTGAACGGTTAAGACAACAATATTCGCATGCACATGTCCCAGTTTCGTTCCGTTTTTTTAATTCATTTTTCAAAAGAATTTATGTTACGTTTGATATCCGGAAACGCCAGGTAGATCTGCTAGTATTAATATAACAGGATTCTGTTTTACAATTAGGTTTTTTCTATATTGACTATTAATTATAATATTTTCTCAAGACGTAAAACACCTCCCTTTACTTTTTATTTAGGCCAAGATTTATTTCCGAATTCCTATCAAATGACTTGGGCTGTCAGATTTGCTGTTTGCTTTTCGATGTAAATCAAGTAATGTTTATTTGTTCAATATAAAAAGATTGAAGTATTTCAAAGTTAAAATAGGACGAGATATTTCGTTCATCTAAAAAAAAAAAAAAGAAAAATTGAACCATGGCCTGGACGTAAATAAAATAATGAACATGATTTTAAAACATAATACACTAAAAATATTAGCTTATATAAAAAAAAA
The DNA here is from genome assembly GCF_053919585.1 of Euprymna scolopes. Taxonomy (NCBI): domain Eukaryota; kingdom Metazoa; phylum Mollusca; class Cephalopoda; order Sepiida; family Sepiolidae; genus Euprymna; species Euprymna scolopes. The sequence goes on from NC_136504.1 coordinate 91,918,792, forward strand.
TGAAAAAAAAAAATCCAGAAAGAAAAAAACTTATAAAAGGCAAATATGAAAAAAAAAAACAAAACAAAAAAACAACAACATTGTAATAGAGTTTCCTTCTTCATCAACTCATTCCCCGGACAGACATTTGTACAACGGGGTATATATATATATATATATATATATATATATATATATATATATATATATATATATATATATATATATATATATATATATATTATAATAATTAAATACCTACAGACACGAGTGTTTCATCCTTTCGGGAATCATCAGTGCAAGCTGTCACGATTAACACCGGTCAACCGATTCGCACCCAGCAACAGTGCTATTTTTACTCCATTAGCAAGGACCAAATCCATTCGGCCACTGTTAACCGCGAGTAATACTGTTAGAATTAAAACATTTATTTTTAAATGTTTTTAACGTTGGTCAGCGTGATCTTATTATATGATGATCTCGGCATGTGAACAAAATGGACCGACTTCATTACAACTGAAAGTGCTCAACGATAAGAAACGTGTTTCTTAGAGGGGCTAACATAATTATTTACTATGATAATTAAAGATCTACATACACTAGTGTTTCAACCTTCAGGGAATCATCAGTTCAGGGTGTTACGATTAGTACCAGTCGACCGATTCGAAGATGGCAACAGAAGACATGTCTGGCTTCATTAGCAAGGGCATGATCCATTGTGCTATTGTTAACCGCGAGGCATCCTGTTGAAATTTAAACATTGATTTTTTTTTAAATGTTGTTTTAACGTCTTTTAGAGTGATCTAATCATTATATGATGATCTGTGCATTCGAGCCAAATTGACTGACTTAATTCAACTGAAAGTGCTCAACGATAAGAAACGAGTTTCTTAAAGGGGCTAACATATTTACTATAATAATTAAATACCTACAGATTCGAACCCGGCAACGAAACCATTTCTGACTCGATTAGCAAAGACCAAATCGATTTGGCCACCGTTAACCCCGTGAAATACTGTTGAAATTTAAATTCAGTTAGTAAAAATTAACTAGAGATGTCTCAGGCGATATTGCTTACACAAAACTTTAGTCAGGAGATTACGGACTAAACTTTTGAAGGGGTTTAGTTACTTGTAGCTCACTAACAGAAACATGCTCATGACTATGCAGCGACATATAGTAATGCTTATGTAAAACAAATAAAAATATACAATGCCTTACGTCAGTATTAAAAACTCTTGTATAAAACATGTTATAACTTCATTAATTGTTTTATTTCTGAAAATGATTAGTCTGGAATATATATATATATATATATATATATATATATATATATATATATATATATATATATATATAGTGTCCGAAAGGATTGAACAGATTTTCTTTAAAATTTACAGAACTTTAGTGTGTAAGTTTGAGCGCGATCGTAAGTTCTGCCTCAGAATACGCGAGATAATTAGCGATAATCAATAATGGAACCATTATTTTAATTTATTCATCATCGGTAACGCCATTTTGTCGATGTCGTCGCTTAGCGACAGTGATAAAACAGAGGTATGTGAAAATTCTACTATAAGTAGTTGTTAGTGTTTTTTTTTTTTTTTTGCATGACGTAGTCTGTAGGTTCAAACACTGCACGTAAATTTCGTTCATTATTTTTTTCGTTAATTAGAAATTGCTGGGAAAATCTGTATATAGTATAGTGTATAATCGTTAAGGCTTTGCGTAGAACCAACCACACCTTTTGGTATTACCGCTAATCTTTGTCGGTGCAGAGCACTGCCCTAGGACAGATTATATCGTAGATTGCAATTGTTACATCAGGGTTTCCTTCTTCTAGATGCAGGTTTTAACGAATACTGGGGGTGCAGCTCTCCCAGTGCATATTACGCGCCACAGACACCTACCTGGAAATTTCTACGATTCGGCGCGGTACACAAAGCACCTAGGCTTCCCAAATGGTCACCCGTCTGGTAATGGCCAGGCTCAACGTTGCTTAACTTCGGTGATCTGGCGATAACCAGTGTGTCAACGTAATTGTGCGGATATATATATATATAAATGCAACTTTCTCTATATGTGTTAATTTGTTTCTTATAGACTCCGAAACGGCTGAATTGATTTTTTTAAAATTTACACAACTTTGATGTATAAGTCTGGGAGTGATTTTAGCTAAGTTTTGCCTCCGAATATCCCCGATAATTATCGAAAATCGATCATCGACACCGTTATTTTACTTTATCAATCATCGGTAAAACATTTTTCCACGTCGTCTCTAAGCCACAATTATAGAACTACGGGCCGGAAAAATTCTACTCTGGGAAAGTTCATAGCGTGTTTTATTGTTTGTTTTTGCTTTTTTGTTGTTTTTGCATGACGTGGTCTGTAGTTTCAAATCCCGCACGTAATTTTTTTTTAATGTTCTCTTTTTCGTTATCTTGAATAAAGTTTATATAAAATAATTTTATAAAAGAAAAAGTAGCTTCAAGACTACAATGTACGTTAACATATTTTTATGTTGCTGCATAGAGACACGTGAAACTTTCTAGGGGCAATTTCACGGATTTTGATGGCAATAAATATATAGAAGTGTGAAATATTCGTTGATAATCATTCAATCGAAAACAACGTCGAGTTTTCCTGCTGGTATATATATATATATATATATATATATATATATATATATATATGCTATATTATTATATGTAATTATAAGATATATATAATATGAAATATATATAATGCAATATATATATGTATATATGGAAATATATACATGTTATATATATATATAATGTATATATATATCTGAAATATATACAGATATAATGTAATATATATATATAATATATATTATCTGATAAATATATATATTTATAATATATATAATATATATACACGCATCTATAATACAAAGCTGAATGTCTGTGTGTATGTCTGGTCACAGATAGGCTCCTATATTGTTAACTATTAAAAAAATACTGATTGCATATGATAGATGTATCGAGACACAGGAATTGTTTTGTTTGATCTGGACGAACGGTGGTTCATTAAAATTCTGAGATCTGCGTTCGCGCCTGATCCACAAAGCATTGAAACAAATTTAAAAATTAAAAAAAAAACGTTTACAAGTGTTTTTGATATAGATGTACATAAGAACACTTTGATAAGTATCTTCTTACTTACATAGGGATGGTATAATAAAATTTTGGCGTCTGCGTTTGCGCCTGACATCTATAGAATGGAAATAGGAACAAACTTTAATAAAGACTTTTCATGTCTCTCTGCGTTAGTATACTTTGATAATACCGTTTCTATTTGAGGAAATATGGTATAATAACAATTATGGGGTATTCGTTCGCGCCGGACCTCCATAAAATGGAAATATGTCACAAAGTTTATCAAGTTTTTTTTAAATATATATCCCCAGAATATTGTGATTAGTGCTTCAGTGTAAAAAGGTATGGGATAAATTCTGGACTTTATCTATTTTTACTTTCATCATATTTTGATTTGGTTTTGATACCCTCGAATTCAACCCAAATATACAACCTTCCTTTTCATAACCTATGATACATTAATGATGTCCATTTTCTGTAGGCTGTTTTTCAACCCAGTCAACGACTGGCACTTTTGCTAGTAATATATATATATATAATATAAACATATATATATATATATAAACATATTATACAATATATAAACATATATTATATCATAAAATATATATAAACATTTATATATATAATATATAAACATATATATTATAAAATATATATAAACATATATATATATATAATATATAAACATATATATTATAAAATATATATAAACATATATATATATATAATATATAAACATATATATTATAAAATATATATAAACATATATATATATAATATACAAACATATATATTATAAAATATATATAAACATATATATATATATAATATACAAACATATATATATAATATATAAACATATATATATAATATATAAACATATATATAATATATAAACATATATATAATATATAAACATACATATATAATATATAAACATATATATAATATATAAACATATATATATATAATATAAACATATATATATAATATATAAACATATATATATAATATACAAACATATATATATAATATATAAACATATATATAATATACAAACATATATATATAATATATAAACATATATATATAACATATGAACATATATATATAATATAAACATATGTAAATAATATATAAACATATATATAATATACAAACATATATATATACCATATAAACATATATATATATAATATAAACATATATATAATATATAAACATATATATATAACATATAAACATATATATAATATAAACATATATATAATATAAACATATATATATAATATATAAACATATATATAATATATAAACATATATACAATATATAAACATATATATAATATATATGTATAATATATATAATATATAAACATATATATATAATATATAAATATATATATAATATATACCCATATATATAATATATAAACATATATATATATAATATAAACATATATATTTATATAATATAAACATATATATTTATATAATATAAACATATATATATATAATATAAACATATATATATATAATATAAACATATATATATATAATATATAAACATATATATATATATAATATATAAACATATATATATAATATGTAAACATATATATATATATAATATATAAACATATATATATATAATATATAAACATATATATATATATATATATAATATATAAACATATATATATATATATATAATATATAAACATATATATATATATAATATATAAACATATATATATATAATATATAAACATATATATATATATAATATATAAACATATATATAATATATAAACATATATATAATATATAAACATATATATAATATATAAACATATATATAATATGTAAACATATATATAATATGTAAACATATATATTATATATAAACGTATATATAATATATAAACATATATATTATATATAAACGTATATATCTCTATATAAATAAAATGAACTCATTTTTTCTCGTCTGATTTTGACATAAATAGGATTAACAATCAAGATATTTCATGCAAATATAATATGCACAAACGGCAGAACAATATCTGAGGTGTGTTATTGGCTTATTATTTCTCAAATTCCTCGATAATCTTAGATTTCTATACTTTTTCTGCTGAGAAGTCACGGCCAAAATCGGTTAAGATCAATGGAAGTGGTAAAATATTTTCTCTCTAATAAATTCCTCCTCCCCCTGCCACCACTTAACACCGGTTCGGGATCGTTCACAAGAAACAGTTGAGAAGAGAACACCGGTTTGGCTTCGTAGTTCTTTCATGTGAAGTTATTTAAAATCACTAAACTAAGCCGCAGTGCTCTGTGGCGTAGTGGTTAGCGTGCTGGACAATTCACATTATATTTTCACGTTCGCACCGACTAACCGTAGTCGTTTTTTTTTTCCTATACAACTGGAATGTACTTTTCTTGGTTGCCGAACTGTTAACGTTGCAGATGGTTTTTTTCACACTTTATTTTCCTACTTTTACTCATGACTCCGGGTTTGATCCTTCCTACTTACCTACCATAAAATTTTTTTAAACTCCCCCCCCGTCCTGGAAACAAACACTCGGGCAACGCCGGGTACCCCCGCTAGTATAATATATAAACGTATATATATATATACATAATATATAAACATATATATATATAAACATATATATATGTATAATATATAAACATATATATATGTATAATATATAAACATATATATGTATAATATATAAACATATATATATATAATATATAAACATATATATATAATATATAATCATATATATATATAATATATAATCATATATATATATAATATATAATCATATATATATATAATATATAAAAATATATATATATAATATATAAAAATATATATATATAATATATAAAAATATATATATATAATATATAAAAATATATATATATAATATATAAACATATATATATATATAATATATAAACATATATATATAATCTATAAACATATATATATATAATCTATACACATATATATATATATAATATATAAACATATATATATATAATATATAAACATATACATATAATATATAAACATATACATATAATATATAAACATATATATAATATATAAACATATATATAATATATAAACATATATATATATAATATATACACATATATATATAAACATATATATATATAAGCATATATATATAATATATGAATATATATATAATATATAAGCATATATATATAATATATGAATATATATATATAATATATACACATATATATAATATATAAACATATATATAATATATAAACATATATATATATAATATATAAACATATATATATATAATATATAAACATATATATATAATATACAAACATATATATATATAATATACAAACATATATATAAATATAATATATAAATATATATATATATATAATATATATAAACATATATATATATATAATATATACACATATATAATATATATATAATATATAAACATGTATAATATATATATAATATATAAACATGTATAATATATATATAATATATAAACATATATAATATATATATATAATATATAAACATATATAATATATATATAATATATAAACATATATAATATATATATAATATATAAACATATATAATATATATATAATATATAAACATATATAATATATATATAATATATAAACATATAATATATATATAATATATAAACATATATAATATATATAATATATAAACATATATAATATATATAATATATAAACATATATAATATATATAATATATAAACATATATAATATATATAATATATACACATATATAATATATATATATATATATAATATATAAACATATATGATATATAAAACTATATATATATAATATATAATATATAAACAAATATATATATAATATATAAACATCTATATATAATATATAAACATATATATATAATATATAAACATATATATATATAATATATAAACATATATATATAATATATAAACATATATATATAATATATAAACATATATATAATATATAAACATATATATAATATATAAACATATATATATAATGTATAAACATATATATATAATGTATAAACATATATATATAATGTATAAACATATATATATAATGTATAAACATATATATATAATGTATAAACATATATATAATGTATAAACATATATATAATGTATAAACATATATATATATATAATGTATAAACATATATATATATATATATATATATAATGTGTAAACATATATATAATGTATAAACATATATATATATATAATGTATAAACATATATATAATGTATAAACATATATATAATGTATAAACATATATATGTATAATGTATAAACATATATATATAATATATAAACATATATATATAATCTATAAACATATATATATATATATACATACATAATATATTGAGACATAATATATAAACACACACACACATCAGTGAAATCAGTGTCGTGTAATTTTCTATATATATATATATATATATATATATATATATATATATATATATATATATATGTATATATATATATATATAGAATAAAAATTACAATTAAATTTACCAAAATGATCTTAGATAGTAAAATTAAAGTATATTATAAATATTAAAGGATTAATATTTATAAGTTTATCTCAGCCAAATGTAAAAGCTCGATAAAACTGAATAGGAGATAGAACTTATAGTACGAGCAAACGGTTTTTAAAACATTTTAAAAAACACTTTGAAAAACTCTTGTTGAAATTTTTAAGTGATGACCTGTACATTTCAGTTGACGTGTATTATTTTGCCCTATATTTTTTCGTGCCTTTTGACATTTCTTTTCTGGGTCATTTTGTGCTTTGTTTTTCTATTTTATATTTAATTCTATCACTATTTAGTTGTTTCTCCTCTTCTTCTTCCCTGATCTTTCTTATTTATATTTATGTCTCGGCAGTAGAGTGAAAAGCATATCTATTTTTTCTATTATTAATATTATTTGAATTTTTTCCTTTTTCCCCTTTGTACACATTTTTGTAAATTTTTTCATGGATTTCTGCCTTTGGATTATTTTGAACCATCTTCTAATTACGGGATTTCCTTGGATTTTACTTGTGCAAATGGAAATTCAATCAGCTTTCTTGAAGTTATATTCTTGGATTTTCTCGTCACTGGATTATTTATATCCCATCAGACTATCCATTCACGTGTAATCACCGTTTTCCTCACCATATTCCCTCTGCTTCACATTTTTTTGTTATCAAGTAAGATCTTTGACTTAGTTGTGGTTTCATCAAATACTTTTGCATGCAAAATCCGATCCCGCATTTTGCTAATTCCTACCCTCTGATGAAAAGGAAAGTATTTCTTCGAAACTCCGCGGATTAAGGACTTTCCACTGATCTAGTGTTTCCTTTTCAGATTAAATATGTTTTAACTCTTTTTCAAAGTGTTTTTAACATGTTTTATTAACTGTTTGCTCGTATATATATTCATATATATGTGTGTGCATGCATATGTATATATATATACGCAGATACATACATACATACATAAATTACATATACACATATAAAACAAAAATTAAACAGTAAATAAAGACAAAAGAACACGCATTTCATTTCATATACAAATCTAACATTTTAAATTTTCTCCGTTATATTTATTCCAAAAGAGAAAAGTTTTCGCGTTATAAAGACAAGTTTTCTTTTAAAAACTAAATTTGTTAATCGTTTTTTTTTAGACGAAACCACCATATAATATTTTGATGCCAACAGTCATTTTTGCACGGAAAAAGGAAACATATATTCAAACAAATGTACATTGAATTTACTGTACAATATATTAAGGTGTGTCTATTGTAAAAAAAAAATTACAGTACTTAAGTCATTGTTTTCCAAGCTACTTACATCTACTTCAATATAAGCTAGCAAGAAAGAGATGTTTTCGTTTTAAAGCATTCTTCAGTTTAACTGCTGAGGATTCTTTAGATAATAAACTGATAGCAAAATAAACGTTTCACATAAGTAAAAAAAATGTAAATATTTATTCAAGTCAAAAATACTATTTCTGTATACATTTAGAAAAACAAAGGCAGAATAACAGCAATCTACTTGAATATTGCACCGCATCTACCCAGTTTTTAGGTGTAAATTATAACGTCATTCTTCAACTTGAATATTTTGAAGATGCAAATACAAACAGCTTAGCCGTCCTGTGAAATTAAAGTTAATAGATACTTATTAAAATATATTATTACAAATTTCTGATTTGTTTTGTGTTTCCATTCCTAGTTTTGCGAATACATATTTAAGACATCTGTCCTATTATATAAAAGGACATTTGTGTGCCTGCGAGTTCGTTCCCTATCGACTCGAAAACGGCTTAGTCGATTTTATGAAATATCGCACGAATGTACATTATGGACCTAGCAGTGTTCTGAGATAAGCTTTCGTCGGAATGTGCTCGATAATCGTAGATAATCAATAATCGAAATAATTCGAATAAAAGCCACAAGCGAGATGTATATATATATATATATATATATATATATATATATATATATATATATATATACACAACGACATATATATATATATATATATAACGATGTATCTATATATTTATAAAACTCAAATGACCTTGTAACGATGCATGTAACCCACTTTTCGGTTTACTACATTTGGTTGCATATATGAGCATGACCTGTGCACTGAAATATTCACGTTCTTATTTCGAAATTATTTAACATGGGAAGAATAGGGTTTAAAATAAACAAAAAAAAAACAAAAGAACAATTGGGACGCTGAAATATTCATGTTATTATTTCGAAATTATTATTTATCCTGGGAAGACGGGGGTTTACAATAACTTAAATGTAATACAGAAATGAACGATGTACAAAAAGAAAGCAGATATATCAAAATTTGAAGTTAACAATAATAAGTATTATGGTATCTGTTCAGTGCACATTTACCTATAAGTATGGCCAACCACTTATAATTCAGATACAGTATTTTTTGAAAATAATCAATTATAATGAACAAGACGACTAATAGTAACCTATCTATATTTTTATTTTCATTTTAATATACTTTCATAGAAATGTTTCCGTTGTGTAAAAAAAAAACTATTTTCTTTACGTCAAAAGTGTAACGCTCCTGCATGAATTCCATATATATATATATATATATATATATATATATATATATAATATAAAGTTTAATGTCTGTGTGTGTGTGTGTGTCTGGTCACGAATAGGCTCTCATATGGTTGATTATTTTTAAAAAATTGATTATATATAATGATAGAAGATCTATCGATACACAGGATTGGGTATGTTTGATCTGGCAGAACGTCGGTTCATTAAAATTGTGGGGTCTTCGTTCACGCCTGGTCCACAAAGTATGGAAATAACAAATTTAAAATTAAAAAAAAAAAACGTTTACAAGTGTTTTTGATATAGATGTACATAATAATACTTTGATAAATATGTTTAAACTTAAATAGGTATGGTATAATAAAATTGTGGGGTCTGCGTTCGCGACTACCCTCCATAGAATGGAAATAGGCACACACTGTAATAAATACTTTTCATATCTATCTGCGTAAGTATACTTTGTTAATTATATTTCCATTTGAAGAAATATGGTATAATAAAATTATGGGGTGAAATATGTCACAAAGTTTAACAAGGTTTTTTAATATAGATCCACAGAATATTGTAATACGTGTTTCAGTGTGAACAGGTATTGTATAATAAATTATGGGGTTTATCTATTTTATTTTTATTTTCATCATATTTTGCTTCGGTTTTAATACCCCCAAATTCGAAGCTATCTTATTACACTCTGTCTTTTCATAACATACTATCATAAATCAGAGCCCATTTTCTGTAGGCTGTTTTTGAACCCAGTAAACGACGGGTACTTCTGCTAGTCGTTTTATATATATATATATATATATATAACGATATATATATGTAACGATCTATGTATATATATATATAACGATATATATATAACATATAACATATTATAACGGTATATATATATATAATATATATATAACGATATATGTATGTAACGATATAATATATAACGATATAATATATGATATATATATAGCGATATAATATATAACGATATATACATATATGTAGCGCTATATACACATATGTAACGATATATATATAACGATATATATATATATAACGATATGTACATATATATATATATATATATATATATATATATATCTAACAGTTGAGCGATTGTTAATTGTGAATTAAGTTTACATAGGAGGGAACGTAAACACTTATTTGTCATGCACAATCCTTTGGCAAACGATACTCTTATTTATTGAATGTTACTAAATAAAAATAAAAGCATTGAGTAATAATTTAAATATTTCCAGATATCGTCCCCCTATCAGCATAAAAGGTGTGTTGGAAGACACCCAGATTTTTTAAACAGTCTTTTCGAAGTTAATTTAATTGTTAAATCTTTGTGGGATAGTGTTCCCGAGCATTTTAGATTTTTAAACATTGTTTAGAAATACCATAGATGTTATTTAGATATTTTAGGAACTACCTTTATCAGTGAATGTTTAAGGCACTAAGAGGACCCCTTACAGGTTTTATTTAAAAGCAACATGGTAACACTATCTCACAAAGATTCAACAACTAAATTAACTTTGATTAGCTTGTAAGAAAAAAATTCGTACGGTTGTTCCCTACTTTTTATGCTGAAAATATTTTAATCATTCAATTATGCTCTTATTTTCATTTCTATTATTCCGTTATCTTTTCTGTAAATTGCTTTAAGGTAACACCACCTATTGAGCTTTTCATAACTGCAATACTCCTTACTCTTTAAGATCTGGTCCATAACACACACACATGTTTTAAAAAAAATAATAAGAAATACGTCCAAATAAAAAATGGTCGACTTTCTAAGGAAACACCGGATCTCTCAGGTGGAGACGTTAAATTTAATATCATTTAAAAAGTCAACAACAAAAAAAATACGTAAATAGATAAATGATAAAAACTAAACAATAAAGTGTCTATGGCATCATAGCGTAATGGAGTAAGACCCGTGACTGAAACACATAACTTCCGGGGTTCGAATCCTAACAACAATCAAACTACGCTGAAGAACGGTAAGGCCCGGAACACGCGTGTACGAAGATAACTGTTTTTTTAAAATAATATATAATACGTCCAAATAAAAAATGGGCGACTTTCTAACAAAACACCAGATCTTAATATCGTTTAAAAAATCAAGAAAAACTAATAAATAATAATAGAGTAAGGTCGTCAGTATTGCACATTTCATGAGTGCGACAACCTGGGTTCGCGCCTATGTCGGAGCACGTCACTGATGCGATGCAGTACATCGAAACCCACTTTGGGTCCGGCGTTGTCCGTTGTCGATGCATTGCTCGATTCTGTCTAATTCTGGGTTCTAGCTTTATCGTAAAAAGGTGTATGTGAACGGGTATTTATATAAACCTATAATCTCCTCTAATATGTGTATATAGCGCTATGTCTAATATATATATATATATATATATATATATATATATATATGATTGTTGAGCTGGATTAAATCCGACGATATGAAATAAAATGGAGGTGGAAGGACCTGAATACTCAACGTTTCGCCCGATTTATGCGGGCTTCTTCAAGAGGGATGGTCATTGACGAGAGAGTCGGAGGATTGGGGCTATATATAATGATGGGGGAGAGCAGCGTGTTTTCCTTATGTAAATTAGATGTCATATATACATGTATATACATTTTATGAGAGAAGAACTAATTAGAGTAAACTAGTGTAGTGGGTTACGACTAAAAGATAAAATATCGTAGAGATTAAAAATTGTGTTTGGAAATATAGCGGTGATAGATTAAATAAATAAAATGACACGAGATTACGAAAGAATCTTTTTTTTTTTTAAATTAGAAGTAATTGAATTGGGATAAAATAGCGCAGTAACTTAAAAGATGGTATCTAAAAATAAGAATAGGAGGTGATAAAATGGAGTCTAAAAATAGATAATGATAAAATACAGTAAATAAGTAAAATAAAAATAAAATTAAGTGAAATTACGATTTTTTTTTCGCGTTTAACCGGTGTCTAAGTTGTTTTCTTTGATAATTATTTTCGACAGAAAGGGAGCAACGTGGAAAAAACCTTTTCTTTGCTTAATTATATTGCTGGAATGGGAGATTATAGCTGACTCAATTAAACGTCGTGTGGATCTGTTATGTATGTGTTTAAGGAAAGTTGCTTTGTTAAAATCAAAATGGTGGTCGTTTTCCATGATGTGACAAAATATGGCGTTGAGTGTATTGTTGTTTTTTACATCTCTTGTGTTCATATATTCTTTTATTTAAATTAAGTTGAGTTTCTCCTACGTATATTTTTCCACAATCAAGGCAGGGTATGGAATATATTCCGGCTTTGGTGTTAATGTTGGTATTAGTTATAATTTTACGTGTTAGATCCCTAATTGTTAAAGAGTTTAGTTTTGTTATTTGAATGCCTGTCTTATTTAGGTTCTTATATATTGTGTCGTTGTTTTTATTAGTTGGTAATGATAAAATATGGACTTCCTATATAGAATACCATCCTAAAATCCCGACCTTATATGGTTTACCCAAAACACATAAAAATGATAATCCAATACGCCCAATTATCTCTGGCATTGGCAGTGCCACCCATAAGATAGCAAGAGCGATCACAAAACTCCTAACGCCATTATTGGGCACAATTAGCAATTCCCATATAAGAAACTCTGGCGACCTTCTTAATAAGATAAAAAACATAGATATGAAAAATAAAACCATGAATAGTCTCGATATAGAATCTTTATACACCAATATCCCTACCAAGAAATGTCTCAACCTTCTTTCAAAACACTTAAATAAAATAAAAATTAAATTACCTTTGCCGATAGATAATATAATTAAAATTATAAGTTTATGCATTGACATGACATATTTCACATTCGATGGACTCTGCTGCACACAAAAATTTGGACTGCCCATGGGTAACCCTCTAAGTGGGATTTTGGCATGTCTATTTTTAGAATTCATCGAAACCGGACCCATGAAATATAAATTGCCCTAGGGTACCTCCTACTATAGATATATTGATGATATTTTAATTTTTTTCCCTATATCTTCCAAAATAGAGAATATCACTGATAAATTAAACAAGATTGAACCCACTATTAATTATACGTATGAAAGAGAAAATAACAACTCCATACCTTTTCTGGACATCAACATCATAAATAACAATGATCATCTAAGTTTTTAAGTTCATCGGAAAGTCACGAATAAAAATGATTACATACACTTTTACTCTCATCACGATGATAAAGTAAAAAGAGGTATTCTAATAGGATTTTTTCTTAGGGCCCTGAGAATATGTAGTGAAGAATACATTGTGGAAGAATTTGAGTATATCGAACGTACATTCATGAACTTGCAATATCCTCAACATTTTTTGGCAAATACAAAAAGAAAAGCACTAAAAATTTACCATAACCGAAACCGAGACCATTCCTTAAATAGCCAGATACACAACAGACAATTAACATTACCAACTAATAAAAACAACGACACAATATATAAGAACCTAAATAAGACAGGCATTCAAATAACAAAACTAAACTCTTTAACAATTAGGGATCTAACACGTAAAATTATAACTAATACCAACATTAACACCAAAGCCGGAATATATTCCATACCCTGCCTTGATTGTGGAAAAATATACGTAGGAGAAACTCAACGTAATTTAAATAAAAGAATATATGAACACAAAAGAGATGTAAAAAACAACAATACACTCAGTGCCATATTTTGTCACATCATGGAAAACGACCACCATTTTGATTTTAACAAAGCAACTTTCCTTAAACACATACATAACAGATCCACACGACGTTTAATTGAGTCAGCTATAATCTCCCATTCCAGCAATATAATTAAGCAAAGAAAAGGTTTTTTCCACGTTGCTCCCTTTCTGTCGAAAATAATTATCAAAGAAAACAACTTAGACACCGGTTAAACGCGAAAAAAAAAATCGTAATTTCACTTAATTTTATTTTTATTTTACTTATTTACTGTATTTTATCATTATCTATTTTTAGACTCCATTTTATCACCTCCTATTCTTATTTTTAGATACCATCTTTTAAGTTACTGCGCTATTTTATCCCAATTCAATTACTTCTAATTTAAAAAAAAAAAGATTCTTTCGTAATCTCGTGTCATTTTATTTATTTAATCTATCACCGCTATATTTCCAAACCCAATTTTTAATCTCTACGATATTTTATCTTTTAGTCGTAACCCACTACACTAGTTTACTCTAATTAGTTCTTCTCTCATAAAATGTATATACATGTATATATGACATCTAATTTACATAAGGAAAACACGCTGCTCTCCCCCATCATTATATATAGCCCAAATCCTCCGACTCTCTCGTCAATGACCATCCCTCTTGAAGAAGCCCGCATAAATCGGGCGAAACGTTGAGTATTCAGGTCCTTCAGCCTCCATTTTATTTCACACACATATATATATATATATATATATATATATATATATATATATATATATATATATATGTCAGCTAAGTATGAGTAATAGTCGTCCGACAGTCAAGATCAACCATCGACAATGCATTATAGACTAGTTTACCCCGCTGTCTGCTTGGCTGGAATAGAACTGATTTTGGTTAACCCATCATCTGACTACTGCTCTGAGTAAGCGAACTAACATTGATAAACATTGTAAAGTAAATCTAGATCGTTGTACACAATCTATTTGCTTAGCTAATGTGCTTCTTATGCGTCTAAATATTCCAATCGATGTGTCAGCTTTCAGCAAACAACTAAAGTTAATCCAACATCTGAAGTCCAAAATCGCACAAAAAAAACTACATAAGAAATGTGTCAACATTGTTGAGTTCAAAGGAATAGTAACGAACGAAATAAAATTTACCCGAAGTCGGACGTTGTCACAATTTTATATATAAGTATATTCGAGTTTTGTTATGCATATATTTGTACGCAAAAACCCGACGTTGTCCAGGATTAATTAGGATCAACAAATATCTCACACACACTTATACTTTCATTATCATCGAAAGTTAAAACGCCTATTTGTAAATATAATCGAGTGTCTGCTCCAGTTATGGATTTTAAGCAGTGAACTGGGAGAATGCTTCACATGCCTAACCATATTGCCTTAGTCCCAAATTCATTGTATTCTACACTGAGCTATTGAGAATTACCTTTTGATTTTAGAAAATTATCTGTGAATAATAGTTACATTTAAAATTTTAAATGCAAAAGTCAAGTATTGTGGTTCAATTGTGCTCTAAACGGAAACATGCATTTCGGACATGGCACTGTTTTATCAAAGTTAAGCACGATAGTTCAAGTGTGCTCTATAAAGAAACATTCATTTCGAACGTAGTTCTTACAAAAAATCTACAGTAATTTTTATATGATTGGCTTTATGCTTGTGCAGTCATGAAACTTATCAAGTGCAATCGTGATTTTGAGTTGTATAAAAAACTATTATTTGTTCAAAATCGACCTCTTTAATTGGATTTTTCGATTATCGAGACTTATCAGACGCATGGTGATGCTAAACCTACGTAAAACACTTCCGGACCACCCAGTGCGTTAGTTGGAAATTTTAAAACAATCGGTCTACCTGCTTTTGCGTCGAAAGGAACTATCTCATAGACAAAGTTCCTTTTATTTAATCTATATATAATACTAAAAGTCTATGGATCTTGTATGTTTGCAATCAGATTTCCGGTTTTCAACATCCGGTTGCGCATGCGTAAATAGCAACGTCTTCAATCCGGTATTCCAATTCCGGAATTTTTATATCGCTTTTAATACAAACAATTTCATTTAATTTGATCAAATAGTTTTTTGTTTTTTTTAACGGCTAAAAACATTCAACTTCGTAAAGTCTGTCGCAGTTTCAAAAAAACTTCTCCCTTTTAAAAAAACAAAAGTAAACAAACAAGAAAAACAACACTCATTATTAATAGAAACAGCGGCGGTGAAAGAAAACACCTCTCACTTTCCCTCTAATAGATTTCAACACTCCTACTCCCTCTGTTTTCGTTACGTACGCGAGAAATCTTTAATTCATGTCATTATAAATAAATAATTTTATAAAATCAACCGTAGTTTTTTTGTTTTTTTTTAACGGCTAAAAACATTCAACTTCGTAAAGTCTGTCGCAGTTTAAAAAAAACTTCTCCCTTTTAAAAAACAACACTCATTATTAATAGAAACAGCGGCGGTGAAAGGAAACACCTCTCACTTTCACTCTCATAGATTTCAACACTCCTACTCCCTCTGTTTTCGTTACGTACGCGAGAAATAGTTACGTGTATGTGTGAGAGAGAGAGAGAAAAAGGGAGCGATGTAAAACTGGACAGTTAAGCGAAAGGAAAACATAAAAGTTTTTTTTAAAACACTCAAATTGTACAAAAAATGTTGTAAATAGAAAATTATTGTCTTAGTTTTAGTGACCTTATTATTAGCATATGAATACAATATTTATTTTCTGTACAATAAGTGCTTAAGCACCCGTGCTTTTCAGCGATACATATTCAATAAAATAAATTGATTAATATAATTAATCTGGATATAAGAGAGTTAGAACCTGATAAGAAGTCTCAATTAAGCAAAAGGATAACAAAAGTTTTCTTTAAAAAAAATTAATTGTACAAAAAATGTAAATAGAAAAGAATTGTCTTAATTTTATTGACCTTATTATTAACATACAAATTAAATATTTTACACAATGGGTACTGAATGTTTGCTTAAATTAAATGAAAAAAGTTACATTTTATTTTCATTTTCTATTTAAAAAGCCATTATTAACATGTGGAGAGTGTTTTTTTTATTATTCTGTACTTTCAACTAACAATTTCATTTAAAAGATGATATATCAAAATTTGAATTTAACTATAATAAGGATTATGATACCTGTTCAGTGCATATTTACCTATAAGTATGACCAACCACTTATAATTCAGTAACTGTAATTTAAAAAAAAATAACAATTATAATAAACAGAACGACTCATAGAAATCTATCTATATTCTTTTTTCATTTTAATACACTTTCATAGAAATGCTTCTGTTATGTAAAAAAAAAACTATTTTCTTTATGCCACAAGTGTCACGCTCATACATGAATTCCATAGCTAATATAACGTACTGACCCAACGGGTCACGGGTGGTCATGTATTATCTATTTATATATATATATATATATGTATGTGTGTGTGTGTGTGTGTAAGAGTATGTGTAGGAGGGAGATTAACAGCTATAAAATATATTGTTTAAAAACAGGAAATACAGACAATTATTTTCTTATTTCATGCATTTTATAGAATTAGGTTTAATTTTCAATAGTAAATAAACAAATTAGTAATAGAAAAATACAAAATTGCTATATAATTATTACTACTTTGCTACAATATTAGATATTATATTAAGATTTTCATTACTTATTTCAACATTTCCAACATGTAGTGTTTAAGTTACTAAACATTTTATACACATACACACATGCATATATATATATATATTACTCGCTACTTAATTTAGCTGAAAAAATGCGAAGCTCGCCGTTTGTTTACAAACAAACGTTTGAGCCCTCTACGAGTGGCGGACGGATGTTTATTTAAATAGACATTCGGACAGTTTAATTTCGGCCACCGATTCCGTAGTCAGGGGGTAGGACTGCCGACTGTCATCACGACGGTTCTAGGTTCGATCCTCGGCTTGGGAGAGGTGTTAGTCTAGCGGCACTGATGAGTTGTGAAACAACGAAACAGGTCTGTATGTCGATGACTAAATATATTTTATACATATATATATATATATATATATATATCTTCAGTTTTTAGCAAACTATGGATAGGTACGAAAGGGTGCCTGCATGTGGAATTTTTGTGGTAGGAGGTACGCAATCTCCAACCACAACTCTCCTGAGGCGATATTGTTAAATACCAGTGGCAAGTGAAGTGTCTCTACAGGATGATTGCAACAAATGCCGAGATAATTGGAGAGCACATACAGCGCTTAGAATTCCCAAATAGTCACCCATCTGGTACTAACAAAGCTCAACGTTGCTTAAATACGGTGAATTGGCGAGAATCGGTGTGCTAACGAGATTATGCCATTATATATATATATATATATATATATATATATATATACGCACACTGCTGATTATATACATTTTATATGTAGAGTTTAAACTGAATACGCAAATAAATCAACTAATGAACCACGCCAATGTGTCTTTATTCGCCCTAGGATAATTGGAGCTGCCGAGTCTATAATGCATACCGTTACTCGTGAATGCATTTGCATGCATTACGCCATTACAATATCAACAATAATTTAATCGATTGACGCTTTTAGCTCAAAGACTACGAATGCACAGATAATAATGGAACAAAGCAAACAAGTGTTCACATTGCTATTTGCCCAAAGTAAAATAATTACAAGGGAAAAGAGTCTATTCTGGATCATTCATATGATGAGTGATTATTATTAAAATACTTCAAATCTGGGTATAAACAGTTCGAATTCACTTTGTTCGCCCGAAAGACCTACATCAAACTTACACAGTGTCTTACCATGAATAAAGTAACGTTCAGTATTCTTTTTATTTCATACATGTTCTGCTTTATTTTATAATTCAATAGCACGGGTTATATTTTCAATTGCATTGCGTATACATTGTTATTAACTTGTTGGCGACTACAATTCAATATTGGGGCAACATTTGTAGGTGGCAGTCCTTGATGCCTTAGGACGTCATTTTGCTGACTAAGTCATACTTCAACTTTTTTACTTTGTCTTGATGACGTATCGTGAACGCTTGATCAAACGAATGCGTTATTTACATTATTCCCTAGTATCTAGAAACTCAATTTCAAACGTATTATTCGGTCAGATTCTTAAAATAAATCATTTTTCTCCCTTAATAAATATAAGAAGACGATGGCCGAGGCTGAATTATTTTGAGGTCACTGTAATCTGATAGCCATATATTATGAGGACCACGTATTGTAACGGTAATATAATTCGGGAATATATCGCAAATAATTACCCTACCTATTCGACAACTTTATCAGACATTAAATGCCTCATAATTGTTCAATATGCAGTTAAACAAAACAAAGCAATACTTATTTTTAAAGACTGTATTATCAGACGATGCGTTATTCTCTAGATAATGGACGTATATAATGGCTAACGTACATAATTTCCATGATTTATATTCAATGTAATTTTTTTTTAATGTTTTTTATGCAAACATTTTATATATATATATATATATATATATATATTATTCCTTTTTTTATTTTTGAGATGAGCATTGTATGTTAATTTTATTTTTTAT
This sequence comes from Euprymna scolopes, assembly GCF_053919585.1. NCBI lineage: Eukaryota > Metazoa > Mollusca > Cephalopoda > Sepiida > Sepiolidae > Euprymna > Euprymna scolopes. The sequence continues at coordinate 91,939,417 of NC_136504.1, forward strand.
TTCCAATAAGGAATAATATATATATATATATATATATATATATATATATATATATATATATATATATACCAATCGGTACGGACCCGACTATGGAAGATCAGATAATAAATCAATGTGGATTTATAAGATCAAAGAATCCAACCTTGATCGCCCTTCGGGGCCCGTGGCGCAGTTGATAGAGACGTTGAATCTCTACGGTTCCAGATGAACATTGTCTGAAGATAGCGGTTTCAATCCCACCCAAAGCGTGTCAGAGGTAATTGGTCAAAAATGTGATGAGACGACAACAACTACGGATGGCAGTGATGGCTGAGAATGCAGTTAGGAGATTCGAAGTTCCTATCCGTCGCGGTTACCACCTGACGAAGGCCAGACGAAGTTGGCCGAAACGTTGTGCACCAATAAAAAGATAAGATGAGACTAATAGTCCGAAATAAAAAATAAAATTAACATTTTTTTTCTATTTTATATCACACGAACATTTATTCTCCATTGACATCGGAATGAAGTTGTGCCTGGATAAATGTGCCAAATGTACACTCAGATCTGGGAAGAAGACCCACACAGAAAATATGCAGCTTAATGAAAACATCGACATCAGGGATCTAGAAGAGCATGAGCCTTACAAGTACCTTGGCATTGAGGAAAACGAGAACATACAACATGACAACATGAGGGAGAAGATTAGTAAAGAAAATGTACGCCGAGTGAGGAAAATATGCAAAACCCAGCTCACCAATAAAAATAAAATTACTGCCATAAACCAGTTTGCTATGCCAGTAATAATATACAGCTTTGGTATCATTGACTGGCCACAAAAATACATCAACCGGCTAGATGTAAAGACACGGAAGCTACTAACGCTTCATAAAATAATATACAGAAATCAGTGTTTACCAAGGCTGTATTTGCCCAGGGGAGAAGGAGGTCTGGGACTCTCAGAGATTAATCATCAACATAGCGCAACTATTGTGAGCACCCGTCAGTATCTGAGAAGCTCCCAGAATGACACCCTCTCAATAGTATATTAACATCAAGAGACAAAAGCCAGCAGAACAACATCAGTCACCCAGCTGGCCAAGCATTTTGGTCAGGGGTGTCTCTCAGATGAGGACGAAACACCAAACAAGTGTGCCACAGAAATAGAAAGAAAGAGCCGGCAGAAATATACCGAGACCTTTCAACAGATGAACCTTAAAGAATGGGAACAACATCAGCGTGCAAAGTATTTTCTGGGGGAACTCTCTCAGGAATACATAGATAAAGAAGGTTCTTTGGACTGGCTCAAAAGAGGATCCCTCCACCACGATCAGGAAAAGGTCATAATGGCTGCCCAAGACCAGGCATTGATGACCAATGCATTCAAGTAGATGGCAGGGATCAGTAATGACAATAAATGCAGGTTCTGCCATACAGAATTGGAAAGTGTTGGTCATCTGATATCAAGTTGCAAAGTTCTTCTAGGGGACGGCTACTATATAGCGAGACATGATGGAGTATGCAAGTACCTCCACTGGACCATCTGTAAAAAATAAACATCCAGTGTAGCAGAAAGTCCTAGGAACATCAATCTGAAAGAACAGTTGGAAATGACTTATATACCATACATTACGACTATGTAATCCCTACAGCCACATACCTTGAAAATGCTGCTGTGAAACCTGACATAGTTATATGGAATAAGTCAGAGAGAGTTGCAACCTTGATTGAAGTGAGTGTTCCTAAAGATGGCGGTCTTAACAGAGCTGAAAGAGAGAAACAGACCAAATACCAAGGTCTCATGTATGATATAAAAAGAAACTGGAATCTAAAGGGGATATCAATCATACCAGTTATCATATGTACCACAGGGCTTATGAAGAAGAACCTGAAGTCCTACCTAACTAATGTTCCTGGTGAACCAAGTGCAAAAGAGATTCAGACAATTGCACTTAAGGGAACAGCGAGGATACTAAAAAGAACTCTCGGTCGGTTTCAATAAAAAAGCGGGGCAATGTTGGCAGCTGGTTTGGCTGCCCCATACCCAGCATTACAATCTTCAAAGGAAGAAAAATAAAAAAAATAAAAAAATTCAACTAGTGTTATGTTTATACAATACATTATATTCAGTTATCATATGTACCACAGGGCTTATGAAGAAGAACCTGAAGTCCTACCTAACTAATGTTCCTGGTGAACCAAGTGCAAAAGAGATTCAGACAATTGCACTTAAGGGAACAGCGAGGATACTAAAAAGAGCTCTCGGTCGGTTTCAATAAAAAAGCGGGGCAATGTTGGCAGAAAAATAAAAAATAAAAAAATTCAACTAGTGTTATGTTTATACAATACATTATATTCAGTTATCATATGTACCACAGGGCTTATGAAGAAGAACCTGAAGTCCTACCTAACTAATGTTCCTGGTGAACCAAGTGCAAAAGAGATTCAGACAATTGCACTTAAGGGAACAGCGAGGATACTAAAAAGAGCTTTACGTCGGTTTCAATAAAAAAGCGGGGCAATGTTGGCAGCTGGTTTGGCTGCCCCATACCCAGCATTACAATCTTCAAAGGAAGAAAAATAAAAAAAATAAAAAAATTCAACTAGTGTTATGTTTATACAATACATTATATTCATATACATCTAAATATAAAACTCGTGTGTGTATGCGTGATGCTTGTGTGTTCCCTATCATAAAAGTAAAAAAATCTACATAATATCTAACACATTGGAAGTATTCTCTAAACATAGAGTGTGAATCATTTGGAGGAAAACAAAACTCTGAAAATAGTTGTACAAAAAATTTATAATGTACATAAAGACTACTTTTTTCGCCCACTATCCCTTACTAAAGGAGAGCAAGGAGCCTTCTAAAAACATCCGTTTCCCGTGAGTCATCCTGTATTATCAGTTACGAAAGCATACTTCATTTAAATTTTCATATACATATTTTTCTTTAATCATATGTAGAAAATATACTTGAGAAGAAACTGTAGTCACGATCATTGTTATTTTAATGTTATTAAAATATGAATGCGCCTCACAGTAATGTATTTCATAATGGCAAAACATTTATTATTCGAGTTAAATGAAATTCAAACCAAACGTATAAGAACTTATAATTTCTAACATTTCGGAAATAATAAAGCCTTATGTGGAAGGCAAAAAGATATATAATAGCGATCCTCGTGCAATCCTGAGCAACATCAAGTGGTCTTGCTTTATAATAAAACGAATACTTTCCGATTCCTTAAATATATTTGTTTTTATAAGGTTCCCCATATAAAAAAACTCGAATGTTGTTTGTGTTTAGAGATTTTCTCATTTTCGCGGGTGATTTTGAATACAACTTCAAAATTTGACAAACCAGCAAAGTCGACGTCTCTTCGAGAGAGGAAAAACATTGAAAATCGCAAATTAAATCAAACTACTTTTTATTGATGGATAGAGTTATTGTTAAAACAACTTTTCTATGCTTTTTTTCTAGCTGCTCTCATATAGCAAATTAATTTTCGTGATCAGATAATATAACCATTATGATTTATTCATTTTGTTTTCCTAGGAATATTTATAATCGGCAATTTATCTCAAAACTAGCAGTGCCGCTTAAACATTTCTAGTAATATATATATATATATATATATATATATATATATATATATATATATATATATATATATATATATATACTTGATTGAACCTACAACCATTAAATTAAGGCTAGACAGTCTAAAAGAAAAGGATAACTTAAAAAATATCGGAGAAAAAAGTGACCCCCCTCTGTAGTGACCCCCTATAGAAAAGTGCCTAGTTGAAGAAGATATTAATGTTCTAAGCCAATTTGTTGATATTTGTCTTATGAAAGACCGAACTTTAAAACGATACTGATCTTGGTAAAATCCGTCGCCTCTATTGGAAGTTTAATGCAGACATGCAAACAGACATACATACATACATTTATATATTGGTAACTAAAAATTATCGAACCAAACTGATGAAAAAGCTAGCCCTATCTCTGAATACCCTTTATGTAAAATTTAAGATATTTACACCAGAAATTGTCTGCGTAATTTGGAAGAGACCGCAGAGGTCAATTTTTTTCAATTTTGCCCCCTATTATGATCCCTTAAAATTTATTGTTTTGGGCTCAAATAAACTTATTAAGTTACATCCATGCCCAAGAAACCTATATCTAAAATTTCAAGTGCGTAGACCCAAAATTGTCGGGGGAGTTTGGTAGAGATCTCAAAGATCAAATCGTTGAACTTTGACCCCTTAGTCGCAAAATTTCTGGCCAAAAACCGATCACATCGATTTTCCCAAATCTCACTGCCCTGTATATGAAATTTCGAGTCTGTAGACTAAAAATTGACAGAGGTATTGCCTAGGGAAATACACACAGACACGTTCACTTTTATAGATATATAGATAGATAGATAGAAAAACAAAAATATATACGGAAACAATTTTGTGTTTACTGCACACTTTTTACGCAAATATTATGCAAGTATAAATCATGTAGAATATCTGTATGAATATAATTACACGAAATCGTTGACTAAAGATGATCATTCCATAAGAAACTCGAAAAAAACTAATAAGGAATTAAAATGAATGTTTAAAAGAATATGCAAATTAGTTAGATCATTTGCTAGTGAATGCAATTCTACGATCCATATATAAGAACATTATATTTTCTTTTTACATAAACAGAAAAGAGGGGGTTTTAATATGAATATCAATACACACAAAAGAAAAACGAATTCATAGGAGTATATGTATATATATATATATATATATATATATATATATGTATATATATATATAATAAGCCAGTAAAGTAAGCACTACTTACATATAGGAAGATTGGAAGTAAATAGTAAAAATCTATACAGGATATATATATATCCTTTCATAATCTTTTATAATCCAAGAATGTAGCAAATAGCAAAAGAAGTAAATTAAACGAAACGTGTGTTTTTCATTATCCAAGTCATATGTATAGAGGTGGGTTTGTATAATATTTAAAGTTTCAATATTGCTGTGTAAAAACTAAACAAAAATATGTCATCAGAATAAAAACTATATTCGATCCTATTTATAATACACATTTTTCTCAGAACCTGCTACGTGACTCTGGATCGATTATTTCTTGAAATTGTTGGAAAATAACAAAAGTAAATTGAGTACTTTATTGTATATGTCCGGTTTGAAATGTATGAATGAAAAGGTCAGACATTAATGCAACAATTTCACGTTCAAACCATGAAGAAATGACTCATCATGCAAGAATATATTTTTATGAAAAGCTTACGTAGACTTTAAATGCAGACCATATGTAAGGCATATTTTGTTCTGACGATATCTATTAGTTAATTTAGTCAAATTACGGAATAGTTAATTAGAAGAAATTAGGTTGATCATAATATTGACCAACAAAAATAGACCATTATGAATATTTCTCGAAAAAATCGATGTAATTAAGGGTACATAGAATCTTTGTCGCGGTTGAAATAATAACATATATTTCGCTCATGAATTTTGCGAGTTTCCTTATCAGATGACGCAAACCAATTATCAACGTAGCTAATTTCATGTGCAATCTAAAACGTCACGGTGTGTATCTTGTCATATATGCTGAATACGATATCACATATGTTTAAATATCCGATACTCAGATTGCGCACAAGAGTTGAAATGTCTTCTCATATAAGAATATATTTAGTCGCCAACAAGTACTCAGGTGCATTATTGCATATTAATACAATGCTACATTTTTGGCTTGATTGCTGATTAACCGAATGTAGAAAAATAGAACACGCATTATTTGCAAGCCAACTAGAATCGTCCTAATTAAAATAACTCAATAATTGACTATTCGAATGCTCTTCATATTATTAGTCCATCTGATCGACAGAAAGAGAGATAGTGAAAGAACAAATAAGAATTCCAATATCCTAAACCAAGACTCCGCAGCAGTAAAAATCCTTAACTCATCGCAATAAAAACAAAATAACTTTTTTTTAACAAAACACATCTGCGTTCCAAGCCAAGAAACTACTTAGCCAAATGCTTGATAGAGTTGTCTTAGTCTCAATGCAGTGACGGTCTTTTAAAACACTAACAGCCGGAACGCAGGTAAATATCATGGCATTTGATAATTAAAAGCAAATTATTAACATTGAAATAAATGCCAACAAAATATTTCCAAGCCTGGGAGGGGTTTTTCACAATTTTAGAATTAATGAATTCTGTCAATTTTTTAATTAATTTTGTTTAAACATTTTCAGCACTTACTAGACATGTCAAGGAATTATATGTTAATTTGCATGAATGCATAGAAAGGTTCTATTTTAAATAACTGCATTCCAAACTAAATTAGATTACATTTTCAAAAAAATATACATATCTGATTTTCATTTAATATAAGGAATTAACTTACCAGTATTAATGGGTGTTACCGTGGAGTTATTTGACATACATTTCTGTTTCGTATTATTAAACCTATGTAGTTTTTCCATAATTATTTTATTAATAGGATTTTAACATTTAAATTTTATTAATACAGTCTCGATTAACATTAAAATCATGAAGTCACTATTATCAAATTATAAGTGATTTCAGTACTATGTTTTTCTCTCTGGTTATTACATTATTTGAGATAAATAGATTCCAAAAGTGTTCATTATTTTAATATATCAAAATGCCTAGAATTCTTAAAACAAATAAATTTCTATTAACAACTCGTATCATATTGTTTCAATTGATTGTCAATTATATTATTGAAATACATATAAATTAATTGAGAAATTTTTGAAAACTTTGAAGAGTCGAATACAATGATAAAATCATTGTTATTACTGTTTTTTAAGTCCTATATTTCGCTAATGCATAGCCTCATCAGGGTCGAAAGTCCGGTTCGTGAATTTCTTTTTCTTTTTCTTCATTTTGGTGTTATGGCGAAGAGACGAGAATTTACGTGTTAGTCCGGTGGTTTCAAGTGTTTAGTGCTCCAGTTTCGAGCGGGATTTAAAGTAAAAGATGGTCACACTTTTTGAAGATACTTTTTAAAAGTAAAATTTAATTGAGAAATTTTTGAAAACTTCAATCACTTGGACGTCTCAGAAATACGTGAAATACAGACACGTAAGGAATGGTGATCCGATTTTATTAATATAAAGTTTTGTATCCAAACATGAAAGGCAAATATGAATTTTAAAAGGTACTCTTTAGAGCTCTCATATGTTAAAATATAGACGCGCGTCTCTATACCTGTTTTTCGTATGCTTCATGAATTATCTCCCTTACGTTTTTTTTTTTTTTTTTTTTTTTTTTTTACTAATCTTGATATTCTCTCACATTACACACGAGGTTTTTTGGTGCCATCAATCTGGACAAATGGCAATTGTATAAAACTATTATTCTTATGATTTCAGACTCTGTAGAAATACGATTGACAGCTCACAAGCATCCTTTTCTGGAATCACCGGCCCAGGTTTAGTCCAAACAATACTGAACAGGTCACACGACGCCTCTAGCAAGAATTACTTCTCTTATTGCTATTGTGAAAAGTTATGAACATTTTTGCCGATAACAGACTTAGAGTGTCATTTATCAAAGCCGGCATGGCAGCTTCAATGAAGCTGTCTAAAAACTTACATAAAAAGAAGCCATGCTAGACAGGATGTTTAGAATTTCCTTACTATATCATCGCTAACGGGCATATTGAGACATATGCCTCTTCTTGGTGCACTGACCACATTTTGGTCTCCTCTGTGAAAACATTTGAATATTTCTATACATACGTTATGGATTCTTCATCTTTCAAATCACAACGGCATGTCATGTTGAATGTAGCAGACTAAACGACTTAAAAAGAAATACAATAATGTTAATAATAACATTCAATATTTACCATGTCGCTGTAAGCCTTTCAAAAGATCTTGAAGACGATACATCTGAAAGGTGTATCGGGTGACCATTTGTATAAATCACTACATAAATGGACGTCGGTTAAGCAGGAAACTTTGCCAATGAGAGTAAAAAGAAAAGCTTTAGTTAAAAGAAAACAATGACGTAGATGATTATGAAGAACGGCAAAAAAAAAAAAATAGAAAAATGAAATCGAAGACGACTTGAAAAGAATTAAGAAAACAAGATTTACGAGAAAAAAAACGTATTAAAATTAGACTCGATACAGAAAAGAAAAGACGTTGAAAATTGCTGACCAGTAAAATGATTTGGCAGAAGTATAAAAATGGAGTTTATAGAATAAATTTGAAAAGAAAAGCATTTGACAAGGAAGAACAGTTGTCAAAGAACGAGGCAAACGCGTTGTGAAAGGATAGAGCAAGTATTTTAAAAGGAGGGGATAAAATTATATTAAAAAATAACTCAAAGACTTAATCGGAATTATAGTTTTAAGAGAAAAAAATGAACACATTAACACAAGTCTGGTTGAACGCAGAAGAATATGAAGGTTTAAACAGAGGGGGAAATGAAGATTTGACAAAAAACGTAAACGAAGATTTGAACGCAGAAAAATGAAGATTTTTACACAGCAGAAGATAATTAGAAAGCAAACCATGTTAACAGCTCGGAAGAATTCATATATACCCGACAATCATCACGCCCCCATCCCCTTTAACACAACAGATACGCCATCAGCCTAGATGTGGGTTATCTCTACACATCACTACCTGCACACTCAGTTGTAGACCTAATCACAGAATACACCTTTAATAATCTATATAGCTTTAACGTTACAACTACTGATATGCACTAACTTCTAAACATAATAGACAACACGCACTTTCAATATAGAAAAAAACATACAGAGATATCAGCCCTGTCCATGGGATCAAGTCTATCTGGACTACTGGCTATAACGTACATGAATAGAATAGAACAAGACGCACTACATAATTGACAGAGAATAGATGTTGCTCCCGGAAATATTTGAAACATATACCATCTGCAGCCGAGAATATACTATATATAATCAGGTAAATAAATATTTATTGAAAACTATTTAATTATTATTATTATTTATTTATATATATTTTTACAGCGGTTGAATTTTTGCATTTACAATCCTTCAAACACACACACACACACATATATATATATATATATATATATATATATGAACAGAATATTTAACGTTGTCTGTTATTATATCAGAGACATTTTTCTTTCTAGCACTTTATATTATTGTTTTGCATTATTATTAATATTTTATAAAATTTAAGTCGTGACGAAATTGTACTCACCAGTTGCAACTAATGCAATAATTTTACAACTAAGCATTACTCTCAACTCTGAACACTTACTTAAATTATATTTTTAATGTTGTACTAGAAAGACATTTAACCACAGCATTGATCATAGCGTTGAGCTACTACGCACACGATTTCACATAACGAACCACAGGGTTTCAACATAATATAGAAACTCCACAAGTAAACTACGGACCTCTCTAGTGTTTGGTGCGTGAACTCTTCGACTTACACCTTAACCAGAGCAGAATGTATTGGTTGATCCATTGTTTCTCTCACTTAATTTTTACAACTAGGGACTACCAACAAAGTTGGTTTGATCTTATTTTCACGACGCAGTAGTAAATTAAAGAATGAGGAATTTTGCTAGATACGAAACAATTTTGCAAAAATATCAAAATGTATGACTAATATAGAATCATATATTATAATTTCGCGAATGTCTAATATAGATAAACATAAGCGCTTGTATTTGACAATAGAACAAATATATATATATATATATATATATATATATATATAACGAGTGAGAAAAAGTGAGAGCAAGAGTGAGAGAGAGAGAAAGATGGACAGGGAGAAATACATCAGAGGCTGTTGAAAATATATATTGTTAGGATGGCTGATCTTATGAATTCATTGCATAAATGTTTAGCTCTCTGTTGCAGTGGGAAACCCGCAGAGACTAACACCTGTCACGGACGTGCGCCAGAAGCGGATATGTGTCATTGAATACCTGGCAGACGTACATTCAAAATAGTGGTGACTATGTAGAAAATTAATTATTCAGCAAAAAAGTTGCTCGTTTTAATGGTACTATGTACGTCGTCATAGCTAGTCAAATTTTTAGTTAAAAATCTAAGATGGTTAACTTAAGGTGCGAACTTTGTATGAACAGGCGCACTTAGTACACCCTTGCACAAGCATGGTTAATCGCTGACAAAAATGTATTGAGAGCCGCAGTGACTATATAGAAATAAGATAAAAAGCAGAAAGACAGTCCGTTTTTTTTTATGGCACAATTCCTGTATTTGTAATTTTTATACTGCTTCAGTTTAAAATAGTAGACATTACTGCTGGAACGACTGGCATGTATATAATATATATATATATATATATATTAAATTGGTATATTTAGGCAGCATTTTTTCATTCAAGCAAATATTAATAAATGCAACGGAGACACTTTGCTTTATGATGCTTTTTTTTCGCTTTTCCGTATAAACTTTTTTGTCTCAAAATCAAAAATATTAATAAAAGTTCCGTAGCTGTTGCTGTCATGAGCGCTTTCGATTCGTCCACGAATCATCAACAGGTGTTGAAGTAAAAACTCCGAAGGAGCGAAAATGAAAATTAAAAGGGAAAACTAAAATATACAGTAAACGGCGATAAGTTAAAATATATAGAGTCGATGAAATTATAGGTCGATTAAAATTGGAATATTAAAATCTGCAAGTTCATGGACACCGTTAACAAAGTACTTCCAATACGAACTATGCAAGACATTTTAGACTGTTGTCTCGGGGAATAATCATGCATCTAAATAATACTAGTTCTATATATAAACATTTGATAAAAGAAAACTGTCCCCCCTCCAATCTTAGAAAGGTCCTCATTGACAACATAAAAATTAAAAACATGAAAATAATGTTTAAAAAATTAAAAATTCTTGAAGCGTCATATATTAGAATCCTCCAACCCACTATAAATGGCATTGCATTCGAGAAAAGTAACACAAAATATATTTTAAGTTAGGGTTAGGGTTGCTTGTTTTATTAATATTTCATTCAATCTAACTTCTAATTAATAAGCAACAAATCGGAAATTGTAACTGTATTAATAATTAACTGGCGGGACCTGTGGAAATTCCACAGCAGCATTTTTCATATGTAATATATTGTTGATGGGCATGCTGTGAGCGTTCTGTTCAGCATGAATGAAGGCACAATCATATTATTCTACTTTTTTTATTAAAACTGTATCGCTCGCTTACTAAAATAACTTTGATATATTTCCTGGGCTAATTATTTAATTTCAAACACACCGGTCAATTAACTCACATTTTATCATTTTTCATAATTATTGAATATGTTACTATGTTCGACAATAATTTTTCATAATTTCACCCCACATTATCGCCCCTCCCTTTACTAAAATATTAAATTTGGTATATTGTATCGGCTGATTATTGCATAAAAAACACAACTATTAATTAACTCACATTTCATCATTTTTAATAATTCTTGGAGTTGGTACTAATTTTGACAATAATTTTTCATCATTTAAACTCACCATATCGCACACCTTACTAAAATGATAACTTTGATATATTGTCGAGGCTGATAATTTCATTACAAGCACACCCATCAATCAACTCACATTTCATATTTCGTAATTCTTGGATATGTTACTAATTTCGACAATACTTTTTTGTAATTTAAACCAGCGTTGTCCCTAACCTTACTAACATAATAACTTAGATACATTTTCTGGGCTGATTATTTCATTAAACACACACTAATCAATTAACCTCCATTTCATCATTTTTCATAATTCTTGGGCATGTTACTAAGTTCGACAATTATTTTTCATAATTTTTACCCACATTATCGACCCCTGCTTAATAAAATAATAACTTTGGAATATTGTATTGGCTTATTATTTTATTACAAACACACTAATGCATGGAATCAAGTTTAATCATTTTTCATAATTCTTGGATATATTACTTATTTCGACAACTATTTTTCATACTTTTAACCCACATTCTCGCGCTTCCCTCTTTATTAAATAATAACTGATATATTGTCTAGGCTGGTTATTTCCTTACAAACACACCAATCAATTAACTAATATTTCATCATTTTTCGTAATTCTTGGATATGTTACTAATTTTGACAATATTTTTTCATTAATTTAAGTTCTCCTTATCTCCTTCCCCTTAACTTATATAATAACTTTGATATATTGTCTAGGCTGATTATTTTATTATAAACACACAAATCAATTAAATCACATTTCACCATTTTTCGTAATTCTTGGATATGTTACTAATTTCGAGAATATTTTTTTATAATTTAAACCATCCTCGTCTCCCACTGTTACTAAAAAATTGCTTTGATATGTTGTCTGGGCTGATTTTTTTCATAAAAAACAACTATCAATTAACTAACACTTAATTTTTCTTAATTCTTGAATATGTTACCCATTTCGACAATTATTTTTAATATTTTTAACCCACATTATCAACCCCTCACTACTAAAATAATAACTTTGATATATTATCTGGGATGATTATTTCATTTCAAACACATCAATCAATCAACTCACATTTTGTCATTTTTCATAATTCTTGGATATGTTACTAATGTCGACAATCAGTTTTCATCATTTTAACCCACATCATCGCCCCACTTATTAAAAAAAATAATTTGATATATTGTCTGGTCTGATTATTTCAATGCAAACACACTAATGCATTGAATAACATTACATTTTTCATAATTCTTTGATATGCTACTAATTTCGACAATTATTTTTCATAATTTAAACCATCCTTATCGCTCTCTCTTACTAACATAATTACTTTGATATATTTCCTGGGCTGATTTTTTTTATTATAAACACACAATCGATTAACTAACAGGTAATCTTAGTAACATATCTAGGATTATGAACAAATTTCGACAATAATTTTTATAATTAAAAACCCACATTATGCCTCTCCCTCCTACTTATATAATATATTTGATATATTGTCTGGGCTTATTATATCATTACAAACACACCAATCAAGTAACTCACACTTCATCGTTTTTCACAATTCTTGGATAGGTTACTAATTTCGAAAATAATTTGCATAACTTTAACCCACTATGTAACTCCCCCTTACCTAAATAATAACTTTGATATATTTCATTACAAACAAATCAATCAATTCTGGATATCCTCATAGTATATATGTTTCACCTATCTTATCAAATTCCGGGTGACACTGCATATTCTCCTAATATATATCGTTCACCTATCTCATTCGATCCCGGGCGACACTGGGTATTTTGCTACTATATGCTATCCACCTATCTCATTCAATACTGGGCGACACATTCTGATAGTATATATTTGCACATCTCATTCAAACCCGGGACTGACTTCATATCCGCCACCCCACTGTTCAAAATATGCATTAAATAAAGTAATGACTAAAATTTGATTTATTTGCTCTATCTTGTATATCGACCAATTTTTATTTAGATGGGATAATACTTATAGCATATTACCGCCAGTAATATCCTGTAAGTCTTATAATAAAAGGTTTGCATACCAGCCGATTGTTGGATAATTTTCTTCTGAAGAAATATATATATCATCCACAGTATTTGCTGTATCACCGTTCTTCAATGAGGTTACAAAAGTACCTTGAATCTACGAGTATGTAGTTGCTAGTCAGCAGTTATACGCTTTGTTTAAAGAGGTTTGGCGTCCGGGAAGTATATCAAATATCCATTTGTATAAACATTTGCCTGCCGTATTTAACAGTTCCTGATTTTTTTTTATTTAATTATTTACAAAGAGCATCGCCTCACTAAAACAAATATCCTAGGTAATATAAATAAATTACTCGAACAGGACACTTACTTACAAATATATATATATATATATATATATATATATATATATATATATATATATATATATATAATTATAAAACTGATCTTGTAACGATGTATGTAACCAACTTTCTGGTTTACGACATCCGGTTGCGCATGTGGGCATGACCTGCGCACTGAAATATTAACGTTACTATTTCGAAATTAGTATTTAACATGGGAAGAGTGGGGTTTAAATAACTTTAACGTAATACAGGAATGAACGATGTAGAAAAAAAAAGAAGTAGACAGTATTAACAATCGTTTATTTGAATAATTTAAACGCGAAAAAACAAAAAAAAAAAAAAAAAGAACAATTGGGACGCTAAAATATTAACGTCATTATTTCGAAATTATTAAAAATGGGAAGAGGGGGTTTAAAATAAACGTAATACAGAAATGAACGATGTAAAAAAAACCCAGACATATCAAAATTTGAATTTAACTATAATAAGTATGCTGGTATCTGTTCAGTGCAAATTTACCTATAAGTATAGCCAACCACTTATAATTCAGTAATTGTATTTTATTTTTATAAATAATCCATTATAATAAACAGAACAACTCATAGAAATCTATTCTTTTTTTTTCATTTTAATATACTTTCATAGAAATGTTTCTGTTATGTAAAAAACACAAACTATTTTCTTTACGTCACAAGTGTCACACCCATACATGAATTCCATACCTAATATAACATACTGACCAAACCGGTCACGGGTAGCAGAGTGTCTAATATATATATATATATATATATATATATATATATATATATATATATATATATATATATATATATATATACATATACACTAGCACCCGTCGTTGACTGGGTTCAACAACAGCCTACAGAAAATGGACTTATGAAAATGGATTTATGAAAGTATGATGGATTATGAAAAGGAAGGCTTGTATAGAGATAGCTTCGAATTTGGGGGGTATCAAAACCAAAGCAAAATATGATGAAAGTAAAAATAAAATAGATAAACCACATAATTTATTATACCATACCTGTTCACACAAACATTTATCACAATATTCTGTTGATCTATATTAAAAAACCTTGTTAAACTTTTTGACACATTTCCATTCTATGGAGGCCAGGTGCGAACGAACACCCCATAATTTTATTATACCATATTTCTTCAAACTGAAACAAAATAATCAAAGTATACTTACGCAGATAGATATGAAAAGTCTTTATTAAAGTGTGATCCTATTTCCATTCTATGGAGGCCAGACGTGAACGTAGACCCCACAATTTTATTATACCATCCCTATTTAAGTTAAAACATACTTATAAAAGTATTCTTATGTACATCTATATCAAAAACACTTGTAAACGTTTTTTTTTAATTTTTAGATAATTTATTTCCATACTTTGTGGACCAGGTGCGAACTCAGACCCCACAATTTTAATGAACCACCGTTCTGCCAGATCAAACATAACCATTCCTGTGTCCTGATACATCATCTATCATTATATGTAATCTGTTTTTTTTTAAAATAGTCAACCATATAGAGGCCTATTCCTGACTAGACACACACATACAGACGTTCATATATATATATATATATATATATATATATAACAAAGTACATAAATCTATGAGCTATTAATTATTTTCCATCGTAAAACTGATTCTAGGAGAAGCCAACACGATTTGTAAAGAATACAGTCCTTCAGGCAAACTGTCCAATGAGTACACTTAAGAAAACTGAACACGGCGTCTCTCTCTGATGAATACAATGAAGAAATACAATGCAACTACTTCTTTTCTCGTGGATAATATCAAATACAGACAGTTGCTTTATAGTCCGCCACATGAAATGTTATGATTACAAAACTGAACCTGTTTAAAATAATAATTTCAAGTTTAATATACTTGATAAATATACAGTCACTAATTAAGCAACATTGCTTGTATTTCCATTGCATATTAAGAGATTTTTAATAGTATATATTTTCTACACCGTAATACATCACATAAATCACAACCAGGACGCAAACCACAGCGCCTAGGATATCCAAACAATTGGGCCAATTTTTTAAATAAACAACCCGGAATTTTTTACTGGCAAATATCAACGGTCAGAAGAATGCGATCGCGTTTGTACAAAATGTGTATTGTATCAAACACTGAAAAGCGATCGACGAAAATACCAGAACGTTAGAGGAAGATAGCAGTCGTTTTTTTTTTGTTTTACTTTTATTTTCTATCATTTTATTCTCATTTATTATCTATTTTTGTTAATTATACAAGTGTTTTATATAATTATTTACCTTTACTTATATTTTTAGAATATATATTTACTTATTGCATTAATTTTTCTATGTTTTATTGATTTAATTTCCTGCTTTTATTTTCGATACGAGCGCGTCTTAATTCGCCAAGGGTGTGAGGCGCAGCTGTTGAACTTTTGAACGTAACGTGAAACCGGTGCTAGAGATAGAAACGCTGAAATTATTAAACGTCCACTTTTTAGTCAGTTCAGTAAAATGCAATTCAGATAATAGGGCCTCAGATCTGTGAGAAAGGCTGATGCGCAAAAAAAAACCAAAAAAAAAAACGTAAAGCAATAGATCCTGAATCGGTGTGTAATCTCCTGCCGAACTGAAAGTATCTGTATACCGGAGTAGATTACCCACCAAAGAAGGAAATACGATAAACTTTATTACGTACAAGTCTACAGGGAGAATTAAGCCAATAAATGGTGCGTATTTGCTCTCGATTATCGGGCATTATATAGAGACTGGAATCAAATACCCTACAAATTACACATCTGATGAACTTTATTATAAATATATCTTCAAGATAAACTGTTTCTTCCAAAAATAATATCTCATATTGGTCGCTGAATTCTTTGCAAATTTCTCTTACTATTCCGGTAGCAAATGATTGTATAAGTCAACATTGTTTAGTAATATATCGAATTGCTTCGTATATTTTAAACACATCGATGGGGTTTTGCAGTCTTTGCTTCTGAGAGTGAAGCAACAATTTTCTTCGATATTCTCAATTCTCTTCACACGTTATTATCATTTACTTTCGAGAAAGATAATGAAGGTTGCTTACCTTTTCTTACATGTCTTAAAGTAAAACTTGGTAAAAGTTCTTTTCTTACTAAAGTTTATGACAAATCGACTTTTACCGGTCTTTGCGTGGCTTGGCGTTCATTTGTGCCTACCTCAAGAAAATAGGGATTAATACGACATTAGTTTATGGATCCCTTAAAATTTATTCTTCGAACAAACTCAAACACTAATCAAATACTGACAAAGACATTTTCATTCGTAACGGTATCAGGAGAAGATGATAAATTATATTGATGATAATCACGTGATTACATAATTCTTCAGTAGCACTGGGTCCGTCCAAGTATCCTGTTTATTGAGCACTACGTTGGATTGTAGTTGCAGGTCAGTGTTTTGGCAGACGTATTATTAAGTGTGTTACAAATTGTTTCCTGTCTGTCGTATTACGGTTAATTTTCGGTGAAAGATCTGCATTTCACTGGTTAGTTGGTTGGTTGTTTTGTTTTACGGCATATCAACATTTTCAGGTTATTTAATGCCGAATCTGGTGATTTTGAAGAACGATTTTTTTATATAGTATATCTGTTTTTTTAAGTCGTATTCTATTTAACCCATAGTTTGGACCCTAACAGGTGCTACCACTCCGGATCAGAGTGGACCTGGGAGCAATGGCAATTAAAGGGTGGCTCCACACTCCCTAAGGCTAGCAAGCTGGAGCCTCACCATCGAATATACTGTAAGTTCATATCCAGGACATCCACTGGTTGGGAAGTGCGGTTTGCCCCCACATCACGTAAAGTAATGCTATTTATGAATTTAATTTTCGGTGCGTTGCTAGCTTTGTGGGTCGATACTCTTGAAATATGAAGCCAAGCATCAAACATATACTGGCTGAATTAGACTAGGAAAGCAACATCGTTTTTGCCCTACATCTCCTTGAAAATCCAATTCATGCCAATGCCTATAAAATGGATTGTTTAAATATATTGCAGCGGATTGACTCTAAAAATTAGTTAATGATGTAACTTAATGAAAGAACTTCTTAAATTGTTAGACATTTTCAAAGATATATCTTGATCTTTTTATACTCCTTCAATCACAATTGTACATATATATTATGATATTATATATATATATATATATATATATATATATATATATATATATATATATATATCACACGAACTTCCATTATCTATCAGCCAGAGCGTATTTTTGTCACCTTTTTAACTAATAACAGAATAACTAAACCTTTATTTTTTTACAAACTAAATTTTTTTTAACAACTTTAGTTTAATTTATGTAATACTAATTGCAGACTTCGCCCTTTATGCCGCACGTAAAATGACTCAATCATTGCTATTTGTTATCCAAGTTTTGCATATTTATTACAAAATATCTAAAATTTTCCCGAAAAACTCTCGCGGTACTAAAACTTGCTAATATTATTTCCAATGATCTGAAATAACATCAAATAAGAATGCTTTCAACCATTTTAGATTACTCCCAATGCTTGTCTACAAATTTGGTGCAATAAATTTATGTTAAAGATGTCACTCGAACAATGAAAATGATTTAAGATATTTATTTCACCAAATCTATAGATAAGCCTTGAGAATAATCTAAAAAGTTTTAAATCAAATTCATCCTTGCTGTTCTTTCAGATTATCCGAAATCATATTAGCAAGTTTTCATCGACGATTTATCAATCCCAGAGCAGTTAAATCTCGCTATAAATTCATGAGCAAGTTTCAGTCAGCCAGTTAAAAGTAACTAAATACCTCTTTAGGCAATATTGCTTATTTCAGTATCGAACACTCTTGTATTAACCTTAGAAAAATCACTGACAGCTTCATTCTTGAAAATATTAAACTGGAATTATATATACGTGTGTATGCATATATGCAAATATGAATATGTACATATATATGATGAGATAACTTATATTATGTATATATTTATCAGTTCCTCATTTTTGAAGACTTGACCAAAATTGATTTAAAACATTTAAATACGAGCACAAAGTCTGTCTCACTTTTACAAAACAATCCTATTGTTACTAGTGAATAAAGGACTATTAAAAAAATGTATTTTGCTTTTTTTATAAGCCATCACATTGGATTGCTATTTCTATGAGATTTAACAAACACAGACAAACATACTCACACACACATGCATGTTATATATATATACATACATAAATGAAGTATTTTATTATTCTGTTACATTCACAAGAAGTAAATCCAGTTCAATCGCACGTGTAAATTTAATGACTGTATTTTATGCTCTGCCGATCAGATTAGCAAAATTCCAATTAAAATTGAAGTTTCTTTCGGCTTTCGTAAATTAAAACCTTATTATAATTTTTAAATCCATATGTGAATCGTGTTTTGATATTTACATCATATTTTTTTATATTATGTGTAAATCTTATATTTCAATAACATGCTATTCCCGTTAGTCTTGTGTTCATGGCAGCTATTAAAAAAACTGTCACTTGATTAAACAGCCTGTGAAACGATATCTGTACTAACATTTACAGTGTACGTCTATATTTACAATAAGTTATTAATTCGTATGTCATAGGTATTACCATATCTTAGCGCAATAGGACTTTTTTACATCTTGGTCATAACAGATTCCAGGAGTAAATTATTTAAACTGGTAAGTACTGTAACTTGAGATTATTGTATTTATTTGCTTCCCCACCAAAGCAAATTAGGCACCAGGCCGTTTTTAATGTGGGGTAAAAAACAAGCTCCCCTAAAGTATAGAGGGTTTCCCCTCCATTGACTGGTACAAATTATCTTAAGTGCAGCATCTGTAGAATAGATGGTATTTATTTGCTCCCCCACCGAGCAAATTAGGCACAAGGCCGATTTTTAATGTGAGGAGTGAAGGGAGGGGGAAGGGAAAAAGGGGACCAGCTCCCGAGAGGTGGGAAATGGGAGCTGGTTAAAGGTCAGGCATGTGGGGTTGCCCCCACATCTGGTCTTTGCTAGCCATAGCTAGTCATAGCTTGCAGTATCTGCTGAAACAGATGGTATTTATTTGCTCCCCCACTGAGCAAATTAGGCACAAGGCCGATTTTTAAAGTGAGGAGTGAAGGGGAAATGGGGACCAACTCCCCGGGGAGTAGGGGAGCTGGATAGTGACAATTGGTATGAAGGGTTGCCCCTACATTGACCAAGGTCTTATATGTGGGGTCGCCCCCACATATGGTCTTTGCTTGCAGTATCTGCCGGAACAGATACTACACTTTGATCTTGACCCGAAGAACTTGAGATTATATTGCTAGGAGGAAGTGTACTATTCCTACTCTGTATCTATGTGTGTGCCTGTAATAATCAGAAATGTCTGACTTAATAATCAAAGAATAAATAAAGACGAATGTTTTCACTAAGTTGATATCGATAAGAGTTTTATCATAGAGTTAAGAGAACTGATATAGATTACACCACTCTCTCACTCTCTTTCACCTACACACACACACACACACACACACAGATAGACAGGCATGTATATGTAGATGAATAGATATACACGTTTTGTGCTTTAGATGTCCACATCACAGACCGACAATCTAGTCCTGTCAAATAATCAAAATGTTTGCAAAAGCCAAACAAGGAAAGACGCCGCAACGAAAGAATCATTGCGAAAAGTAAATATTATCAAATGTTGATAGAATTAAGATTGGCTGAAAGTAAGGTGTATTTGAAAACCTTTCCTATTCCATCAAAAGGTGTGATTCTCATGCATTCACTCAACTGCTCAGCACACGTTGCATCTGATGACGCCTCACATCATTCTCAAGGGCATAGCACGCACTTGATATGGAAACGTAACAACGCCTTACGTGCTTGAGAAGAAAGAAGTTTTCCATATACTACAACGATATGAGTGGGGGATGAACGTAGCACGTGAGAATGAGAGGCAAATCAAGCAGAATTAGGAATTAACATGATTACCTTTTGTTGCGTTTCGAATATCTACATGCTTTGCTTTGATGTCGAATCCACGTGTGCATTAAAGTGTGTTTTCTTGCTATATGGTGGAAGTAGTCTTGTACCGAATTCGTTTTATTTGGCATTAACTATAAATCTAAAGTGCTTTATGCTCACATCATCTTCAAATATATAGTTATGTTCTTACACGTACTAGACACTCGTGTGGAATTCATATGCATACCATATGACAAATTTTCTCATCGCACCTAAAATAATTCTACTATATATATATATATATATATATATATTTAGTAGAAATGGTAATTAATAAAAACGAAAGAAAGTGGGCAATACTGTCGTAGATACGGTAATAAAAAATAAAACATATGTATGCATATATTTACACGTTTTATTTTTTAGTACCGTATCATTCTGTTACATTACATTATTGTTTCAGCTACTTGGCTGTTTTTTTTTGGCCGTCTGTAACATCCTCAGACTTTTACAGAAATGTTTGCTCTCTCTCTCTCTCTCTCTATATATATATATATATATATATATATATATATTATGAAATCAAAGGAGACATTGTCTACCTGATATAAGCAATCTAATAGGAATACCAGTATTTATATATATATATATATATATATATATATATATATATATATATATATATATAGAGAGAGAGAGAGAGAGAGAGAGAGAGAGATATTTGAATCCTAACCAAATTAAAAGGTTCAATATACACACAATAGAAAGTAGAGCTTATGATAAGAGAAAGGACATAAAAACTGTAAAGTTTATGCCGGGCTTGTTTTTATTATTTTTTACATATGTTACATTTTTCACTTTGTTTTTAAAGGACATCAACATCTTTGCAATTTATGACTATAATAAATTGTGGCTTCATTTAATGACGTCACCAGCAAATTTTAGCATTGCTATAATTCTAATTTGCTGATTATTTCTGTCCTCTGATGAGAAGAATATCAAGAACAGAATTCTTTGAAACTCCGCGGTATAAAGGTTTTGTAAATTGTTTTTTTGGGGTATTTTTTTTTGTAAATTTCAACTTAGTTTTAATCACACACACACACACACACACATTATATATATATATATATATATATATATTCCCGAAGTATCCCAAGTAGCACTTAAAGATCGGGGGTTTTATCGACCGAAACCTTGTAAAAATGTCAATCTACATTAAAACAGTAGTTCGAAGAACCAAAGTATCACGAATAACCGGTCGCCATCTGAAAAATTCACAAACCTAATTTTTGTTTGTAACTTGAAAATTGTAGAAATAAAATCAATATTAATAAGATGGTAAGGGCAACTCAATGGATTTCAAGTAAAGATCAAAATCTCCAAGGGCTTAGAAACACTTGAAGATATTTTACTTGGTGTGGCAAACTCATATTCCTTTCCCCAAACAATACCAAATATCAGTAGTTCCATTAAAAAAAAATGTTGGAAAATTTAAGTATACCGTACTTTGAGGTAATTGCGCTAAAAGTGCTCCTCTGGCAACAACGCATATAAAGAACACTTTTTTTTAGTTGGCGCAGTTACCCCAAAGTATGGTATACAAAACAGGACATGCCACGCGGGGTTATAGACTGTACGCGTTAAACTGTATTGATTTCATATTTAACTCCTTAACACAGGTTTTTTTTTTCTTGTTTGCATAAGATATTGGATTTACTTTTGATTCAAAACAAGTACATCGGTCATATTTAATCTGACAGCAAACGCAAAGCAACAGTGTTCGGGCGCAATGAAAAACAAACCCATCCTTTCCAAGTAGACTTTATTGACAATATGTTTTTCTCTCTTGATCTCATATCTCCCACTTCTATCCTGTTTTTGCAGCTTTTTCTTCGACCGACATGTAAACATTCTTTTGATATATTCCTTGTCTAACAGAGTTAATGTACCATTTCATTCTAGCTCAAGATGGACGCCGTGTTATTTTTTAATATCTAATATTTAATTTGCATACCAGAGATGGGCAGCTTTTTTTGCGTCGGGATGTATTTAATCACATTGAATTAGTTACAAGAAATATCTCATTGCCGATGCAATTTTATACCTATATAAGAGCTAAGTACGTCCTAGGATGTAGTACTGTTGCCACATCTGGGCAGGAGTTGTTAAAACCATCTTGTCCTGCCTTGACAGAATTCAAAATAGACTTAGTCTAGTAAAGGATGCCGTTTTCTCTTCCGTGCGACCTATTTCCACCAGAAGAGACGTTGCGAGCTTATTGCGGCTCTATATTTATTTTCATGGAAAGTGCTAGTCTGAACTCAAATCTATGCACCCCCCCCTGGCCTGACTTTCATGATAAATACTTGTCTAGCTGAAACCACTATCAATGATATCCGCCACATTTTAACTGTACATAAACCTAAACGTAGATTCCAGGAACCGAGCTTCTTTCTTATCGCCGGTTGAAATTTCTTCCGTTTTCCTGCTTTCCAGCTGACCACAATATGGTCGTCATCAAGTCCAACAAGTTATTGATGAGCCGTTCCCCTTAAGTAATCCAATACACCATTAACCCTTATCCTTGAGTGACCACCGGTCCTAGATAATTGGTGACTCTTTTATATAAAAAGGATACTTACCCATAGGCCTAGTGAGTGAATTATATTTTATTAAATATTTAAAAACATTTTGAAATTTCTAAATATTTTCACCTTATTTTTTTGGGGGGGGCTATGTAATGCTTACATTTTATTGTTACAGAAGCCTAGCCTTATAGATGTAGATTATACGTTTATATATATATATATATATATATATATATATATATATATATACACAAAAAGGCCATGTAACCCATTGATTCAGTATTTTATATATAAGTATATTATGTTAGTTATATTCCTATAAAGTTAGATTTTCTCTCACTCTGACATTGATATTAAACCATACATTTTCTATTTAGAATTATCAAATGGATGTCTTAACATAATCACTCATGGATATGCGAGCGACTATATGATAATTAACTAATTCCCATATTTATTTTGAAAAACGATTACAGCTATCAGTAATAAATTTTATATTTATATATATGAATTCAACTGATCTATTTTATTGTAAAGTATTTTTACTACGATTTACTTTATTAATGAAATAATTGTGAAATATCAAGTGTTTTTCCGAATTTACATTTTAATAAAATATCTATGAAAACTTGTATTTTCTATTTGTTGCAATATGTTTGTCTTTAAATTGCGTAAGATCACAGATTTAAGCGATTAGATTTAGTAGTACCGCTGTCTGAATTATATTGAATCTCTGATCTATTCAGCTACAACCGTTCATTTTAACGCAAGAAAGAACCTACGTTCTGTTAATACCTAGGAACGTGTTTAGTTTCTTACTTGCTATTTTATAAATTACTGGTAATAACTTCGTATTATTTGGATTCATGGCACAACTGTTCTCATCTTGAGCGTGATTTTCACAATTTTTCTACCAATGTAATCTCCGAACTTCTTCACGTGTACGTTGTCGAATTCAGATATGTTTCTGCCGGACTCCAGAATTTCGAGTGGAAACCTTTATTTACTTCACAGGGGTAGCGTTCTCTTGTTCCGTCAGTCATGACTTGATAGAGGTCCTAAATAATTCGCAATTGTATTTTATGTCGCCCACACTGAGGATTGTACGTTCAAACTTTCAGGAGAATATCAGTTTTTATATTTTACAAGTACTCTAACCAATGTGCCACAGGTACAAATAATACAGAATAACCAATCCTCATTTAAAAACTTCAGAAACATCAAAAACGATATTTATTTACTAAATGATCCTTGCAAACACTAACACACTGAGTTCGAATGATTCTAGTATTAATGTTTACTAGGATAACTCCTACAATCTCCAAAGTTTATAAGCTGAACAGCTACACTGCAGACGTCTAATTTTATTTTATTTATTAATTAGAAAATTCCAGAAATTCAAAGAAAATAATAAAAATTAGTAACATATGAGTCATGTTTGAAGCAGAAGTAAACAACAATAGTTAAACATTCCTTGAAAATTCAAGAGCATTTTATAATATTGTAACACGTGGCTTTTCTTGCCTACTTCATTAACACTGAATTATACACGGCACAGTCACGTTGACACACCGGTTCTCGCCAGATAACTGAAGTTAAGCAACGTAGAGCTTGGTCAGTACGAGGTGGCTGACAATTTTGAGAAGGCGAGGCGCTATATGTATTGCAAGGTAAAATACCAGGTTGAGAAACTGGTGCTGTCTATCCTTATCACGAGGTGAGATGGGACTCTTATGCCGTGGTAGGCATCCCATCTAGTTATGGTGCCACAATAAAAAGAATACCATTAATAGCCTTGACGAAGCATCAAGTAGTCACCTACTATAAGATTTGAATTACACTACAAACTTGTGAAGTGAGTTCAATCTCGGCTACGTCCGCGATTGATAGATTATTAGCTTTAATTATAACTTATGATAATCGGTTGATACTCTTTGAGTGTGTGTGTGTGTGTGTGTGTGTGTGTGTGTGTGTGTGTGTGTGTGCGCAATGTTGAGATATTCATCGCAATAAAACTGATAAGAAACGCAAGAAGTCTGCTTTTCCATCGTTTTACAACCAAACTATTTCCAACTGGATTGGATCAAAACATAAGCTTAGATAAAACGCACGCAACTTATTACTATTCCTCGTGTGAATAAAATAATGACAATCTTTATGATTTATGTCATCAAAGCACGAAAAAGAAAAATCAGGAATCTTCTAAACAAGGAATAAAGGTTTACATGTAGTTGTCTTGTGACAAAGGCTGCTAGTAGCGTCCGGTGTGGCAGTGTCGCTTTTGATCTCGAAACGTTGTTGACAGCATTGTTTAATAACGTGTTGGTAGACCAGTGTACCACAGTACTATTACATGGTCGTGTTAATAATGAACAAAACCATTTTATATCTTAAATAAGAAAAACATTGTTAATATGCCAAAAAAGATACAAGTCAGAGAGAACGACAACATCCTAAAAATACCACTCTTCTTTCAGCGTGCTTGGAACAGCAGAAGCGTTTAGGAGCTAACCGGTGAAGGGGTTTTTAGTGAAAATTTCTTTTGAGTCGTTTCTCAATGCGTGTGACAAACAAATGCGTTTCAGATTAAACACAAAATCAATGGAAAGGAAAAAAATGAAAATATTGCTTTTTCTTTATTCATTCTTGGTATTACACAACTTATATATGGTTCGATTGAAATGTACAGTTAATCTCTAACTTCAGGAGGTTATACATGGTTATAATTAAATTTGCCAACAAATAAAGTCTGTATTGGATCCGTCTATGGAGTCACATTGCCGAGCCAGAATTTGATTTTTATCTGAAACTCGAGTAAACAAAACCCGATTTAAACAGAGATAGACGTCAATGTCAGTCATAATTAATATCTGCGCCGGTCTGATAAATTGCAGACAATGGAAGTATATATATATATATATATATATATATATATATATATATATATATATATATATATATATGTAAGTATGTGAAAATATGCTTAATCAATTATATTTTACCATTTATACATACTAATCCTTTCATGTTGGCTATATATATATATATATATATATATATATATATATATATATATATATACAAACACACACACACACTCGGCCTTCGATTTTCCGAGTTTTATTTAATCATCATAAATCAGTTTGTGAAGTAATAAAACTTGTATAATTAATCTCCAAATAAAATGTTTATAACTCAAGATCTCTAGTCAGCAACAAAGGGGGGTAGTAATGACCATAGGAAACATGAGCGAGTTATGTCGGCTTACTTCACGTTCCCTTTCAAGTAAATAGCTGATGTCTTTCTAAAAAGAATTCTAACTACAAATATATGGCAGAAACGAATGCCAACAATAATTCCCTCATTCATTAGCACAAATAAATGATGGTAAACCACAAAATGTAATGTTATAATTCAGACAAACCTACCCGGTACATCCAAGAAACGGTCATAATGCAGTTGTTACACTCATAATTTGGCGATTTAATCCTGTTATTTACCACAGTGTTTAACATTGAGTGTAAGAGAGTCGCTATATTTTTGTTCGTGTTGTAGTATTTTAATTTCCAATGAAACCTAGTTTTCAAATGTACAAAGATCAAACTTTTATATCTAGTGTATACTATATCAGGCTAGAATATTTATGTGTAACTTGTTTATCTGAATGTTTATCCTGGAAATTCAAACTTTTCATTGATGTGACATTCTAAATCTAGTCACACTTACTCGTTTATGTCCTCATTAGCACAACTAAGTTCAAGTTTACGATAAAAACTGTGACGATGCTCATTTGTTTGTGTACAGCAGTAATTACGCTTGACCAATTGTCGCCAAAGCATGTCAAAATATCGATTAGCGTCAGGCTTAAAATTAATTTAATTTTGGGGGTATATATACTTCAACAGTTATGTCGACAAAAATTGTAAAAGCATTCACTGCTGGCTATAAATACGTTTCTAAAAAAATAGAGATGCGCTATTTTACTTATATTATAGCGAATGGTGATATGTGTGTGTGTGTTTTTTTTAAAATTGATCCTAAAATGTTTGGTCCCAATAAGAATTTTGACTATTTTTTCTTTTTACAAATTTACTGCCATCTGACGTCTCTTAAAAAAAATCTTCCAATCTTCAGCAAATGTGAATGTAAACTATGTAAGAGAAATTATTTGAATTAGGAAAAAGTAGGTTTTCAGTGCGAGTTTGAGGTAAAAATATAAAGACAAAATATGGAATTAGTTTTTCCTTGCTGGCTATATATTCCCTTGCAACTATAGATTAGATATTATATATTTTTATATGCGATAGAATTTTGATGTTTCTTATTCCATGGTTTTTATATTACCTTCAACTCTAAGGAAACAACGAGAGGGGGGCGCTAAGTGAAGGATGCCGAATGCAATAAGCATAGTGTTCAACAACATCGAGAGTAAGAGTGAAGCTGATAGATGGACACTTAATAAGGGATGAATCACTTAGTGAGTTAATTACAGGGAGCGACAAATAATATAGACGTTTTCGCAGTGATTAATTGCGTTGTTAAAAAAATGTTATATTTCTCTCGCCATTTTTTTACTGAATGTACAGAGTAAATTTGATTAACAGATTTGTTTACTAGACATTCGCCGTTCTATAGAGTTCGATATGAGACAGGGAACGAATCTAGAGAAAAACACTCAAATATATATTCAGAATATTATCTAACTCTTATGTAGCTAGAGATTAAATTTCGATTTTGTTTGCAGATATCATTTTCATCTACGTAAATATTTAAGAAAAATAAGAATCAATAAACCGACTAATGGATCTCGTGTAAGTACCTTCGATGTAATGTCAATCCTCTGACTAGACATAGACGCACGCAACTATGTGTTGTTGCATGTTAAAATCGAAAAAAAAGATTAACCTGGAATATATGAATTATTTTGAGAATCAAACTCCTGGGAAATCAACATTAGATTGATAAATAAAAACCTGAACAAGCTTGTAATATACGAACTATATTCCATCCCGCAAAGAAACTTATTAATCCGCCTGCCCCACCCTTTATACGTACACACTTTATAACAATAATAAATATAAAATGATGCTTATGTACAACATTACCATAATTTCACGATTATTGTGAAACTTTGTATATGACTTCTTCTAGTTATAGTTCTAATCTTGAGTATCACCTGATGTAACCTGTGTCCTTCTTTAAGTATGTCTTGTCGAAACCTTTCTGTCAAACTCGGGAACCTTTCTGTCAAACTCTAGCAATATTTTTACCGAACTCACGAATTTGTACAAACTATTGAAGGGAACAATTTATTTAATCACTGAGGGTAAAATGCCCTCCTTCTGCCAGGCAGAATTATTTCCTTAGCATATTAGGTCAATTATTGAATATTTATACCTATGAAAGTATAGTTTATATATATTTGCAAACAAGACGGCTTGCTTTACCCGGACAAATGTTTAACATAACTTCACTCGCTTTTCCATTCTTCCTTTTTCCACGTTCTTCTTCGCCCAACCCTCTCCTTTCTCTAGACAACCACACACACAAACCTGGAGTCAGCACAGCAGAAATACTTGTGTGAATATTAAACAGTAACTTCCCATTACAGGATAGCATTAAAAGAGACATTTAGGTTTTGAAAATATTAAATGACGTAAATGGTTATTTGACTCACAAGGAATCATTCTTTTTGTAATTCAAGCTATTTTACTTACAGGGTAACCTCGATTAAAACATACCAACTTTGCGGGTATTAGTTTCGGATTTATAATTTTTTAGCTTGAAATACAGACATTTGCAATTTATATAATTGATTCATAAAAAAAATTCAATTGCGGAATTAGTTTACCCGAAATAAAATACGTAAGTCAACGTTAAAATAATTTAGCTATTATATCAA
The DNA here is from genome assembly GCF_053919585.1 of Euprymna scolopes. Classification (NCBI taxonomy): domain Eukaryota; kingdom Metazoa; phylum Mollusca; class Cephalopoda; order Sepiida; family Sepiolidae; genus Euprymna; species Euprymna scolopes. The sequence goes on from NC_136504.1 coordinate 91,968,791, forward strand.
GTTATGAGTGTTTGGTTTTATATATTCTATAACATGATTATAAAAATATATATAAATTAATATTTCAAAAATACGAATATGAACAATAAAATGATATGTTATAACATGTTTATTTAAAAAAAAAATAAAGTGATATTTCAAAAACAAATACGAATATAGATATTAAAATAGGCATATTAAGACGCCATTATTATTTTTAATCACAATAAACAAAATAACCAAACGTCTGTACTGTTTTGTGTTTCTTTGTCAAAAAAAAAGTTTAACGTTTTGTTATAGCATCATACACATTGCATTTTCCTGAGTTCTAATTACAAAAGTTGGCTTGCACTAGCAAGTGGCTATCTTTTATGCAATTCTCCGTATTAAAACAGAGAGCAGCTGACATTACACCAAACTGCAAACCACATCATAACCAAGAAACTCTTCGCTGGGCCTCCATATCAACATCATTCCACTTTAATCTTTAAAAAAAATATTTATCTTAGTGTTTATTCTTTTCTGTAATGCTTGTATATATATATATATATATATATATATATATATTCCTCTTCCTGTAACTCTTATGAACTTGATAATTTAATAAAATTCCTGTGTAACTTTACTTCTTACCTTCTTTACTTATTCTCTTTCTCTCTCATATATATATATATATATATATATATATATATATATATAGAGAGAGAGAGAGAGAGAGAGAGAGAGAGACGGAGATAGACACAGAAACGACGGATAGAGGCATGCGTTGGCATTTTTATACTCTTACAGATATGCAAATGTGCACTCATGATAATATTCTACATACACATACACACACACACATATATATATAATCTTAAACGAATTGCAAAAATAAATATTTGGATAATAACTTAGACATGAATTCCAGCATTTATTGACAAATGTGCCTTATTTCCATGCCATAATCATGAATGTCAACATCACGTCATTCTTTGAGATTCTAGTCCTATTCATGAAGACTCAATAGACGCAAATAAAGACAAAATAAATTTAAAAACCAAACGAAAGAAACCGTAAAGAATTTTTGAGAAATGTTAGAAACTAAAGATTATCTGTAGGATTCAGCTTGGAAATTAAATTCCACATCAAATCACGTTCATGAATATGCAAGACAGAATTAAATAGTGACACAAACAAAATTTATAATTGAAAAGAAAACTAAAATAAACTAATAATGAGAGTCTTAATAATAATCTGTAATTCTCTAAATTTGTATGTTTGTGTGTTCCACTTATTCACGAAAACTCCTGAGTTTATTTGGCTGAAATTTTGTATGGACTTTTTTTTTTATTATACGTTGTATTAAAATATTTATGGTATCATTCTGATGAACTTAAGGGATTAATAGAAATTAATATTTAATGTAATAATGTGAACAACTCATGACATAATCAACTATAAATTTGGCAACAAATACTTAAGTGTTGCTTGTTTGTTTGTTTTTTATGACGGGCTTACATTAAAGTATATATATATATATATATATATATATATATATATGTGTGTGTGTGTGTATATATATATATATATATATATATATAATCCGCTCCGACATTTCATGTTCCTGTGTATATTATCAATTTTTACACACATTTTAAAAATGACATGGCTCGATTACCAAACATACTTATTATTTAGATTTCACTAAAGTGTAGATTTCCAGTTTTATCCATGTTTAACTAAATCGTTTCGAAACCAAATTATACTATTCTGATTAATTAATCGTTAGTTAAATATATACACATACGTTTCTAAGAGTTTTGGGTTTGTATTACTGTACACATAGATTCGAAAAAGTTGTCAAAAAATATATATATAACAAATAAATGTTATCAAAGGCAAGATAAGTTACTTTTCTACCAAACTGGATATATTTTTCGTGTTTTTATTCAATGTAACGTGCTTATTCAGCTCGAAAACCATACAGTGTTTACCGATGTATTCGAAAATTCAAGATGGCGTCTCACACCCTCTTTAACACCGTAAGTATGGAAAAAGGTGTTATAAATAAAAAAAAAACTATACAAAATACTATTAAAAACCCGCCAAATATACGTCAGTCTATGTCACGGTAACATATATTTAGCGAGTTTCTAACAGTATTTTATCAGGTTTTTTATTTATAACATCTTTTCTCACACTTACCGTGTTAAAGAGAGAATAAGACGCCATCTTGAATGTTCCAATACATCGGTTAAAAACTGTATGGTTTTCGAGCTGAATAAACATGTTACATTGAATAAAAACACGAAAAATATATCCAGTTTGGTAGAAAAGTAACTTATCTTGCCTTTGATAACATTTATTTGTTATATATTTGTTTTTTGACAACTTTTTCGAATCTATGCGTACAGTAATACAAACCCAGAGTTTTATTGAGTAATATGTTTACTTTACCATAATTTTTTGTAAGATCTCCATATATATATTGTTTTAAAAACATCCAGAAATAATGAATAAAGATAATCGTTTTATAAACTTTAAGAATATTTATTTTAAACTGATGATTATTGGCTAGACGAAAGAGACCTGATTTTTATAGCCATAGTAGACATTTGATTTTTCAAAAGGTATATACAAATTAACTACAGTGTATTATGGTGCATTACATTTATACAGGATTTATCATTTCATTATATTAAAGTAACAGTAAAGAAAGACTTCCTCTTTATAGGAACACACATAATTTCATTACATTACGAATAATACCCCATAAAGAGTGTTATCTCACGTAATAATTATAGCAACAACAACTACAACAATCTAAAAATACATGAAAAAATAAAAGTGTCAAAGAAATTTAAAGACAATATATCCCGCATAGAAATGATAATCCTAAATCTTAAAGACAACACCTGAATGCGGAAATAATCAACATAATAGAAATGCTTTCGTTCAGCCTCAGAAGACAAACAGTACCCCCTGTAGGGACAGCTCCGCGTGTAATTGTGAGGCAAGGGTTGGCCACAACCACTCTCCCAACCACACCTCTCCTGAATCGGCACTGTTTTAGTCCAGTGGCAAGGAGAATTTCAGGATGACTGAAGACAATGCCGAGATAAGCGGAGAGCACAAACACCACCTGGAAGTTCCAAATGGTTACTCGTTTTGTTTTTAGTTTTTAGTGACTAGGTTCAGCGTTGCTTAACGTCGGTGATCCAGCAGGAACTGGTGTGGCAACGTGATTATGAGTAACAACATAATCAGAAACTTCTTATAAGCCGCTGGTAAAGTAATCATAGAAAAAAGAACACACGCACATGTAGTCGTATCAGTCTTGGCTGATATCACGCAAGATGATGGCGGAGTGTATAAACCAAACACGAAATAAAATATTGGTGGGGCTTATTTAATCTCAGTTTCAATTAAGAACAAATGTTGTTGCTAGCGAATATAATTGGTAAACGACTGTTCGGATAACACATCTTGCAATATTTATCGATAGAAATTGACAGTGCAAGGAATTTACAGTAACTTTTTTTTATCACAGATTCTAGAGGAGCAGTACTGTTTGTGTCAGTTAGCAAGCACTGAAAATACCTGGAGTATAAACTTATTGATAATAACTTTTATAAAAGCTCCCGTACATAGTAGGAGCACTAGCAACATTTATGATGAACGTGAACGAAAAAGTGAAAAGCTCAGCACTCGTAAAACAACTGGAATACAAAGATAACTAATGCTTAATTAATTACGAGTGTAAATATGTTATATCTCTGAAACAGAAGTAGACGTTTTTGAGATATTTCGATTCCAACGATGTTTGATGTGAACGCAAACCTCATACTACTATTGTTCTACTTATGGAGGGAACATAAATTTGATTCGACTTCTAAAAGAGGTGTTATTTAGCTGCAGTTTACGTTTGACATAGAAAAAAAGGAATACTAATTTTGCATGACATCTTTGGTGATCGGAGACTCTCATCCTGTAAATGAGGAAAGGTGCTATGCGTACGAACATGCCGTCGACCATGACGATGATAATGATGATGCAACAACAACTACTACTACTACTAATAATAATAATAATAATAAAAAGACGATGTGGGCCCAAGGTTAGGACCACATAAGGAAAACACGGAACACATATTATGTGCAAGAAAGATGACCAAAAAGTCTACTAGGATAGGATAATGAGTAAGCGGGGCTTACTAACCGGTGGTGACTACTAGTACACCTGCTGATTCAATGGTATTACTATTATGTGATCGCCGGGCAACGCCGATTAGAAGATAATTATTTAGAATCGAGTTATTTATCTATCTATCTGTTTAATATCTATTTTTCTCTCGCTGACAGAATGACAAAGTTGAATCGTGGAAAACGATAGCTCAGGGAGCACTTCAGGTGCAGATATGTTAAATGGACAATCTTGTGACATATGTCACACGGAATGACAGGTGGACTGCGCCGAAGCTAGTTAGAAGAGGGGCCGGATCTGACGTATCAGAGGTTCCGATTTTGAGAAAGTTATTTAAATTTAACTGAGTTGATTCATAGACACGAAAGAGACGAGATGTAAGAATCAAGGTCTCCTCAAAAAGGGGGTGACGGTTTGTCCGCATGCCGAGATCGCCGGCCATCTCCATACCAGATAATACCCGTGGAGTGGAATGAAATATATATATACATATAAATAAACAATCATCGCCTTGTGTTCGTTTGGCATGCGTTTGTCTTTGGTTGGCAGAATCAACTCCCAAGATGCTCGATGAAGAGTCCTTCACAGAAAAGCAGAGCCAGACATGTCTTCGCATTATGTATTATTGTATGTATTCGTGTTATATGTCATTGCCACACACTCACGGCCCTGGTAAATACGGGTGATAAGTTGATAAAAGAAATACAAACATTTCTTACATAAATAGAAGTTGGTGAACATTAAAGTAATAGTAAAGAACTCCTCTCCTCTATATAGGAACACAGAATTTCGTTACATTACGATACTGCCAACCAAAGACAAAAAAAAAAAAAAAAAAAAAAAAAAAAAAAAAAAATACTGCCCCTAAGAGAGTTATCTCACATCGTAATATAGTACTGGAAGAGTCCATGATGCAGATAAGTTTCGCTCTCGTAACAGAGTAAGAGTAAGAAAACAAAAACAAGGAAGAAGAATAGAGAGAAACATTACAAGAAATCTGAAAAGAGAAAGTCGATTTAATCTTAAATATTTGAAGCCGTAATCATAGAGCCATATAATTTATTAATGCCTTATATCAATTTTAATATGCAGCTTATTTTCAGCCAGAGAAGAAAGCAATAAAAGCAAATACAGAATTAATTCTTGTCTTTATCAATTCATTTTTCTTTTTCTATTTTCATAAAAAATCGATCATCAACGAGTTTAAACAGAACAATACACAGGGCTTGAATTAATCATTTATATAATGAAGATTATGAGAAAATGTGTAACAAGACGAATGTAGCTTTCGTAAAAGGGGCATTTTTACTATAATAAAGATTTCATGTCGGTGTACCATCGCGCGGACAAACATAAACGTACATTTCATAAACAAAGCTTCTTTCTTAGAACTGTACGCCTGCGGAACTCTCTTCCGTTTGCCTGCTTAACAGCTGACTACAATTTGATTGTTTTAAAGTCCAACGTGAACAAGTTCTTGATGAACAGTTCCCCCTTAGTAATCCAATTTACAAAAAAAAAATTGTTGACATAAGCATCACCACTTATTGAGGCTACTCGAGGATAAAGGGTTAAAGAGTGTACAGTAGAAATTGGGCAATATAGTAATCGTTAGTAATGGAAATTTGATGAATTTGTTAACTTAAATGGAACGGCTCATCAAAAACTTGTTTACGTTAAACCTGAAGATAACCACATTGTAATCAGCTGGAAAGACAATTCCATAGGCGTGTAGTTCTAATAAAGAAGCTTTGCTCATGGAATCTACGTTTAGGTTTAAGTACAGATAAAGAGTGGGGGAAATTATTGATAGTGATTTCTGCTAGACGGGTGTTTCTTGTGAAAGTTTGGCGAGAGGGACCATAGATTGGATCTCAGCCGAGCACTTGCCATGAAAATAACGATACAGCAGAGACAAACTCGCAATATTTCTTCTGTGAGAAAGAGGTTGCAGGAAGGAGAAAAGGACATCCTCTACGAGGCCACGAAGTCTATTTTGAACTCTATCAAGGCAGAATAAGTCCTTTCTAGCAGCTCCTGCCCAGATCTGGCAACAGTACTCCACTACTTGTGATTACTACGCTATAATGCCATTGAATAATACATACACCGTATTTTGGGGTAATTGCGCCAACGAAAAAAATACTCTTAATAAGCGTGGTTACGAAAAGATCACTTTTAGCTAGTTGGCGCAATTACCTGGGACTTGGCACAAGTATAGTATGGAATATATAAATGAACGTGTCTGTATCTGTGTGTACATTTCCCTACGCAATAACTCTTTCAATTTTAAGTCACAGACTCGAGATTTCATATACAGAGTACTGAAATTTGGGAAAATCTATGTGATCGGTTTTCGGCCAGAAATTTGTCGATTAAGGGGGAAAACTTTAACGATTTGATCTTTGAGAACTCTACCAAACTCCTCCGACAATTTTGGGTCTAAACCCTTGAAATTTTAGATATAGGTTCCTTGAACTTTGATCTTACTTAATAATTTGTTTTGAGCCAAAAAGAATAAATTTTAAAGGGAGCATAATAGGGGTAAAAGTTTTAAAAAATTGACCGCTTTTGTTTTGCTTTTTGTTTTTTCTTTGCTCAACATACACTTACAAATACCCGGGCAACGCCCGGCACCCATGCTAATCTATATATATATATATATATATATATATATATATATATATATATATATATATATATATATATATATATACTGCGCACCGAAAAGAAATGTGACAACGTCGAATAATGGGGGAAATGTGAGCTAGGCTCTCTAAAGTAATAGCACAATGTGCTATTAAAAATAGCATGGGAAGCCGATTTGGCATTCTCCATTAGTGACACAAATAAGGCAGAAAGCAATAAACTTACTCGTTAGTGAGAAAACATAAACCATTCAATAATAGCTTAAACTCTTTTCGTAGCAACTGAGGGAAACACTCGGTTTCACTTTTTATTTATAAATATTTATAAAAAAGACTTCGACATGCCAGCAGAAATTTTTCATTAAAAAGGGAAAATACAGATTAAAGACGAAAACGATGAAAATAATAATAATACTAATAATATATGTATAAAGTTTGGTACACGCACTTTAATGATTTCTGAACGACGAGCATTAGCCTGCAATACCAATATTAGCTTTGTTGACCGACTACGAATCAGGCAACTAGCAATAATTATTACTATCTGTGCTTATGATCGCAAAAGTATGATATACTAGTGTTTTAAGGGATAAGAAATTATTAATATTTATTGAAGAAATATCATAATTATTAGACTATTTGAGAATATTAAAGTTAAAGCACTATCATAAACTAATAAGATCTTTCTGAATTTTGGAACGTATATTGTACTAAATAATGATTGAAATATGTACATTAGTATTTATGAATTTAAGGTGTGCATCCAGCCCACTAAAAGTAAAATAATTGAATTAAAGAAAACAATCGTTGGTCCCCCGACAGAAAGAGGGTGGACCTTTACATTCAGCCGTATCCGTTCGTCTGTCTGCACTTTTAAGAACTACGCCTAGGAATTTTTAAAATTTTGCACAAATATTAAACATGATATTAGTAAAAATGTAACCAAACAGATTTTCCGGGTAAATTCCGGTTGCCCCCCTACGGGTGCCTTTCGGGTTAAAATTGCAAAAATTGGCAGTTTTGTGTTTATTAAAAAAAAGAATTGATGCCTTGGATTTTTATAAAACTTTCTGAAAAGTTGTAACTAAGTGATTTCTATATAATTTTGTTTGTCTATATTTTGCGATAACATTTGGGTGTGTTCCAGGGGCTCTTTTAAGGCTAATAAAAATACTCCATTTTTGGGACTATTTTACCAAACTTTTCTGTTTATTTCTATTTAGTTGTTTTGCATAGTGCTGAACTCAAATTTAAATATACTAAGGTCTATTTTTGTGACTATTTTACCATATTTGTCCAAAATTTTCTGTGTATCTCTATTTAGCAGTTTTTCATGGTGCTGAACACATATTTAAATAAGACCTTGGGGAATTTTGGGGCTAAATGGGTTGGGGTGGGGGTCAAATGATGGACTTAGTTATTTCTTTTTTTTTTGCATAGTGCAGAACTCAAATTTACATATGTTAAGGCCGTAAACTGCACCGTTTGTTCATTTTCAGCAGGATTTGATGTCCCCTGAAGATTTCGGGGGCTAAATGGGGGGGGACAAATGCTAAACTTAGTCATTTTTTATGCCTCGTTCACTATGCACTCACAGAGGACCAGGCATGCTTACTTGTTTGAAATGAAATGTTAGTTACATTAAATAATAGTTACATTAAGTAATATCATATATATATAATACATACACAATTATATAACTCTTTGTCCGTCTGGCGTCCGAGATTGTATAGTTTGCTTGTTTGTATTATGTATTATCATAAAAGTCTGATTTTATTTGTTGTCCACTAAAATTGTAACGTCATTATATCATTGCTAGCAAATTTTACGACTAAGACCTGAACACTTAATGTTTGTTTGCAGTCTAGCCGATCGCATTGAAGTTATATATTTTTTTAACTTTTGAAATTACTACCATATATTGGGTACACTATTTATTTTATTATCATATTATATCATATCGTATATTTCTTATTATTTATTATTATATTATACTTGAACTCTGATTTTATTTGTTACTGTCTCCAATTTTAACCTCATGACGTCATTTCTAGCAAACTATCAAGCTCAACGACTAAGGTTTTTGTTTCGATTCTTCTTTGTTGCACCCAAGTCATTTTTTTAAAACAAATGAAATCCCTAATATACATTTGGTACAATATAATAATCACTTGAGTGTTAGATCTATAATAAAAATTACGAAATCTGTACGAATGAAAGTATATTAAGCGTGTTTTACGACAAGGTCACGCCGGAGGAGGCACAATCTATATTGGGTACAATATAATACTCAATAGAGAATAATAAATAGGAAATCTGCATATATCAAAATATAATAGTAAAGTGTATCTTATCACCGCGCAACGCTGGGCGACCTTCAAATATCTTAAAAAAAAAAAAAAAAAAAAGATCGGTATACGCGCATAAGTGTCAATATATTGATGCACTTATTAAGACACTAAACCATTAGATCAGCGAGTATGTACGCTAGGCTAGAGGTTGGGTACTGAAGGTACATTTTTTGTATACTTTACCATTGTAGAGTGTGTAGAGAGAAAATACTATCCCCGCAAAGAAAAAAAAAACTTATGCTATATATATATAATGACATACTTCACGAAACGTGTCTGTCGCAGAGGTTTAGAAATTATGAGCAACCTGATTTCCAGTTGTAACGTTCTGCTTAAGAGTGCGTACTGCCCAATGCGATACAGTAGATTGTGCGAATAGTCGTATCTTTACAGAAACACCTGTGAAATGTTGAATTATTTTTCAAATTAGCCACAAATCCTGAGAACATACCGGCTATTATAATGGTTCAAAATAATCTTCATGTACCGTAGTCGTTACACTTTAAGACATAACCACCTTGTGTACGAAAGGAAACAGATTCGACTAGAGTTTTACTTTTTCAGCTGAAATAAAAAGCATTTATAACCGTACGTTTCATCACGAAACAATTTTGGAAAAATATGGGAACATCCACTCTCGGGATTAATTAACAGTTTTCCAGTCAGCGGCTACAACTAGCTGCTATGCCTGCAGCGCAATACGGTTATCCGACAATTTTGTTAAAAGTTCGGAAGACTTATGTCTAGCATCTCGTTCAAGAGTTCGTATCGCACTCATACGAGCTTAAAAGTTTATGTTCGCAGGCATATTATTCGATAGCGCTGTCACCGCCAAGTGTTATTTTTTTTTTGTCTGCTTGTCTTTTTTTCTTTCTTCTTTCCTGGCCTCATCAATTGCATACGTCAGAAGACACTGCTGTTACCACAGAACAGAAATCAGTCTTGACACTATTACTATATGAGATTCTTATAGCAACATACCTACAAAATAGACCTATTACACTTGGCATAATGATACACGATAAAGTAGAAAAATAGTTCTAGTTGAAGTCATATTTTCTAATGATGCTCGCTTGAATGGAAGAAGATAACAATATAAAAGATATTACGTATGTCATGAAAAAAAAACTGGGAAATTAAATCTCTATCATTCCTGAAATTATACTACCAACCGAACATGAGAAAACAAAATTTGAAAACTACATGGCGAATATACTCGGTGAACTAACTGTAAGAGAGATAGCAACAAGTGCACTTAAAGGGCGGTTAGAATCTTTAAATATTTCTTGGTTTATTGTGTCTGAAATAGCGGGACAATGTTTGACATCTGCTAAAATTTCCCATTCCTATCAAAAATAAAATAAGATCTGAAATAAAAACAGAAAGAGAATCCCCCGACATCAGACAATCGGATTGAAAAAAATCTTTTCATTATTGAATTGGACGAAACGATTTAAATCGAGATTGTGAAATCTAAATCGTTCGCCCAAGGATAAAAAGAGAAAACCTAAAAAATTGATTTTCCTTGATTTTTTTTGTTGTCCTTAATCATGAACACGAAAATGAGTTCGAACGTGTTGCATTTTTTTCACACTAAAATGTTAAAAAAATTATCTTCCAATGAAAAAAGTTATTATCACGTAAGGAAACGTAAAAAAGAAAGTCGAGATTGAGGAATATATATATATATATATATATATATATATATATATATATATATATATATATATATATATTTTGTGTAATATAAAAATATATATAGATAATGTATATATAGATATAATATATGCAGATAATGTGTGTGTGTATATATATATAGTGTGTGTAATATAAAATATATATATATATATATATATATATATATATACACATACTGTGTATATACATAGAATACATGAAGATAATTTGTGTATATATATATATATATATATATATATATATATATATAAAGAGAGAGAGAAAGAGAGGGAAAATTATTCATTTCTTACTTACCAACGTGTATCAAAATCTAATAACCGCGACACAGAAGATTCAATAACTCTGAGAACTTACCTGTAATAAAGAAAAAAAGATTTGTAAATAAGATGCATATATATATATATATATATATATATATAAATTTAATACCTACTCTTGTGTTTATGTGTGATATCATTACATATAATGCATATGAGTAAATAACAATATAAAAAAAAAAATTATTCTTTCAGCATCGTCTGACGTGACAACTGATCGTCAGAAGGGTATTAATACGGATTATTACTTTTTATACACTTGGAGACAACTAAATACACGATTAAAAGTTAAATGTTTTTTTTAGGTATTAATAGTTCACCATCAATCAAGGACTGATAGCACTCATGAATAAGGAGTGATGGTGTTCGCCACCACAAGAGAACCAGGAACAGTCGATTGCATGCATTGGACATTACTTAAAATTAATTTATTGCCAAGCAAGTTTGCTCATCAAGTATTATTCAACGACAATGTTGTAAACGGCCAGAAAGCAGTACGTGGTATCTTAAAATCAGATGTGATATGTTTGGAAAGAAACTATATACATGGAAAGTTTGTTTCTTTTTTTGCGATAAAGATAATGAAAAGAATGTTTTATTTTGCCATGGTTGTAGCTTGGCACCTTTTTTTTCATGAATATCTCATAGAGGAAACCTGATATTGCTCCACTCATGTATTTCAGCATAAACTCAAGTGGTAATTTTCCAAAAGCCTTGTAAATAAAAAAAATATTCGGTAAATACTTTTTTCTTATGAATTTATCGGAAAAATTAGATTTAACATCTTAATTTATATATTTTTCATTTTACATCGAATTCAGTAAAAGTACGAAATTAAAATATCCTTTTTTTTTGTTTTTTATGTAAACTATAATGTATACCGGTTTATCCTATTTATTTGCCATTCTTATGTAAAATTCTGAAGAATGCTTAATATTTTGTAATCTATGTATTTTTATATTATTACAGTTTTTATTTAAAAAAGACGTCAAATAAAATTTTCTATACGTTGACTTTTGGTTTAATAATTATATTTGTTGGTGGATATAAATAAAAACTAACTCAATATAATTTAATGTTTTCTATCTTTGTAAAACTGTTTAGACTTCCGTGGATTATTTAATTTATTTACACCAGTTTTCCTACACTTTCATGTAATTCTAACAATACTGGCGTAAAAACTGTCGAATCAAACCTTGACCAAACTGTGGGATGAATAACACCCAATATCAGAAGAGTCATTCGACTAACTAATATAAAAAACTTGCAATTTTAAGATTTTCGAATTAATATCAATACCTATGCACTTAATTTTTTCTGTTCATACACATATCTAAGGGTATTTTTATTTACAAGTATCTCCATAATCAATAATAATGACATGTTTTTCTTCTGCTAATCGTAAATGCACCGACAGACGTCTGTGTGCGAGAGTAAAACATACACTTGTTGTTTTGGGATCTAAAATAAGCGCTGGATCTTTACACCAAATCGCGTCTAGATTGTGTGGTTTTTAGTGTTGGAGCAGAAGGATTATCTCTCTCAACAAAGAGATAAAAACAAAAGCCCGACCGTCTGTTTGGATTAGTTGTCTAAAAATCCTCGCTTGCAATATGTTATTCAGTAGACCAAAACGAGCATTGTGGCATTTTACGAATAAAACATTTTAATTGTTTTAAATGAGTTGTAATTTTGTCAACGTAAACTGCCATGATACACTGAAAAATACCTTCTCTGCACATAACTATCTTATAAAATATATGTAACTATTCTGGTCCTGTGTAACTGATCACATATTTATCCACTTGAAAAACAATGTGTTACCATCCAATCGATATTAATATTCCTTCCCAAAGTTCTTGCATCTAGTTCAATAGGACTTTTTAAAGTACGTTAGCCTCAACATGTATGCATCAATAAAATGACATAAACTGTTCCAAAGAGAAATCAAAGTCTGGGATGTAAAAATTCCAGATTTCGATTTTTAAAGGTTTATTATATCTCTTGGTAAAATATCTTTCCGGCAGGAAGTCTTATTTTCAAACTGTACAAATCTAGATCAGGCAAGTGCATTTTTAAAACTGTATATATTTTCTTTCGTTCATTAACGTCGATATGTATAATAGATCAGATTTTAACAATGTGTCCATTTATAGGGTAATCAATGATAATATTAATATCTGTAATAGAATGAATGCAGTTTCTCTTATTATTACTGTTAATATTTATTTTATTGTGTTTGCTTACTATTGTTTACATTATTGATATACAAAGAATAATAGTAATATCGTCTACAATTCGTAAAGTTTTATTTCTACAATATCAAACATACTGGGACAGCCTATTTTCACTTCCGATTTTTAAATGACAGAAACCAAATAATATTTCTGTTTCTCTTTTTTTTTGTTATATGCCGAATAGTTTTACACTACTTAATGGTTGTTTATCTTCTTTTGTTAAAATTTCTGTCGTAATCCTTACAATATTCATTGCTATATATAAGCTAATTATAATTTAATAAGCATCCGTTTTTGATTTAGTTTTCGTGTTATATTAGACAAGAATTAATCATTTTAAATTATATATTTATTTAGTACAACTAAAAGTCAAGTGGAATTTAATATAATATTTGATTTAACTTTTAGTTTTCCCACAGCAATATAACTTAGCAACTACCTAAAAGAAAACGCATGAATACGAAAGGTATATATAAACACACTAATATATGTATAAACATATATGCAAACACATATATTACATACATATAGAAACACACACATATATGTATATACAAACACACACACACACACATATATATATATATACACATTTATATTCACTGCAAATGAGTTAATCAACGTTTGCTTCCCCAAGGCTTATTACTTTTATATTTCCAATTACATTATAATGATTCGTGTAAGCGATCCATTAAGACGACCGGTTTAAATTATTTGTCGCATGCATTTATTTGTTTTATAATTATTCGAGGCAGCACTTGTAAATGATTGCGTAATTAAATGTAACTGAACCGTCATACATTTAGAATCAAAATGAATTAAGTTTCTAAATATCAATAAAATAGCAATTTGTGCTCGATCCACATTTCGTAATGGATGATGTACTAGAGGCATTGTCTTTGTGCACCTCTTTCAAAGTTTTAAAATGTATTTAAAACCATTGATATAATTCTAAATCTGTTCTAAAACATATAGAGGACAAGAGAAATTTACTTTCGTAACCGTCTACCAATTCGCAGTCATGAATATCGTGAAGTCATTGATATATCGCCGTCCTATGATTATCACACATAGATGACGATAATAACAACCTTCTATCTCGCGAGACAATGGTCTTCCGCATGTAATCAAGTGCACTGCAGCGTCTGCTGTAGTGATATAGTAGAAACTGGAGTTGCTGCTCCGGATGCAGGACAGGGAGACTGCTAAAGAGACATAAGTTTGTCTAATTATTAGTCTTCCTCTTAGCATTAAAGAGACGCAGTCCAACGGATAGGCTAGCCGATACTGTAATTTCAACCAGAACAAATTGGCGACGAAGGAATTCGAATCTAAAATAACAATGGACGGTAATTTGAAAAGAAAATACATTTTGTCGAACGTCCCACAAGGAAAATTCATAACAGACACCGAAATCAACAAAAACGAACGCATATAAATTAAAAACAAAATAAAACACATGCAAGAAGAACAAACATCAAAAGAATCAAATCGTAAGGTAAAATATTTTCTTTTCTTATGAAAAACGTAATAAAAAAACGACTTCTATTATAAAGCGTTTTGTAGTTTGAACTTTTTTACTCTTTCCAAAAAAATCGCAACTGCCTCATTTGAAAAACCAGGGTTGTTTTACGTCGAAAGGCTATAAGGGGCTGTAGTTCGTTGTAGCATCCACCATTAAAATACTTGTAAAACAGACAGATGAATTCCTCGATTGGACAGATGGTAGCTCAGGACCTATCGTGCTGGTGACTCTCCTTTGAATGCTGTCCAAAAGTGAGACACTAGTAGCAGATGCACCAGCCCAGATGTTAAAATAATACTATATATATGGGTGAATGGTGCAGGATACTTTCAGACGTAAATTTTCTAGCGCGGCCGAGACAGCCTACCTTCTTCGCAGCAGCATTAACAATGCTCCTGATGTATCTTTTCCAACTCAGCCTCGGCAATGCTCTCGGTGTATCCATTCCAGCTCATTTCCTTGTGAACGTTAAGCCGATGAGTTTGAACGAAGTACTTTAAGGTAATATATCTTTAATTCTAGTTATTGGTGGTTGAAAATATTACCATCCATTTTTTATCCCATTCCACTATAGACTCTAGGGTTTCGGCGATTGCCTTTGGTATGTTTGTGCCTCGTATAGAGAGTGGTGTCTTTAGCAAATATATCCATCTCAGAGACGATTTTATCAAGGAAATAATTTATGAATATTAGCAATAATAAATGTTAAAGGATCGACCCCCGAGATACACCTGCATTTATATCATATTGTTTAGACGTACGACCATCACGACCAACATTTGATTCTCCTTTTATTTAAGAAGGATTTTATTATGTTAAATATTCGTCCAGTAATACCATAGGATCTTATTGTCACGAGAAGACTATCGTGCCATACCCTGTCAATAGTCTAAGGGATATCTAGAGCTACTGCCCCCTCACCTGTCCTCTCTAGTGCATGGTATATACGTTCAGAGATTACAGTTAGAATATCTGCAGTAGAAGGAAGGGGCTTGCCTAAATCATTATTTATAGTCAGACAGAAGTTTAGCAACTGTAAGGTGATGTACAAGCTTGATTAATTATGGACTAGTATTTTAGCGAAAAGAGGAAGGAGGCTAATGGTGCGAAAATTTAATGGGTCAGTTCTTTCGCCAGAACTCTTGTAAACTCTTACCACGGAAGCAGTATTCCAGAAGTCAGGAAATCATGATTCGTTAAGCCATTTCCTTAAAGAGTTTAGATAGAACTGGAACAACCTCCGCGAAGCATCTTAATAGTACAGCCGGGATGAGATCAGGTCCATATTCTTTCAATGTGTCTAGTTTTTTTTATGATATCATGTAGTTGAGAAGGGGTGATTTTAGATAATCTAGTGTGGCTTCAGTCCGCAAAGGAAAAGCAGGGGGGATGGGGGTTGCTGAGTCTAAATAGAGTTTGAGGTAAACTGACAGGCAAGAATGTTAGCTGTCTCGGTTGTTGTACAAATATAATGGGGGAACTAGTATTGCCTAACTTTTACTGCACTGTTGCAGATTTTCCAGAAATCACGAGTTCCTTATTTTTTGTGCTTCAATGTGTTTTCTAGTGGTTTCGGTATGTTCTGTAAGTTTCCGCTAATTCTTACAACTACTTCTAGCTTCTATAAAGCATTGTCTGGTTTTACTGGACTTATGCGGGATAAATGTGCGGTATGCATATTGCCTCTGAGTAATAGCAGTTGTGAAAGTAGAAGTAAACTATTGGGGAAAGAACTTCCGTGCGGGAACATGTGCTTTAATTGCTGCTTTTAACCATTCAGTGGTCTCATTCGCGCACTGTTCCGGAGAAAGAGAGAACATATTTCCTCATGGGATATGTCTGATGTAATCTCGAATAGCATCCCAGTAAGCCTTATTGTAGAACCTTGTCATTTGGATCAATGGTTCTTCAACTTGGGGTCGCGAGTTTAGAGTGATATCACAGCATCGTCAGCTTTCCTATGTTGGTAATGGGTGTTTGTTAAATAATCACCAGGAATTGTTGTCAGAAACAAATCAAGAAGTAAGGCTTGCTGATCCTGACGATCCGGGAGACGGGTCGGGAATGTTACTATCAGGAATAAGATATAGGCGAGTTGTGGATGATGTTACCAACTGTGAGTGTAGTTGGAGAAATCAAGCCAGATATTGTGGTAGGTGTTAAAGTCATCAAATGCATGTATTTGGGTGCTAATGTCAAGGGAGAGTGTTATATCTATGCTGTCAGAGAGATTATTGATTTGAGTACACTCCTGAGTTAGGGAAGAGCGATAAAGAAAATATAGGTAGCTGACGCTATGTTGTAAAGTTTGATTGAAGACCTGGACATTTGATTCTAGTTTAGATTCTTTAGTCATAGAGAGGGTGTTAAGCATATAGACTCCAAGTCCGTACGTTGTGTCTGTCAGAGTCCTTACGACAAAAGGGAAGATAACCAGACATGTTAAAGATTATAGAGGGCATGGAGAAGTGCAAGTTTGAATAGCTTAGTGCTATAATATAGCTCAAGGAGTTTACTAGGAGAAATGATTTTACATTATCAAAGTTAGTTTTAAGTCCATGGATATTTGTAAGTGCAAACCTCAATGGAGGAGCCAAATCGTTGTCGAGTATGTGTCTGGTTTTATCATTATTTTTCATTGAGCGGTCATTTCAATTTATTTCGTAGTTTCAGTTTAGGGCGAGGAGCTACACACAGCGGATGTGCATAGCTATCATCATCCAACAAAAGTAGACAATCAGTTGACTCCCCATCCATAAGAATAAGGCCTCGGGAGTGCCCACCAGAGATGAGTGCAGGGTCCCTTTCCATGCACGATATGGCACTACAGACATCCCGATATTATATAACTGATGCTAGAGCAGCCACTTTAAGCGATACCAAAGAGTTAGGGCTCCAGTACTATCAGTCGGAAACAGCAGCCAGTACTCTCAAATCTGTCAGACGGGAGTAGCCCAGTCCAATCATGTTTGCATATATGCAAAAACAAGCACTCCCAAAATGCCCAGGTTTAGGGGAAGTTGGGCGGCATACATTGCTCTTGTCAGGAAAAAGCTAAGCACTGATCGTCTCTAATGAGTCCTTGTTATCGCACGTCTGCTCCTGGCTTATGGGCAAAGAAGGAGCATGGAAACCGGGCTATAGGAAGAGCCTATCTACATATTAAGCAGTTTAGGTTTGCAAACCGGTGAATTGATCGGGCCACCTGCTCTAGGGTTTTTTTCGACCAGGACTAAAGAGGCTTCCCCCGTTTGGTATCAAGACGTATGAGGTCAGTGGCACAGGTTTACATATCGAAGTTTTATTTTTCCTAGATGGATGACCTGCCTAGATCTCCGGGTTCATCAGCACCGAGAACGTTCAAGTCGCACCTGGTTTCAAACCCAGGTATTTCTGCGCTTCTGCATGGGTAGTTAGAATTAATCGAGTTAGTATTAATTATAATTATTATCTGCTTTGAAGTTCCACTCCTCAAAATATAATTAAGAGGGGAAGATGTGATTATTCACACGTTTTGGGTGGGGGTATGTATGAGTATGGAGTGTATGTTAAAGATTAACATCTACTAAGGTTTGGCAAGGATAAAATATGATTTGTAGATTAATAAATAAATTGGGCTAATTATAGTATAAAGAGTTAGTGTACGATTTTAAATGTTCTTTAGGTTTTAGTTTTCATGTAAAGGCTACCAGTACCTTCACCCACCTATGGGAAAGAAACATATATAGTTGCTTTATATAGATCATTTTATATATAAGTACAAACTATGACTTATAAGTATCTATTTTATTGATAAGCTATGGAATATAAATATGAACTAAGCTAATGCATGCCTTAGCAATAGAAATCTATAGCTATTTATTAATTGCCGATATTTAAAAAGTCAGCCTTGTAAGTTAAGGACAGGAAGCGAAACCCCTCTCCCAAGGTACGCCCAAAGTATGTAATTTTATAACAGCTTGCGGAAAAGAGCACTTGGTTATTTGTCCAGTTGGAACAATAGAGAGTATATAACTTTCAATAATACAGTATTAATATACAATTAGGATGTACATAGATTTCGGGAGGATTTAGGAGTATAAGGATTTGTAAAACAGACACAGGTGGCATCTTAGAGGCAAAGCAACTAGCCCTTTAAACCCGACATTTAGAAAAAATTATTTGTGGCAGTTATTTTAGAATCATACATCAGTATAGGCCTCATATGTAAGCATATGCTTAGTCATAGAATGATAATTTATGATTTGCAAAAAGAGTGAAACAGTATCATTAATTAAAAGCCGGAAAACATGTGTTTGAGACTAAGTAATAACTTTGCAGTACTTAAAAAGCAATTGAGTAATTAAAAGCTAGAGGTTGCTTTCCATGATAGTTTCGACTACACGTGGTGTTCAGTTAGGTTTCTATTTGTTTTTAACCAGTGGTCAGCACTTTATCTTAGCATGGAGGGGTATTTTTAGAATTTATATAAATATATATTAATTGTATTATGCAACAACTTTACAATAATAGTCTAAACCTATCAAGTGAATATAAGTAGCATGCAAGCAAAGCCATTCGCTCTGTTTGTGAGAGAAATGTGTAGAAAAGGGGGGATTTGGGGTCTATTGTCCTAGTACAGGAAAGGACCCAAGGCCAGGCACAGGCTGCTTCAAGTGAGTCTCACTTATTGTTACTGCACACGGTTAATAGTCAAAGGATAAGTATAAAAGTTAGGCGAAAAAAAAAAAACACGCCTTATATCAGAGCCTTCACTCTCCCAGATAGATAACCTGGCAAGATCTACAGAGGAATGACATTAAAATGAGTTGCTATGCGTTGGGGTCCCAGACCAAGTGCATCAGTCCATTCCCATGGCATGTAAGATAATAATTAGGACTATGACAACAGCATATTCTTTTCATTGTTTTGGCTCGAGTATATATCCGACACGGTTGGGCACAGTTAATCAACCGAGCACCACATCACTCTATATAAAAGCATATAAGATATCAACGGATACACACTCGAGAGTCAAAACAATGAAAAGAATATGCTGTTGGCTTAGCCCTAATAGTAAGTATCCTACTTATATAAAGTTCTACAGTCTTCTAAATTAATTAGCATAAATTTTTAGATGTTCTTCCTATAGATAGAAGTGATATCATTTACGCATGGTGAAAGACGATTTCGTTTTTTGTAATTCTTTTTTAAATAAATGAAAAAACATATCGGTACAATATGCCTGAAAATGTAAAAAAAATAAAAATAAATTAAATAGATACAGACAAAGAAACAAAAGGAAAATCATATTAGATTAACTTCCTTTCATGCAAAACGGCTGGATAAAGA
The DNA here is from genome assembly GCF_053919585.1 of Euprymna scolopes. Lineage (NCBI taxonomy): Eukaryota > Metazoa > Mollusca > Cephalopoda > Sepiida > Sepiolidae > Euprymna > Euprymna scolopes. Next base: position 91,989,062 of record NC_136504.1, read on the forward strand.
TTACTTAGCTTAAATTAAGTTTGGAGCATTTAAGGCTACACCATAGTGGTCGCACTGGCCATGGTCAAATTGAGTGTGTAGTACGGAGATACCAATATATTTAAAAGGGTACGGAGGTGCTGATTTATGGGTTAGGTTACTCGGTAAGAAGTTTCCTTTCCTTCATTTTTAGGGCGCCGTCGATCTTTTTGGGATGCATACATTTTTTTCAAAGATATTAATACTTAAAATTAAATACGCGTTTCAAGTTAAAAAAAAAAGCATCGACCGGGACCAAGGACGCTTCCCAAATTACCTAGGTGTAGGGGAAGGTTCGGGTATTTTCACACGTGCAAAAAAAAAAAAAAAAAAAAAAAAAAAAACGGATGAAAAGCTTAATGGGTAGCTAGGTCTACTAGTCTAACATGAGCAAAGACATAATGAAGATGATCGATTCTTGCAATGGTTAAACCTTAGTCGAAAACTAGCCAGCCATGGTCAAGAATCCACATAAACTTTGCAGATCCTCTCGGTGACTATTATTACTTAATCGCTGATGATAGCTACACCAAGTAGTGGTCGAAGGTATTAAGATGCAAAAGACCCACATCAGGAACAACAATGATTTTTTTACGTACACTGTTTGCACCTTTCGGTGTAGTAGAACGCATCGTCGGCGATAATGGAACTCAGTTCACATCTGCAGAGTTCAAAAGGTTTTGCGATACATTCCAGATCAAACACATCACCACGCACCAATATCACTATCGATCGAATGGGAAGGCGGAACGATTCGTGCATACACTGAAATCAGCACTGAAGAAGGTTCAAGGTACACCGATTGATAACACCCTCCAGCAATTCTTACACGCGTGGAGAATTACACTTAATCCTCATACTGTAACAGCGGTCTTGCCGGTTAAAACCATGTTTGCGCGAAAAGTGAGATCCGTCTTAGACAAACTCTTACCAAAGCAGACAATACCACAAGTGACTACTTGCGGAATCAGGAAACGTTTCATTCCGGGAGAGGGAGTTTTCATCAAGAGTTACAAGAATAACACCTCATTCTGGCATGTGGCTACGATCAGTAAGAGAGTCGGGAACATGGTATATAGCGTGCAAAGACAGAGACATATCCATATATGTCAGCAGAACCAATTAAGATATCACTCGGACCCCGCCAGCGAAACACGACCGTTGGTCGAGTCCATGTTTGAGACATTTGGTCTCAACCCTCTCTAATCAACATCAGAACCACGACGGTCGGTTCTAAGAAAGAAAATCACCGATCCACTAATACTCGAACCTAAATGTAAGAGATTAACAGGTTTTACGAAAAAAGAGCTCGGGAGGAGATTTTGGAGCGGTACATTTGTAGATTCTGACGATGAACTATTCTTGACGTCACTTCAAGTAACCAGTTCCTGTAATTGAGATGTATGAACCTAAGACCCAGTGGGAGTGGGTGGTAACCTTATTTTGTCCTTTCAGTTGAGCCGACTTCCACTCAACCATTGATAGATAGATAAATGCTTTCTTCGAGTCTCACACCGCGAATAGCTTTCACAGAGAGATCTGATAAAAACAAAATGGGCTCGGCATTTTTGGCTAGAACAGATAAAACAGAGGCTAAAGAGAGTCCGATAATTTTCGACCATAAGTTGATCTTCCTATATCGGATTTGAAAACCGACGGTACTGATATTTTTCTGGCGTTCTGTAATATATATATATATATATATATATATACACACACACACGACATAATCACGTTGACAAACTGGTTTCCGTCAAATCACCAAAGTTAAGCAACATTGAGCCTGGTTATTACTAAAATGGGTGACCAATTTGGGAATTCCAGGCGCTGTATGTAGGAGCACATCGATATCTTCCTGCAAAACTTGCTAAAACAGAATGTTGTCATTCTCTTACGGGGATATACATGCGACTGGAGACCGCTTGTGAATTTCATACTCTTATGAAACGTACTCCTCTGGAGGAAGCCAGTTAAACCGGAATAGGGTTAGTGCGGGCCGACACACACACACACACACATATATATATATATATAATGTTCTGTGTAGCTTAATTGCCATATATATTTTTATATCTTACTACTATATATATATATATATATATATATATATATATATTATAGAGAGAGAGGGAGGGAGAGAGGAGAGAGATGGGGGGAGAGAGGGAGAGAGGAGAAAGAGAAGGAGAAAGAGAAGGAGAAAGAGGGAGAGAGAGGGGGAGAGAGAGGGGGAAAAAGAGGGGGAGAAAGGGGGAGAAAGGGGGAGAAAGAGGGGAAGAAAGGGGGAGAAAGGGGGAGAAAGAGGGGAAGAAAGGGGGAGAAAGAGGGGGAGAAAGGGGGAGAAAGAGGGGGAGAAAGGGGGAGAAAGAGGGGGAGAAAGGGGGAGAAAGAGGGGAAGAAATGGGGAGAGAGAGGTGAGGGGGGAGAGGTAGAGAGAGGAGGAGAGAGGTAGAGAGAGGGGTAGAGGGGTAGGGAGAGAGGTGGGGAGAGAGGGGGAGAGAGGGGGAGAGAGGGGGAGAGAGGTAGAGAGAGGTAGGGAGAGAGGGGGAGAGAGGTAGGGAGAGAGGGGGAGAGAGGTAGGGAGAGAGGGGGAGAGAGGTAGGGAGAGAGGGGGAGAGAGGTAGGGAGAGAGGGGGAGAGAGGTAGGGAGAGAGGGGGAGAGAGGTAGAGAGAGGGGGAGAGAGGTAGAGAGAGGTAGAGAGAGGTAGAGAGAGGTAGAGAGAGGTAGAGAGAGGGGGAGAGAGGTAGAGAGAGGGGGAGAGAGGTAGAGAGAGGGGGAGAGAGGTAGAGAGAGGGGGAGAGAGGGGGAGAGAGGGGGAGAGAGGTAGAGAGAGGGGGAGAGAGGTAGCGACAGGGGGAGAGAGGTAGAGAGGGGGAGAGAGGTAGAGAGGGGGAGAGAGGAAGAGAGGGGGAGAGAGGTAGAGAGAGGGAGATAGAGGTAGAGAGAGGGAGATAGAGGTAGAGAGAGGGAGATAGAGGTAGAGAGAGGGAGATAGAGGTAGAGAGAGGGAGATAGAGGTAGAGAGAGGGAGATAGAGGTAGAGAGAGGGAGATAGAGGTAGAGAGAGGGAGAGAGGGGGAGAGAGAGGGAGAGAGGGGGAGAGGGAGGGAGAGAGGGAGAGAGGGAGGGAGAGGGAGGGAGAGGGAGGGAAAGGGAGGGAGAGGGAGAGAGAGGGAGAGGGAGAGGGAAGGAGAGAGATGGAGAAGGAGAGAGAGAGGGAGAAGGAGAGAGAATTGCTAATAAAAAATAAATCAACAATCTTGTATTTAGAGCGATAAAAATTGAGCACAAACATTTATGAGGTCTTCATGATCGTGTGGTAAAACAATAGACCACTTATCGAGCGGTGGCAGGTTCGATCCTTGTCAATTAGCTATATTGATGAGGAATACGGATGACTTACTTTTATGCACGTAATAATATTTTTAGTAAATCAACATACATACTTATGTACACGTATATGTAACAGTGCTCAATAATATGCCAATATATCTATTGCAAATTTTATTTTTATAAAAATCCTACGCATTTACCGCTGTTTCTTTACTTATTTACATTTAGGATCGACGTGTATATGTATTTAGCTCTTTATAAAAAAAATGATAAGGGGTGTTCGTAAGTAAAAGATGACGAAAGATAACCGATCAAAATCGTGGTAGCAGTGATAGAAGCATCGATACCTGATCGGTCTTTTAAAAACTTACGCGTGCTTCATTTCCCATTCCTCCCCAAATATATCTCTAAAACAAATATGGCGATATGGGCAACACGACACGATCAAACACAGCGTAACCTTCAACTAGATCTTTTCTTGCACTTCTCGGGAAACTCTATTCACATTTTCATTAAATCGACAATCGTTGATTATGGTTTCGCATTCTTACTACACACACGCCCGCGCTCTGGACCACTCGACTCTCGAATACGCGACCATGACGAAAACATTGATACCAAATAATAAGATTTGTTCAGCTGACAAAAGCCCAACATCGATTTGCCATTCGATCTGCCCATTGATTGGATGGTCGCGCTATATATCTAATAGTGTCGACGTGGACGAAATTGGAATGATTATTATTGTATCCTTTGTGGAATTCACACGCACTGACCAAAGATATCTCGCCCAAAGGACCGTTTCTGTTTACGAAAGTGCGCTGACATCGACAAGACGACTAACATGTTATTCATGTGTATGTAACACGATTTTGTTATTGTTATCCCTTCCGACTTGCATAAGACTCGCGCAAAATTGTATTTACTTTACGGCGATCGAACGTCTGTGAGCAAAATCAGACAGGGTTCGATCAGATCTATTCAAATATACATCGGATCAGGGTTATTCAAATATACATCGTGGAAATATTCTGCTAGAATAGTTACTCAAAATAAAATGCAACCGGTTTCAGAAAATTCAAAATTCTATTCCGTATATTATGTCCACAAAGAAGCAATATTTAATGAAGCTTTAATTTCTACCGGGGGACGCGCCAGATGTTGGCCAGTCAAAAAAAATTTCACCGGTTGGGGGGGGGGCTACGTTGCCCGGTCGTAAAATTAGCTAAAATATGATATGTGCATTTATAAAGAAAAATGTGGCTTGGATGCCATCAGTCAGCATGAAAACGGAGAGCAAACATTTACAAGCAAATAATAAAGAGAGACAGACAAACAGACGGGCAAACAGTGAGACAGACATATTGAATTTTCCGGTCGTGAAATAATAAATATAAGAAATGGATAGGGAATAAATGCATTTTGATTTGAAAAACAAAATATACGGATAAAAACACGAAAATTCTGCATCACGGTGTAAAATAGATGAAAACACACAAAAAAGATAGGCTCTTGTTGATCAGTTTTAAAAAGTTAAAAATAAACATTTTTTAAACGTATTGCGTTAAGGATAAGAGGAAAACTTACTTATCGTGTTAATAGAAAATAACGCGTGCCTGACACGAACACGCAAAAGAACGCCGTAAGTGAACACTATCAACCCGACCAGGGCGCCGTTGATATCATCACGATGCAAATGAATCTATTTAAAATGGAACGTTAGAAACTCTCGTTCGGACATGGTCAATTAAAAAACTGCATCCAAACCAAGATTTTTACATGATCTCTCCTTTTAACAAAACATTTCTACATGAAATAATGCAGGATATTTTCTAATTATTCGACATTACGTCTCCGAAAAGTCGTTCTTTTCAACGATCCTATGTCCACGTCGTAACAATGAGACTAACGAAAGGCTTCAGCGGACATATGAATACAAACACAGACGTTTGAGATTTATTCAATCGAATAAATTTTCGTTGGCAATTATAAATTACTATTGTTAATGATTTAACATCGTTTTCCTTTTAGATTTACTAACAGTTCAGTACTTATGCATAACAAAGGATAATCGAAGGCAAGAGTTAATGAGTTTGACAAATTGACCGTACGGCAACCGCGTGAAGGTTAGTAACGAGGTTAGTTAGAGTTTGATTATTAAATCGAGAAGAACTTGTTTATATAAGACTTGTAATGATAATATTAAAATCAGCTGATAAGCAGCCTAATGATCCTGTGTTCAAAAGACTTATTTCTGTGGAATAAACTTTGTTCATGCAAATCCTGTTTCATTTTAGGTACACAAACAGGATAAAAGGAAATAATATCCAGTCGTTGCAGTTTAGCAAGTTCTGGCTGTGAATGTTTTACATGTGTCAAATGTATATGTCAACCACGCCTCGTGAAAATAATGATAAAACTGTGGGAAAGGCTGCAAAGAACAGCAGATAACATCCTCCTCTTTATACATGCTAAATTTATTATATTCCCCGAGTGGCATTGGAATCTGTTTGCGTTTTCATAAAATATCCACTTCTTCAATTATAACTGCTGTCATTTACGAAAGAAGAATTTCTATACATTTTTGTTTGTTGTTGAAACATGCAATAATTAATTTCTATTCAAGGCTGAAGGTATAACGTATATGCAGTTGAGAAAAAAAAACATGACAAATAATTACCATGAGGTATAATTGTTCTTTGTTTCAATATAGTGAAAATTAAAATTAATGGTTTAATTCAATCTGGATTACAGCAACATATCCAAACACACAAATTACGATATTTCCTAGGGGAAAGTATGCACACAGTTTTGATACTTAGTGTCGAAATAATTGGTTATGTTAGGCTGAAGATTTTGAGCAATTTCAAATTTTATCAAAGGTAACAAGTTATGATCAGATAATTTAGTTTTCTTAAAATATTTGACATGGTTGTGAATTCATTTTGAATTTTCATGATACCACAGACTGTAACATATTTGATAATAAAGATATTGATAACTTCAAAAATGTTTTTCCCTGACGTCCGAAATCTTCAATCAGTGGATACAATACCAAAACGGACTTACCTGAAAAGAGGATGGATAAGAAATTATCATTATATCTTTTTTAACCATTCATAGTGTTCTGATATTTTATACATCCTATAAAGATTTTTATCTGTACGGGAAACAAATAAGCTTGCAATTAGCCACGTACCTCTTTCACTAGATTGAGAAGTTGCGTTTGTACGCTGCAATTTCCAGCTACGGTATTACTGGAAATGTTTTCTCAGTTAAATCATTTCTCTCCGATAGGTTCATAAGAGTAGTGGTTGATGGGCAGAAATGAGAGACCCACAGTATTAATGCTGGAGTCCCCCAGGGGTCCATCCTGGGCTCAACTCTCTTTCTGATCTACACCAATGATCTCCCAAAACACATACTTAAATCATTCGTTGACATCTATGCTGATGACATGACCACCTATGGCAACACATCAAAGGCCGTAAATGACAAAAGTTCTCTCTAGTTCTCTCTCCTCTGATCTTGAGCACGTGGTACAATGGGGGAAGAGGTGACTTGTCACTTTTAATGCATCCAAAACCAAGCTTCTATCTGTACATCATCAACGCTCTGATCCCCATCTGGAATCAATTGAAATGGATGGCTCTCGTCTTGGAGAGGCTCCATGTTTCGACAAGCTTCTGGGTTTGACCTTTACTCCTGATCTGAAATGGAACACTTATATAAAATCTGTTGCCAGGGACGCTGGGAAAATGGTGGGATCCTTCTACCGCTCCAGAAGATATCTCACTTCAGATGAAATTCTCGATCTGTATAAAACCCAAGTACGTCCAAGGATAGAGTACTGCTGCCACATCTGGTCAGGAGCTGCTAAAAACAGCCTATCCTGCCTTGACAGAGTACAAAATAGATTCGTGGTTTAGTGGGGAGTGCCCTTTTCTCTGCGATGTAGCCTCTCTCCCACAGAAGAGACGTTGCGAGCCTGTCTGTTTTATCGCTATTTCCATGGCAAGTGCTCGTCTGAGCTCCGATCCCTCCTCCCCCTCGCCAATGTTTCACGAGAAACACCCGTCTCGCTGAAACTACTGTCAACAATTTTCCCTGCTCTTTATCTGTGCCTAAATCCAAACGTAGATTCCATGAGCAAAGCTTCTTTCTTAGAACTGAACGCCAGTGGAACTCTCTGCCGCTTGCCCGTTTCCCACCTGGCTACAACTTGGACGTCTTCATGTCAAACAAACAAACTCCTGACAACCCCCCCTCAAGTAAGACACTATCAAAACCCCCAATACTAATGATTACTACAATACTATCCCATTGATTACTGTACACGCAATAACCCTTATCCCCGAGTGGCCTTCGGGCCTTGATAAGTGGTGACCTATATGTAAAAAAAAAAACATTAATCCGATCCGATTAATGTCTTTTGCTATCCATAAGAAAATAACGAACATATAAAAGTTATCAAATGAGTTTTAGCGCCCGAACAACTAAGATTACTGAACGATAAATATCAGTATTGAAAACTGTTGTGGAAGCACTATATACCGCGTAAAACCTTGCTCCCGTGATCAGTATTAAAATTAGTTCTATTGAGGTAAAGTATTCTACCTGATAAAAAATATATTAGATTACATTGTATACGAAGGCAAGTGGGAATTAAATATTAGGCATCAATGTTTCAGTTGTGAGCACATTCTTTCTATTAACGTAGACCATTGTTTTATTCGTTCATATTCTCTGCGAAGGTTTACAAAGTATTATTCAGAATATACACGAAGCGCCGGTTTTTATAAGTCCGATAAACATTGCTTGTGTAAAGGAAATCGTTAAATAATACGGGTATGATATGTGAGTTCTTAAGGTTTCTGCTGATAAGGTTATAGTAGAATCATGGTAAATATTTGCTGTGTGGTTTAATTAATTTATTTCACAACGACCCTATTTAAGTGAAAAGTGAATGTAGATATTTCTACCCATATTTATCTGTTCTTGAGTTTGTTGAATGGAAATATAACGTAAAATTGACGAGGCGCTGGGAAAAGGTCAATGCACACATGTGTTTACTACAAAAAAAAGTAAAGAGAGCTGATAAAAGATGATACGCGATATGTTTCTAAGATATACATGAAAACATAACTATATATATATATATATATATATATATATATATATATATATATATATGAAATAAAATGGAGGTGGAAGGACCTGGATACTCAACGTTTTGCCCGATTTATGCGGGCTTCTTCAAGAGGGATGGTCATTGACGAGAGAGTCGGAGGATTGGGGCTATATATAATGATGGGGGAGAGCAGCGTGTTTTCCTTATGTAAATTAGATGTCATATATACATGTATATACATTTTTTTTTGAGAGAGAAGAACTAATTAGAGTAAACTAGTGTATTGGATTACGTCTAAAAGATAAAATATCCTAGAGATTAAAAATTGTGTTTGGAAATATAGCGGTGATAGATTAAATAAATAAAATGACACGAGATTACGAAAGAATCTTCTTTTTTTTTTTAAATTAGAAATAATTGAATTGGGATAAAATAGCGCAGTAACTTAAAAGATGGTATCTAAAAATAAGAATAGGTGATAAAATGGAGTCTAAAAATAGATAATGATAAAATTGATTGTGGAAAAATATACGTAGGAGAAACTCAACGTAATTTAAATAAAAGAATATATGAACACAAAAGAGATGTAAAAAACAACAATACACTCAACGCCATATTTTGTCACATCATGGAAAACGACCACCATTTTGATTTTAACAAAGTAACTTTCCTTAAACACATACATAACAGATCCACACGACGTTTAATTGAGTCAGCTATAATCTCCCATTCCAGCAATATAATTAAGCAAAGAAAAGGTTTTTCCCACGTTGCTCCCTTTCTGTCGAAAATAATTATCAAAGAAAACAACTTAGACACCGGTTAAACGCGAAAAAAAAAATCGTAATTTCACTTAATTTTATTTTTATTTTACTTATTTACTGTATTTTATCATTATCTATTTTTAGACTCCATTTTATCACCTATTCTTATTTTAAGATACCATCTTTTAAGTTACTGCGCTATTTTATCCCAATTCAATTATTTCTAATTAAAAAAAAAAAAAAGATTCTTTCGTAATCTCGTGTCATTTTATTTATTTAATCTATCACCGCTATATTTCCAAACACAATTTTTAATCTCTACGATATTTTATCTTTTAGACGTAATCCAATACACTAGTTTACTCTAATTAGTTCTTCTCTCAAAAAAAAAAAAAAAAAAAAAAAACGTATATACATGTATATATGACATCTAATTTACATAAGGAAAACACGCTGCTCTCCCCCATCATTATATATAGCCCCAATCCTCCGACTCTCTCGTCAATGACCACCCCTCTTGAAGAAGCCCGCATAAATCGGGCGAAACGTTGAGTATCCAGGTCCTTCCACCTCCATTTCATTTCATATCGTCGGATTTAATCCAGCTCAACAAGCATATATATATATATATATATATATATATATATATGTGTAGAGAGAGAGAGAGAGAGAGACAGACAGACAGACAGACAGACAAAGCGAGAGAGAGAACTTAATTGCCTACTAGAGAGAACTTGATTACTTACTGGGAAGAATTTGAATGTCTCCTAGACAAAGCTTGAGTGCCTTGTACCTATTTATAATGCCTCCCCACGGGACAGAGTTAGACACCAGGGTCGTTTTTTAACGTGGAGAAAAGGTACAAAAATAAAAATTGTCTCAGTCGTGAAGGATTTCTCCTCCACAGAAAGAGAACAAAAAATGGAAGTGCAGCATCTGCCGGAACAGATGGTATTTATTTGCTCCCCCACCGAGCAAATTAGGCACAAGGCCGATTTTTAATGTGAGGAGTGAAGGGAGGGGGAAGGGAAAATGGGGACCAGCTCCCGAGAGGTGGGAAATGGGAGCTGGTTAAAGGTCAGGCATGTGGGGTTGCCCCCACATCTGGTCTTTGCTAGTCATAGCTAGTCATAGCTTGCAGTATCTGCCGGAACAGATACTACACTTTGATCTTGACCAAAAGGCCAAGAGTAAATAATTGATAGCCTAAGTTCTCTCTGTACAGGGGGTTGTTGAACAAGCTCGCATGAGGATATTTTTCTTACAAGAAAAACGCTGAGTATACATTAAAATCCACATAGTATTTTGAACCAAAATAACATCTCGGTATGACTAACCCACTCGATTCTCATGTACTATAACAGTATATTTGGATTTAGTTTCACATAAAGTTGACGAGCTCACAATTATCAAAGAGTTCTTAGATTAATAGCGTTCATACGTTTGTAATTTCCCCAGGCCATAAATGATGCAATTACTTTAAGAGGTTTTATGGTTGCCTTAAACATAACAGATTTAGTCACGTTACAAGTGAATTGGTATCAACAGCTGCACGATCAGCAGTAACGTGACAAATAAAAAATATATAATAAACTTAAACTTAGCATACGATAATAAGCGGAACGAAGAAAACGGTAACTTTTTTTAAAAGTTCATGTTTCATTTGATGTTCGTAATAGAAACCAATAAACGTGTAATTATATTACCTCGAGAAGATCAACAAAGTATGATTTTAAGGATTGAGGCTTACATATTAACAAGATATAAGTCACATTTGAAATGTGATTGTTGTGATAATTAAAAAAAAATATGAACGCAAGTATACTGTTATTGCTTTTTTTATACTTTTTGATGCATGTTGATGATCTGGTATCCGGTACAAAACAATTGTAAATGATCGAGAAAAAGGTGACAGCAAAACAAAAACAAAAAATAAAAAGAAAAATAAGAAAAAAAAAAAGAAAAAACGATAGGGCATGAAATTCAGTTGAAATTAGTTCATGTACTGCGTTTTATCCCTTTAGACTGACCATAACGAAAATTTAATTTTCGGAATCAGTAGCACCAAATTAGTCTAAATCAGCTTGAGCAGGCAAAAATGTGTTAGCCAATTTCATTCGTATTATTTCGATTCTTCGCGCTAATATTTTAATCTTAAGGTTTACTTTTACAGCGATCTGTACAAGTCGATGTAAACTCTGACTATCAATTATATTTTGCTGAATAAAATACCTTTTGTCGCACTCGAGAGTCTGCCCTGAATCGAACATAATTTATTTGGCCTTAAACTAAATTCAAAATCGTAAAATATCAAAATAATTTACTTCTCGATATTTCAAATAATAACAAAAAGACTGATATAAATAATTGCAGCTAAAGCATGTAAAAGTACGTTTAGTCGATAGTTTTTATAAAATTATTGTATACAAATAGCATTTCCTCACTTCCTTATATATATATATATATATATATACACATGTATATGTAATACATATTTGTGATATATATATATATGTGTGTGTGTGGAATATATATATGTAATGTATATACGATTAATATTTATGCAATATCATTGCATTTGTTCAGCATCGAAAGACAAAGGATACCCCCTATAGTGGCAGCTGCGCATGTAATTGTGAGGTAGGTGTTGTGCAATCCCAAACAACCCTCTCCTGAATCGGCACTATTTAAGTCCAGTGGCAATGAGAAGTTCAGGACGACTGAAAACAATGCCGAGATAAGCAGAGAGAACATACATCCCCCGGAATCCCCAAATAATCACCGATTTTTACTGACCAGGCTCAACATTACAACTCCGATGATCCAGCAGGAGCCGATGTTGCAACATGATTATGCGATATATGTGTAGATGCTTCATATATATATATATATATATATATATATATATTATATATATAACGTTATGCTGTTGCCTCTGTCGCAAAGTAAACAAAGAATAGGCAAAAGTCAATTCGCTTTTTTCTATTCTAACAACGGCATACATTTTCTCATGCTCGCGCCATGCGTGAATTCTCCTAACGGCCGTGACGTCACCTACGCCTTTGACGTTACTGTGAATGCCATTCATGTTTCTAACGTGAATTTGAATGTCATCCATGTCTCTTACGCGATCGTTTTCTCGAACGTTCTCTTCTTTTTTATAGTCTTTTTTTTTCTTACCACATCTTTACTCTAATGACTCGTTATTTGCATATAGCTGTTCGATGTTACACTCCTTCAAATGTTTCGTAAAATATTCACACGCATGTAAAACCTGTACACTGTTAAAACACACACCCACACACAAAACATAAAAAACAAAAGAAACAAAAGAAACAAAAGAAACAAAAGAAACAAAACAAACAAAACAAACAAAACAAACAAAAGAAACAAAACAAACAAAAGAAACAAAACAAACAAAAGAAACAAAACAAACAAAAGAAACAAAACAAACAAAGAAACAAAAACAAAAGAAACAAAAACAAAAGAAACAAAAACAAAAGAAACAAAAACAAAAGAAACAAAAACAAAAGAAACAAAAACAAAAGAAACAAAACAAAAACAAAAAAACAAGAAAAAAACAAGAAAAAAACAAAAGAAAAACAAAAACAAGAAAAAACAAAAAAAACAAAATAAGAAAACAAAACAAGAAAAAACAAAAAAAACAAGAAAGAAAACAAGACTAAAACAAAAAACAAAAAAACAAGAAAAAAAAGAAACAAGAAAAAGAATAAAACAAGAAAAAAAAAGAAAAACATAAACAAAAGAAACAAAAAAAGAAACAAAAACAGAAAAAAAAACAAGAAAAAACAAGAAAACAAGAAAAAAACAAGAAAGAAAAAACAAGAAAAAACAAAAAACAAGAAAAATAATCAAGAAAAAACAAAAAACAAAAGAAAACAAGAAATAACAAAAAAGAAAACAAGAAAAAATAAAGAAAAGAAAAAAACAAAAAAAGAAAAGAAAAACCAAAAAAAGAAATAGAAAACAACAAAAAAGAAAGAAAAAATAGAAAACAAGAAAAAAAGAAAAAATAGAAAACAAAAAAAAAGAAACAAGAAAAAAAGAAACAAGAAAAAAAGAAACAAGAAAAAAAGAAACAAGAAAAAAAAAGAAACAAGAAAAAAAAAAGAAACAAGAAAAAAAAGAAACAAGAAAAAAAGAAACAAGAAAAAAAGAAACAAGAAAAAAAAGAAACAAGACAAAAAAGAAACAAGAAAAAAAAGAAACAAGAAAAAAAGAAAAAAAAGAAAAAAAAAGAAAGAAAAAATAAAAAACAAGAAAAAAAGAAAGAAAAAATAAAAAACAAGAAAAAAAAGAAAGAAAATAAGAAAAAATAGAAAAAAACAAGAAAAAAAGAAAAAAAAGAAAGAAAACAAGAAAAAAAAGAAAAGAATAAAACGAAAAAAAACAAGAAAAAAAGAAAAAAAAAACAAGAAAAAAACTCAAGCACCTGAAAAAATGCATCCAAATAAGATGTACCTTCATTTATGTTTTTTCCTTGTCAAACACGTCTTGTTCTTTTTTAGAGCATTTTTGTAAATATTTATAGACAGTTTTAAAATACGTTGAAAGATGAAACCAACTTAGTAAACAGTTTAAAAAGTGAGGATGAAGTTCTCTTCCGACATTTCATTGAATAAGTGCCGACATGCACTTTCGTCAGCCATAATCGGGTAGAATTCGTAAGTAATTCGTCAGTGTATCTTAAATGTTCCTCGTACTGAAATTGAATTTTTAATCACAAGAAGCGCGTAACTCTACAACTGAATTTAAAAAAGTATCTCATCCACTATGTCAAAGGTCTTGATGAGAATTGGAAGTTAAATCAACCGAAGCGTTTTTTAATATAATCCTCATGATGAAAACAGTTGTCCGAAGAATTCAAATAATACATTTAATCAATCCTCAAAATTCAACAGCGTGACGGGAAATATTGTATATTATTCCCAAGTGATGACAGTTTGTGCCATTTAATTATCATTATATCCCCTATTGAACTTTTCCTCTTTTCGAAAATCTTATTTAATACAGGCACTGACCCATTCGTTGACGAGTCGTGCCCGCTCTGATTTAAATACAGAAGCAGCAGGAATGTTCATGAATAATTTCCATGCGAGGCTGTCTGCTATTAGAGATTGAGTTAATAGGTTACTTCCTGAAAATGCGTATGTTTCGTCCAGTGCGAAAATAAATTAATAGTAAAGTGATTGGCTGAATATTTTAGGCTGATGAAAACATCATTCAGGTAATTGGATATTCATCAATTACCAGCATAGAACAATAATGCAACGTGTTACGTCCTTTGTCATAAATTACATGTGTTTTTGCGTGTTCAGTTCTAGATAAAAACAGAGAAAATGTAAAGATAGAAAGGGTATAAGCAAGAGAGAATAACAAAACAAATAATCAAAAAAACAGGCAAACGTATGTTATACTTTCTCTTTGTAGAAAAGTACGGTTTCTAATGTTAGCAATACTTTACTAAGCCCGGCAAATTGAAGCAAGATTAAAGACACTGCCATGGACTGATTCACTTGTTGATGTAATGTAAAATAAGGATTTTAAGTATTTAAATACTAACAGGCCGTGCGGTATTGCCCGGTCGTAAAATACGCTTAAATATAATATTTTGATAGATGCCGGTTTCGTATTTATTATTATTATATTGGATATAATCTATAGAAATGATTTAAAAACTAAAAAAAAAATGACTCGTGCGCCACCGCCGAGTATCGAACCTAATACATTTAACTTACGATTTACTTGTTCCTTGGATGTTAATGCCTGGCCGATGAAAACATGTTTGCTGTAAAACTAAAAATTAAAACATAAACTATTACGTTACACAAGCATATCCGTAATTCCGTCATTCGGCATGAAAATTTTCATTCTTTTAATTTTCACACTTTTGCACCTAATTTTCCCGGGTAAAACCCAAATATAAAGTTCTGCATATGTTTCGAATATCATATGTATTAAGTTTCATGTCTGTAGACAAAAAAACTGGCAGAGGAGTTTGTTAGGCAATTTATTAAAACAAGCATATATATATATATATATATATATATATATATATACTTCAGAATAGTTTTTATTTAACAATCAGTTGTTATGGAAACGTGAGATTGTAAGGTTTACAAAATAGTACTGGCAGTAATATTCTATAAGTTATCCCATCTAAACAAGAATTGCTTGATATGCAAGATAGAGCAAATAAATTAAATTGTAATTCATTGAATTACTATTTGATATATATATATATATATGAAAGAATTTTGTGTTTACTATTAATTCGTTACGCAAATATAAATAATGTAGAGCATCTGCATGAATATAATTACACGTAAAGATGAAAATTCCATAAGAACCCCCCCCCCGGAAAAAATAGAGAATTAATTAAAATGAATGTTTAAAGAAATATGAAAATTAGTTGGATCTTTTGCAGATGAATGCAATTTCACGACCCAGATATAACAAAGTTGTATTCTCTTACAAATTACTTGAAAAACAGTTTTTTAAAAATTAATATCAATTCACAAAACAACTAAATTTATAGGAGTATAGATGAATAGGGAAATACTTTCGTTGATCTAAATTTGATCTACAACGCTTATCGCCAGGAATTTTTTCTACAAAATGGAAATATCTAAAAACATAAAAAGATGCATACACCTAACTATATTATTGCGATTATTTACATGGCTAGAAAGCTATAAATATATGTCAAAATACAATACATACTGTTTTGTTGCTGTGACCAGGACTCGAAAAGGATTGCCTTAATATTTTTTAAATAATGATATAAAATTATATATACTTTTAATTTATTTCTATGTAATTAACTATATATATATATATATATATATATATATATATATATATATATATATATATACAGCTGAATGTGTGTGTGCGTGTCTGGTCACGAATAGGCTCCTATATTGTGTACTATTTTAAAAAACTGATTACATATAATGATAAAAGATGTATTGAGGCACAGGAATGGGGATGTTTGATCTCGCAGAACGGTGGTTCATTAAAATTGTGGGGTATGCGTTCGCGCCTGGTCCACAAAGTATGGAAATATAAAATTAAAAAAAAAAAAAACGTTTACAAGTGTTTTTGATATAGATGTACATAATACTTTGGTAAGTATGTTTTAACTTAAATAGGGATGGTATATAACAATTGTGGGACCTGCGTTCGCGCCTGGCATCCATAGAATGGAAATAGGCACACACTTTAATAAAGGCTTTTTATATCTATCTGCGTTAGTATACTTTGATAACTATGTTTCAGTTTGAAGAAATATGGTATAATAAAATTATGGGGTGTTCGTTCGCACCTGAACTTCATAGAATGGAAATATGTCACAAAGTTTAACAAGGTTTTTTTAATATAGATCCACAGAATATTGTGATAAGTGTTTCAGCGTGAACAGGTATGGTATAATAAATTATGGGGTTTATCTATTTTATTTTTGCTTTCATCATATTTTACTTTGGTTTTGATACCCCCAAATTCAACCCAAATTTACAACCCTTCCTTTTCATGATCTATCATACTTTCATAAATCAGAGTCCATTTTCTGTAGGCTGTTTTTGAACCCAGTCAACGAGGGGTACTTTTGCTAGTATATATATGCATTCTGAAACACGTTGTGTCCGTATGAGGACACAGAATGATTTTTTTATAGACTTACTGCACATTAAGAAGTATGATAAATAAATAAAAAATTTGAAGATAAGAGTAGTGAAATATTAATTTCATATATTTATTTGGTAAAGTTATTCATAATTAACTTACACATGGTCTGAAGTATGCGAGGATATGTTTATATTTTAAGACTAATAATTTAACATTATCCTATAAAGGCACGATAACTAATACTGAGATTACTAAGATTGTAAGATAGTTTCTCATATGAAGTTGTTTCTAAAATGCATGGGAATGATTTCCGATAGAAACATTCACATGATAATGTATTTTAAGAAAATATTGAGTTCAATAAATTCCAGACATAGGTATATAATTGCCTACTCGGCGTTTCTCGATAATTAAATTCCTTGTGTACACATGCTCAAATTCCTGAACGAAAATATCACTATTTTTATAACATTTCTTATTTTGATTTTCTTTTTTATTTAATTAATTGAACCATGTAAACCATTTTACTAATATGATCTTTTTTTCTTCATATATTTACGTCATTTTCTTACATTTAAATCTACTTTCACTGACAACACTTCTATTACTTACCCGTCACTTCTTTCTATATTAATTCTATTCCGCCATTAAACTCATTTATCATTTAGCTTTATCATCCAGTGGGCAAGCAAACAAGTAAGTGTATGTAATGTTTAGATTTCCTAGCTCTTGCACGTATCCTTATCAACATTTCTCAATATACGTGTATACTGACGGCAAATTTAGACACATGATTTGTATAACATAACGATGAGTACTCAGGATACGGGCAAAGAAGGACAAACACATGACATGTAGTGCTAGGAAGCATACTACACTTTGCTCCTAGCAAAAAATAAATCACCTCTTACTTTAAATACCGTAAATAAATCCAGCATTCATTAGAAATATCCATTTTACAATACTTTCAAATCTCTACTATCATATAAAATGAACTTAGTGTGTGTGCTAGTTCGTTCCCTATGAACTCGAAAACGGTTCTGCCGAAGTTTATGAAATTTTACACGAAAGTTATTTATGTGCTTAACATTGTTCTTTGATAGGTTTCATAGCGGAATATCTTGAATAAGTATCGATAGTCAATAATCTAAATAATTCGATGAAAGAATGGGCAGACGATAGGGATCAGAGTAAATAGCTTAGACAGCCTAACATTACAAGTACATTAAATAAGTTTTATTCCCATAAAAGCCAAAATCAACAATAGGTTATTTAATATGACAGGGGCGCGTACGAATTGAATGTGTCTATTTTTAGTAGAATTGCACCATATTACATGACATTTTTCATTTTAGACTTATCACAGCACAAGTAGAAAGGCCCGGTACAAAAAATTAAGACTAAGTTTATTGAAGACAGGGGACGTTCGAAATAAATGTTTGTTTTTAGAGCGAAATTAAAGCATGATACATTACTTTTGCATTATAAACTTTAATTACAGCCATTAGATATAAAAAGAAAATTTTATGAAATACCATAGAGGTTCTCTGCAATGAAATGTAGACTACAATTTATTGTGGACAAAGTCCCAGCGGGGAGGCATGTTAAGCTTCCTTCTGGTTCATCGCGATGGATCCTCAATTAAAGCAAGCAATCAATCGATTTGTTTGAAAAATGGGCGATTTCTTCGATTTCGATGAAAATAAAACTATGGAAGTAGGAAACATTCGTTGAACATTAAATCCCGGGCAAAGTCAGGTTTGCATTATAGTTCACATATAAAAATTTTTCTTATAAATGCACACACGTATTATTCTCGTATAAAATGCATGTATTATTTTTTTCTAAATTCATAATTTGTAAAGTCTTATTAAAATCAATGTCATTTTTGTAGAAAATTATTTAAGACGAATTATCTTTTTTTTTTAGTTAAATAACACATTCTATTGCAAGACATTCCAAAGCAACTTATGTCTTAGATGACCGTTTATCACGATGATTAACCATTTATGTCATGCACACGGCAAACCGGCATTCGTTACTTTATAGTACGATTCCCACTGCGTCAGCATATTTGCTGATGCCACTTAAAGAAAATTAGTGTTTGTACGTTGTTTAACTCTTGATGTCTAAAAGTATTGTTATCTCTCCCAGGAGACGTGGACATTGCATGGTGCTGACACCGTTTAACACGACTTAGCGACATATGCGTAGACTCTGCAAACCGGAACAATTTAAATAATATTTATAAACCTAACGTAGTACCTAGTTATTTTATCTCTTTGAGATTCCCCCCGCCTCTCCCCCCCATATATATATATATATATATATATATATATATATATATATATATATGTATATATGATGCCGCCCGACGTTGCCCGGTCGTTACATTCGCTTTAATGTAGTATTATAGATTACGCAGATTACGTATTAATTATTATAGAGCCAATTCTCTTGCGGTTATTATATTGTACCTTATATATAATGGTAATATCAAATAGCTAAAAAAACGATTTAGGATCAGAATCGAAGTATACAACTCTCCTGTCTCATTTCTTAACTTTGGTTGATAGTTGGTTGTTTTTGTTTTACGGCATATCAACCCTTTTCAGGTTATTTAATGCCGAATCCAGTGATTTTGAAGAACACTTTTTTAATAGAGTATATTTGATTTTTAAGTCGGTTTTTATTTAACCAATAGTTGGGACGCTAACACGTACTACCACTCCGAGTCAGAGTGGACTTGGGAGCAATGCCAATTAAAGGGTGGTTCCCCACTCCCCAAAGTCCGCAAGCTGAGGCCTCACCATCGGATATAGTTTAAGGTCATAAGTAGGACAGTTAACTTTGAGTCTCACCTATACACGTAATTCGTTCAAAAATACGTCCGTAATTTATAAATGTAAGGTTATGCATTTAAACACTTTAGTCGATACTCCTGCCAAAGTAAACACTTGTTTATTACTTTGACCCCTTAGCAGCAATTTGCCGACTGAATGGCAAACCGAAACTATGCTACAAATCTAAATACCTTATATATCGCATTTCAACTCTGTACACAAAATAATCGGAGACGAGTTTCATAAAAAACAGACACTTCAAAAGCATGTCTACTCGATCTTATCCTAGCTGTGCTATTAAAAAGAATGCCCAACTGAGTTTGCTCCAGCCCTCTTCAAACTATAAAACAAATGCGTGAACGAATCTTGCTTTCCTGGCAGCTGGAAAACTGCTTCTGCGGGAGCAGTTTACAAGAATCCTTGCGAAAGAACTATCCATTAAAGTATCGCCCCGTTAGCCATCTCCAGCTTTTCGCCCAAATATTTGAGTCCGTAATTAATCAAGCTCTAGTTAATCACTTTACAGCTGCTAAACATCTGACTGACCAATAGTAAGGATTAAGACAAGCTCGTTCTACATCATATATCCTTACTGTAATCTCTGAACGTATATACCATTCACTGGACAAAGCAGGTGAGGGTAGAGGGGTAGCCCTAGATATATCTAAGGGTTTGACACGATGGTCTTCTCAGGAAAATCACATCGTACGGTATCACTGGACAAGTACTTAAAATAATTAGATATTTTTTAATAAGAGAAGGATCCAGGTTGACTTCGACGATCGTACATATAAACAATGATATGAATGCGAGAGTACCTCAGGGGTCGATCCTTGGACCTTTATAATTTCTAATATTCATAAATGACCTCCCTGATAAAATTGTTTCTGAGATGGGTATATTTGCAGATGACACTACAGTCTATAACAAGCACGAGGGGAATATATATATATATATATATATATATATATATATATTCTACTAATAATGATCCAAAACTACTCCTATAAATAGCTCCTGTAATAAACAAAATGTTTAAACACTGTCTTACAGAAAGATGCTTCCCAACACTACAGAAAACCTCAACAGTTTTCACAGTATTTAAAAATACGGGGGTGGGGGACTTAATCTGCTTTTCAGTAAAGACTAGTGAATCTTCTGCGCGTAATAGATAACATAATTAAGTCTGAGATAAATAGAGAAGTTGTCAACCACCTTTAGAAAAATAACCTATTTAGTTACATGCAATATTGTGTCAGTTATATTAGATCAACAGCTGGTGTGCTGACGATAAAATCACACACCCCTCAATCTATTGACGGTAGCTTCATTTTAAGAGTAATATCCCCCTATCTTATCTAAAACATTTGATAGGGTCTGGTATACAAGGCTATTTCCCAAGATTTCCAGCTACTATATTGCTGGAAATGTCCTCTCAACCATCAAATATCTCAGTATCTACGATGGCGTACTTCAGTAATGCTTCTCGGGCCCGTTTCTTCATTAACAATTTCTCAAATTCTATTTTGAGATATTTCATCGACATCTATGCAGACATACTACCATTTTTAACAAAAATAACCCAGGCAATGACAATTCTAACCTTGAGCGTGTTCAACATTGGTTTAACAAATGACTAGTTAGCTTTTATACAGCCAAAACAAAACTATATTTTAACCACCAACGCTCAAATTATATTATTCCCTAAATAAATGAACAGTTCTCGTCTTGATAAAGCACATTGCTGTGACAAGCTGGGACTGACCTTCAGTCCTGACCTGTAATGGAAGACCTACGAAAGTATCTAACTCACGATGCTATCGTTTAACTGTGCAAAAGTCAAATACGACGTAGGATGAAATACCGCTAGCAAATCTTGGGAGAATCTCTTAAAAGTACCCTCTCCTTGCCTCTACAATGGCCAAAAACCTATTTGGAATTTAGTGGGCGAAGCCATTTCTCATCTCTTTCGTGCAGTTTCTCGACTAAGCTCGGAAACATGGTCTTCCCTTGTAAAAATGTGTATAACAAATACTCATTTAGTTACAGCAACCGTCAACAGTTTCCCTTACTCTCTATTTGGGTCTAAATCTAAACATTCCACGAGCAAAGTGCTTTTCCTAGAACTTTCTGTCTGTGAAACAAGCCACCGCAGAGCTTTTTCCCGGCTAACTATAACTTAGTTCTTTTTGAGTCCTACGCAAATAAGCCTTTATAATACCTAAGCTTTACCCAAATTATACTATTACTGATCATCATTGAGTTCTCATCCACTACATAACACCTAAACCTTTCGGCCTTTTTGCTTTTGTAAATATCGACTTTGCAGTAATATATATATATATATAATATTCATATAAAACTAGAAGCCCACCGGCGTTGCCCGGGCGTAAGATACGCTTTAATGTATGCAGGTTTCCTGTTAATCAGTATAAAGATAATCCTTTATTGATTATTCTATTCTACTTAATATAAAATAGTGCCCCTACTCCGGCGTGGCTCGTGCGAAAAATACGCTTTTTGTATTTATTTTTATAGAGCTAATACTCCCGTAATTATCATATTGCTCCAAATGTAAAGTAGTAATTTCCAAAGTTTTAAAAGTGACTTAAGTGTAACTAGCTATATTCGAAACCAAACTATGTTTCAGCCTTAGTCGTTAAGTATGAAAAGTTTGCTAGAAATGACGCCATACCGTTAACATTTGAGACGATGACAAATTCAGAGTTAGCAATAAGACGAGATGTTGCAATAATTTTCAAGAAAGAAAATTCCTGTCAAATTATAGACTTGGAATCTGAGGAAAGGCCGAAAAGATACAACGAATAACAATAATCAAAGCAGCTGAAATATTAAAGAAAACCCTTGAATGCGGAGACTAATACATATGAGCCACGTTAGCAGGCCAAACAAACTGCTGCAAAGGTAAAACATGAAGTGGGACATTGAACCAATAACATAAAAGCTGCATATTTATAAGTTTTCTATCCACATCCTCTCCCATTGCCCCATCACCGCACCCAAAAAGCGTGATGCCAAATAGCCGAGAAGGGTCAAAAAGGATGGAAAGAGCAAGGAGAAAGCACTAACCAAACCTTCGCCGGAAAATGCCAAGAGAACTGAGATCCTGATGAGGCTTTTTAGCACTGAAATCCCAGTGAAGACCTATAGCCGCTGTAAGTGATAACTCAATTATAAGCGGCTGTTGCGATAATGCAAATTCATTTGAAAATGTTATCGAAAAAGGTGGAAAGTACTGGAAATCTTGGGAAACTTGTTACGCAGTCTACAGGGAGCACCACAGGTTGTTTTCAAGGAGAGATCTTTGATGACCTGTTTGAAAGCTCTTTGTGAGCCGCCAATAATAATAATAATAATGATAATAATGATGATAATAATAATAATACAGAATCTAATATAATAAAAAATAGTAGGTATATATTGCCCCCAATCCTTAGCAGTAATTTCAAAAGTTTAAAAATATAACTTGCAGTAAATCACTTAAAATCGAAACTAAAACATACTGAGTTTAAGCCTTAGTTGTTAAGTATGAAAAGTTGGCCGGAAATGACGTTAAAATTTGAGACAATGAAAAATTCCGAATTTTTAATATAATTTTAGATTTAAGAAAGCAGGGACACCCCGGCGGTTCACAGAGATTTATAATTAAAAGAATTTCTATTTGTATATATGTGTGTGTGTGTGTGTGTGTGTGATCCCAAAAACGGTGTTTCGACATCTACTAAACAGTAATGTGACTAAGCGTCGCAAGTATATTAATGATCTGATTTTGAACCCGAACAACTCATAGCATCCAAATGATATTAGTATCGCAAACAAAATCTCTCTCTCTATATATATATATATACATATATATACACACACATATATATATATATATATATATATATATATATATATATATATACGTAAGTGCCAAAAAGAAAATTCGCACTTATTTTTTTTCAAAAACCTCAAATTTAAGCTAAATTGAATGTAACTGTTTAAAAAAACATATCTTATTTAATTAACCTTTTAATACCAGATAATTTTACTTGTTCGTATATGACTTTAAATAGAAGCATAATAGTGTTCACGTCAATTAAAAGAAACAAAAAAACTTCAATCAAGAGGGCAAAAAGAAACTCTGCAGCAATAAATGAGCTTAAAACCAGCTTAAAATATCAACATATTCTGAAACAAAGCACTTATTATAGTAACTGTTTTTGCTTCAGGTTATGCAACATCACATTAAGTCCATATGCTTCAACTTTCTTAGTTATTGTAAGGATCTCATTAATTGCCATCTTTCTGGTTTATCCAATCGAGAAATCGACCGCGGACGGAAATGTGATGAGAAAACGGTACGAATGATTGCCAGTGTTTTGGTGCTTTGGCACAATGTTCGTACTGTTCCTTAATCTAGTCGTCCTACAGTTGCTTCTTAAAGGGAGGGAAATACTATCAAGGAATTCCCAGGCGGGAAACAGATTTGAAACGGTTTATCAAATCCAACAACAGTGTAACCTTGATAGAAACTCCATTCTTTCTGTAGTTAAGAGCAGCTTATAGGAATTTAATTTGCGATGCTGTGTTGCAAGGGTCTAGTCAATGATTTCTGTAAAAAACAGAAAGCGCTGTCTGGACTTGGTAAGATCCAATGAAGATCATGACTTCATACTGGCCGAACATTATTTTTACCGACGAAACCAAGTTCAATAAACTCGGCAATAATGGTAGGCAGTACGTCAGTCCAAAGAAGAATTAAGAATTTAATTCTGGGTGCACAATTTCAACGTTACAAGATGGTTGAGATTCAGTTTTGGGGAGGGGCGTTATTAGTGCCAAAACCTATAGTTAGCTTGCAAGGTGGAATTAATTCGATCAAGTGCATAAATATGTTGACTAAACATTTTCTGTGTTACTTTGGCCGGAGTTTGGATTATAATCCCATCTCTACGCAGGATAATGCTTCCATTCACATGGCTGTCATTGGAAAGATGTTCCTTGTAGAGCATGATATTTCAGTGTTTGGATTGGCCTGCACAATCTCCAGCACTCAATTCTATCGAAAACGTATTGCATTACATCAAGCAACAACTACGCAATGATAGCATTTCAAATCTGAAAAAACTTTGGACATAAATTAAAGAGAAGTGGCTGTTATTTCATCGAAGTAGTGCCGCAGACTAATTCAAAGGAATGCCCAAAATATTACAGGCTGCCAAACTACAGAAGGACTATAAATCATTGTGTTGTCTTAATGTGCTATAGTGACATTTAAATAACAATTTTCCATTGTGGTGAGTTTCTTTTTACCTTCTCGATTTGATTTGATTTTTTAATGGACGTAAAAACTACGATACTACAATTAAAAGTCAAATATTAACAGGTATTGCTACGTACTTAGAATATGGAGCTGTAAACAGTGAATAGATGTATGGAACACGTAAGGAAATGATAAAGGAATAAAAGGCGAATCAAATGAGATATAGGTTATTTAAACAGTTACATTCCATTTAGCTTAAATTTGGGTTTTTGGAAAAATGACAAGTGCGGGCTTTCTTTTTGGCGTCACTATATATATATATATATATATATATATATCATTTAAAGGAGATTAGAACAATAGTCTAAAGAGCAATGTGTACTTTAATGTAATAGTAAAATTACTAGTGTAATTAAAATACAGGGAAAGAAAAAGTGCTCGTTGTAATTTAGATATATAATAAGCTCAATAGGTAAATATCCTAGAGCTAATTTAATATTTAGTAATGTGATTGATAATTTTAAAATCAAATTATAATTAAATTAAAAATCCGTTTCATAAGAAGGAACAACAACAAAATCAATTATTTGTACGATCGTTTCGGAAAACAATGTTTTTATTGCGGTAGACATCAAGTTACGGACAATAATTATTGCATATAGTTTTTTTTTATTAAACAAGGTTTCCTTATCAGCAAATATTGGAAAGCGTTTTTATTAAATGTAAAATACACCATAAATAAAGCTAGCATTAAAGTAAGGAAAAAATTAAAATAAAGGTATGGATTTAAAACTTGATAAGAAAGTTAATGAGTTAGGGATAGAAATAAAATTGAGTAAAATAATAAATATAAATTTGGTTTACATACAATATTATACATACATACAAAAAAAATATATGAATACACATGTATGTGTGTTTTTCTGCGTGCGCACGCGCTTGTGTTTGCCTACTTAACTATGTGACTGGCTTCCAAACGAATCGTCTGTATTTATTCTGCCTCATTTTTCAGTCGGTTCTTATCTCTATCATATATCATTTTTATTAACAGATACGTCTTCGAGTTGGTTTATTGCATCGGGACTGTGCATTGCTATTAAAATCTACTCATAACTCACTTCGCTATCTCTGTAGTTAGCAATAAACAGACAGAAAAGACATTTACCAATTATTACTTGCAATAGAGAAACACACTATAATAGGCTGATAAGGAACACACATATGGTCAGAGAAATGGGGAAAGTAACGTTTTTTTCCTATGATTTATAAGAGAATTAAAGAAGAAAATTATACTGTCTCACTTGGCAGCTTTGAAGCAAAATCTATTGTGCCATACAGAAATAGCATTGATATAACTATTGCATAGACGCACAAATAAATAGGCTTTGAACTCTTTGAAATAAGGCATACACTATGACGAATCATTTGCTACGTACTTAGATTATGGAGCTGTTAACAGTGCATAGTTGTATGGAACACGTAAGAGAAATGTTCAACGTTCGTTATAACAAGTACCCCAATGACGCCGGCCTAAATAGTCTTTCTATAGAGAATAAACGGCCTATATCACACGGCATGCTAGTAACCTGGAAATATCAGAAGGTGTCCCACATTCCAGTAATCATATTGGCTAATCGCTCGGCCTGAAAATCCATTAAATCTAAGCCATTTCCGAAATCACCCTGCGTAATGCTGTACACGTTTAAACACGTATCCCCAAAACGTTGTAACAGAGTACTTTGCAAGGTACATAGGACAAGTAATAACTCGACTCTTTTACTTTAGTAACAACGACATTTATTTCCGGGTATTTTCCTGAATAAACCGTGATGGAAATACTTCTGACTATTGTCTTCTCAAATGTGCTGAATGTGATCGCCGGTCTGTTCATACACTCTTTTTATAGTATTTTTCTTCGCACACGGCTGCTAATCTGCATACGCGTGCCTGCGCTCTGTTACACTTGAGCCTGTTAATTCCGATCGGTTGCTAGTCTTGTGCAGTTTTATTACGTCCACCCTACTCGCCTTTATCTTTGAAAATCACCTTCGGCTTTTCTTATGTGAAACGCCGGGGATGTTCACGTATTTTGCAGGTCAAAGAGCGCAGGATCTCTAACTCCACTTCGAGAACCTAATGGCACATCTTCCCTCGCTGAGAAGATAAATACCTACCTAGCGGATATACCTGGTAGGCCAAAAGAAGGAGAGAAAAGCTGTACTAAAAGAAAATGCTCTTTAGTTAGTTGATTTTACAATTACGTTGTAGACTGACCGAGTGGTTATAATTGTATTGAAACTAAGCAAGCTATAATACACAAAAAGAAAAATAATATTAATTACAAAAACAAAAAATCAATAACTTTATTGAAGTTTGCGTTAATCGCGAAAGCTGTAATTATCTTAAATATAAAGAAAATATTCATATAATTGTTAAAAAAAAGTTGTAATTCTTTATAAATAACAATATGTTTATGTATGCATGTGTGTATGTGTAAATATTTAACCGATAAACTCTGAAACTATTCGTCACATAATACTGCAATTAACAATAGTAATCATACACTAAAAATGGTTTATACAGAGTGCAATTTTTCTTTGAGTGGATAAATAACGCGCATAGAAACATGTCGGAAAGTTGAAAAGCAAACTGTTCATTTCAATTATCTAACATTTGTATATTACTTGCCCGCATGCCCAAATCCAAAGGCAACTTGAAGTGGTTTAATTTTAACTTTTCTTATCTATCTCGCGATAGAGTAAACGACACGGAACGCGGCTGGAGCGCTACCTGATTTGATGGCACTCAAGTCATCTATATATTAATACAGTAGTGTGTATGTTATTTTCTGTGTCAAACTTACATCCCAGTTGTTTAATTGTTATGTACATCCATTTCTTGTCATAATTTTTTTTTTTACCAAGAAGTGTTAGTTTCGGTTTCGATTATAGTTGATGCCACTTAAGTCATCTATTTTTTTTTATAAATAATTTTATCAAGAATTCTTCATAAGTTTTTGTTGTCGTTTCAATTATGGCTAAAGGAACTCAAATTATAATATATAATAGACTACCCGTAACCCGTTGGGTCAGTATGTTATATTAGCTATGGAGTTAATGTATGAGCGTGACGCTTGTGACGTAAAGAAAGTAGTTTTTGTGATATGAGAGAAAAATTTCTGTGAAAGTATATTAAAAATGAAAAAAGGAATATAGATAGATTTCTGTGAGTCGTTCTGTTTATAATTGTTTATTTTTGAAAAAATAGCTTACATCTATTCAATTATAAGTGGTTTGCCATACTTATAGGTAAATCTGCACTATTCAAATTTTGATATATCATTTAATTTAAACGCGAAAAAACAACAACTGGGATGCTGAAAACGTACACAGCAAAACAAAACGTTGTCATGGGCTCAAAGTTGATTTATTTGTAAGAAAATTGCGACAGTATACTTGTAATACAGAATAGTTGCAAAACATTCTCACCCTTTCCATATTAAATAATTTCTAAATAATAACGTTAATATTTCAGTGCGCAGGTCAAATTCTGCAAAAGTAGCGATTTCTGTTTATTATTTTACGCTGTTATGAGCTTATGTTTATGTACACATGCGCACCCGGAAGTCGTAAACCGGATGTTAGGTTACAATACTCGTTACAAAATCATTTACATTATTATTTTATAATTATATACGTTTTTCGTTCGGTTTCGATTCCAGCTTACGCATCCAAGTTATATGGATTTTTTTTTAATCGCAACTTTATAATATATAAAAATCGATAGAATATTAATCCTGTAATAATATATATTAAATCTAAAAGAATTAAAATATCATATTTAAGCGTACTTTACGACCGGGGTTAGCATGGCGGTCGTGCTAGCTTAGATTAATATTTTTGCCAATTTTAACAAAAAGCTACAATAATAGCAGAGCGTTTCCCTTTACACTGAAACTCTGCAGAATGCCAACATCACTATATTACGTAAGTAAAAAATAAAAACTAGCGGGACCTGTGAAATCCAGCTAGTTTTTATTTTTACATTTTGAAGCCAGTAATATATATTATATACAATAATAATAATAATAATATAAATAATATAAATAATAATAATAATAATAATAATGAGAAGTGAGAATTAGCTGTCATAATAAATACGAAATCTGTATGAAAGCAAATAAATTTAAGCATTATTTTCTGACCAGATAAGACCGGGGCTTGCCGCTCTTGTTTAAGAAGAAATGTTTAACAGCTTATACAATATATAAATAAACCGTAAATAACAATATTTCTGATATACAGAAAAATATATAGGCGCTACGGTATATATATATATTTCACGGCAGATATGGTTTCATGTAATACCATTTAAAATGAAAAGAATAAAATAGTACACAAGTATATCTTAGTACGTGTGTAAAAAACCTCTTTATCGACTAAGAGAAAGTGTTATCCCCTGTGTGATTACAGATCATCGCAGATGGTAATACACGTTATATGTTGGAAATATGCAATATTATATACAGGCTTATTCAAACGATTTTATGTTGGAAAATTCTTAAGACAAAAAGATAAAATTCTTCAGAAGTATATAAAAAGATAAAACAAGTCAAGTTCGTAAAATTCCATCGCACATTGCGGGTATTAAATTAGTTTCAGGAATACATTAGGTAGATGAGAGCTTACATATAACTAGGAGGGCGCCCGGCATTCCTTGGTTGTAAACAAATTGTGACAACGAGGATAGGGCTGTAGACCAAACCTGGTAAAAAAAAGTAACATCGGAGAGGGGGGGTAAAAATTGTGACACAGGGCGGTGTCGACGTTGCCTGTTCGTAAAAATATGACAGAGTGGGCGCGAACTCTCATAACTGAAGTTAGTAATCGATCGTTTTCACCGATGTGTCTATGATTACGCTGATGTGTTAGGGATGTAGATTTAGTTATTTAAACGAAAAGGACATAACGACAATTATCACATGCGCGGTTCGCAAATCACTTCGAAAGGCAGGTTTTATTTGATCCCTTCAAAGAAACAATATTACTACACGAAAGACCAAAAAAAACGACCCCCCCCAATTTTTCGATAGTTTTTGTCTTAGAGATCGCTCTTTCTAACGATGCCACGTCGGTGCATGTCTGGAGTGCAGGAACAAGACTTTGCGGGCATAGAAAGATATAGACATTTGCCACTTCTATTATTATCAACTTAGTAATATACCTAATTCTGCGATACCACCATTATTAATTTTCATGTACCAAAATATCAGCATGAATAATGTTTATAGTAAAGAGGTGTTTCTTATATGAATTCATTTTAGATTAAAAACACATAAATAGAATTATATTCAATATTCTGCAATTAATCTAGATAAACTTAGAAATATAACCTAATTGATTAAAACAGCAAATTATATTGAAAATATTATTTTTCGCATCACTTGTGGCATGGTTATCAGAAGAAACTAAGATATTAATAAAACCAATTCATATATATATATATATATATATATATATATATATATATACATACATACACACATACATACTTACATATATATATATAATTTATTTTCTGAAGATCTTTTATTTCTATAAACCTTCAAATAATTGATGGTAAAAAATGGGAATCTTCAATATAGTTTGCTTAAACCGCAATTTATCTATATGATTTCAATTCTAATTTAAATTCAATATTCAGTTTCCTTAATGTATTTATTTTTAATACATATATATATATATATGTACACACATATAAACATATAGATGTACACACAGATGTATATGTATTTATTTACTTACATATTTACTTCTTTTTACTTTTATATAAGACCGTTCATGATGCCAACCAATAAGGAAGATTATGACAACGTGATAAGCCTATACGAGTTGCCACAGATATGGACATATATATTGTATTAATACATAGTGTCTCCTTATAAATTTACTATTCTGACTATAATGTATTAATATAGAGTTGTATGGGGTTGGATTAAAAGTATAAACTATATAAGTATATGTAGGGATGAGGCATGAATGAGAATGGGATGGTGTAGCATGATTACAAGGTGTAGTACGATAGTGTCAGAAATGTTCATATACAAATATTCATATATACACATAAACGCATGCATGCGTTCATATGACGGAAAATAAAATAAAGAACCTACGAAGGTCATGGTGAAGTTGGTATATAATCAAGAAGGTGGTATGCTCAAACCTATTGTTGAAAGACGGTTGTTTGTTTTGATATGATGAGTGCTTTCGAAATCCTAAGATTATCGAAGTTTTGAACTGAACCAAGGATGCTAATACGGATGTTCCGATGGGTATTGTTGCATGAGCTGATGTGCTGTGTTCCAATGTTTTTTAAGCGATAGTACCACTTACTTCCGGTCAGAATTTAAATAACTGATATCACATTCGTGACAATTAAACAAAAGTTAAACCAGATAATAAATCGACAAATACATAAAAGAGATAATATACTAAGAATGAATTAAATTAAATAGATAAATATATGACACAATAGAAATGTCTGCAGTAACAGCGATAATAGCGGTTATATCAACAGTAAATTAATGTTTTCTGATTTGTATTATCTCGAAAAAATAAATGTATATACGAAATAAAAAAAAAACACACACATTTTTTCTTTATACGTCACACCAATATCACAGTTTGTTCCCTGCCTGGCCATAACCTTTCATGCTCCTCAGTATGTATCTAAAGATATATATATATATATATATATATATATATATATATATATATGTATTGCTGTGGCTCAAATTGGTGCAATGGAAAAAGTTCCAAAATGAGAAAAAGCATGTTTCTTGTAGGTTTAATTTTCCATTTTGCATGGGTACACAGTTTTTGTTGTTCCATTTTCTTAGCTGATATAAAGATTTTCCGGTTTGGTGACTCTTTAATACGTAATATAAATTGTCCATGTGAAAAAACAGTCAGTGTGTAACTGTAAGGCCCACAATTGTAAAGATTGTTCCCTGTGTTTTGTTGATGGTTATTGCAAATGACAATAAAATTGGAAAGTTCAGTTTCCTAAAGTGTAAGGATGTATCCGGTGGAATCATAGGAATGCATGGAATGAAGAGATATTCATCTGTGAAAGGTCCTGTTAAGATTGTTGTTTCTATGATATTGTTTGTTAATTTTTTTTACTGCAAGCTATGTGCCATTGCAAAGCTTGGATTGGTTTATATTTCACAACATGATAATTAGTACACCAAATTTCAGTTGCAATACATGCAGTGGCATCCCTGGCAAATATAGCTGTTGGATAACTAACCACTTTATCTGCTTTCACAACAGTGTCGATGGATTTGTATTTGACTACCTCACTTGGAATTTTACATTGAATAATAGCGTTAAGTTCATGCGCATCTTTGTATTGACCTGCAAGAATAGCTCATTCACTCAGTCAAATGGAATCCTTATAATTTGAATATCTGCAAAAACCTTTTAAACTAACTATTCTTTTGATGAAATAAAATTACAGAAATTACAGAAGTTAAAAGTCAAAGAATTTTGCCCTTAACTCTGATCAGCTGGCACTTTTTTGTACCATATTTCTCACAAGTGATGCAAAAGTTTTTGTGCGGATCGAACAGTCGGCAACTGGACATGCATATTTTGAGTTAAGTTTAATGTCTTCACATGGAACAAAAAAGTAGAGTATTTGAGGCAAGCATTTATTTCATCTGCTGGTGTTGATTGAAGAATAACAGGTAACATTTGTCTGAAATCTCCTGCAAGCAATATTACTGCATTCCCAAATGGTCTGACATTGGCACGCAAATCTTGCAAGGATCAACCAAGAGCCTCAAGTGATTTTTAGCGTACCATTGTGCATTCATCCTAAACAATAAGTTTGCATTTCTGCAATATTTTCCCCATATTGGATGTTTTGGAGATGTCAAACATGAGATTTTTGAAAAATTGAATGTTTTAAAGTAGAATAAATAATTCTTCTACTTTGCAGCAAGGGCTAAGGCTATGTCATTTTGTTACCAAATGGCTGCCAAAATCAATGTAATTAGAAAGGTTTTACCAGATACTTCTGGTGCTGTTCAAGGTAGCAGTAATTTCCAAATAACTTCTATTCTCACAGTCAGTAAATTAGGTGACTAAAATAGGATTTATCCATGTTTTGACAATGCCTTATTCACTGTAATTAATTTAGGAGACTAAAATAGGATGAGGGATTAGAGATGGACAGATAGAGAGGAAGATATATAGATAGAAAAAAGAAAGTGAGAGGAAAATAGAGAAAGAGAAGGAGATAGATAAAGGGATTGATCGATAAACAGAGAGAGGGGGAGAGTTAGAAACAGAGAGGGATGAGACAGAGGAAAGGAGAGAGATAGAGGGAGTTAGAGAGAGAGAGGGGCTCACAGTGAGATGGAGAGGGTGATATAGAGAGAAAGATAGATTGAGAGAGAGAAAGGGAGAGATGGATAGAGATATATTAAGAGAGGAAGAGAGAGGGGGAGAGAAACAGAAGGTGAACTACACTTAACCGTTGTTTTCCTCGTTCAGTAGAGAAGAAATCTTTCGAGACTGAGGCAATTTTAATGTTTTGTTATTATCCAGAGTACCCCTTTTTTTGGTGGGGGGCTAGATTTTCCTCACATTAGAAACCGACCGGGTTATCTGTACTTTCACTTAATAAATTAATAAAAGAAAAACATATTGTAAAATTTGAATTTAACATGAAAACACTATTTTAAAAAATAGCAAGATAACATAAGTGCATAAGTGCAACTTTAGGTACTCTTGGGCGTTGAGTTCCATGGCGACAAGCATAATTATTTAATGGTCGCTCCCTTAGCCCCCCCCCCTAGCAAGGCTAATGCATGCGCATGTACCATTTTTTTTATTTACTGACGTTGGCTTAGTAACTAAACGATTTATTGATAATTTCGTAACCCTTAAACGCATGCCGGAAGATTTAAATTGGTTCATTATTGTTGTAATGAAAAAAAAGTTTCATTCAACACAAAACCAAAAACACATATTAATGATAATGACTTATTATTGTATTCATTGAAATTTACTAATTTTTAAATAAAAAAGTAAAAAAAAAAATGTTAATAAAAATAGTTGCTTATGTGCGCATAAAAAACTTTTTTTTTTTTAGATTAGGTCCACCTTGGAATCACCCCCCCAACCTCCAAATTTTAAGAACAGCTTCCGGAATAAACACCACTTTTGGAGGGGGGGCTATTTGCAAAATTTAACTGATATTTGTTGTCAGCATACCCACCCGAAAATACTATTAAAAAAAAAGGAGGGGTTCAGTGCCCGTGGCAGAGAAGTAGATTTATTTATCAATAAAAGCTGCAGAGAAGTAAATTTATTTATCAATAAAAGTCGGTATTTAAAAAAGAAAATTGTGGAGGTGGACCTAAATCTAAATATTTACCCAAAAAATTATCCAGAAGTTTATTGCAAACACGTTTTGTTTTCGCACTATTCAACAATTTGTTCATCCGCGAATGTAAATTAAAAAAAATATAGTTATCAGAAGTTATCAGTAAATGATTTTTTTTTTAATTATTTTTTTTTTACATTAGGTCCACCTCAACAAATGTTAAGAACGACTTTCAGAATAAACACCCTCAACCTCTCCATGTAAACAACGGGTTTCGGAAAAAAAAACACCATTGGGGGGGATATTTTTAAAAAAAAAAAGTCGGGTTTGTATTACTGTACACATAGATTCGAAAAAGTTCTCAAAAAATAATATATAACAAATAAATGTTATCAAAGGCAAGATAAGTTACTTTTCTACAAAACTGGATATATTTTTCGTGCTTTTATTCAATGTAACATGTTTATTCAGCTCGAAAACAGTAGAGTGTTTACCGATGTATTGGAACATTCAAGATGGAGTCGGATTCTCTTTTTAACATGGTAAGTTTGGGAAAAGATGTAATAAATAAACAACCGAATAAAATACTGTAAAAAAACTCGCTCAATATATGTTACCGTGACATAGGTTGACATAGATTCGGCGGGTTTTTAATAGTATTTTGTATATTTTTTTATTTAAAACACCTTTTTCCAAATTTACGGTGTTAAAGAGGGTGTGAGACGCCATCTTGAATTTTCGACTACATCGGTAAACACTATGTTTTTCGAGCTGAATAAATATGTTACATTGAATAAAAACACAAAAAATATATCCAGTTTGGCAGAAAAGTAACTTATCTTGCTTTTGATAACATTTATATGTTATACATTTGTTTTTTGACAACTTTTTCGAATATATGTGTACAGTAATACGAACCCAAAAAGTCGATAAAAGTCGACATTGAAAATGAAATTTACAATCAGATGTTTGTAAAAGTGAGAAATTATTAATTTAATAATTATTAATAAATGTTTAGTAACATTTTTCGGTGCTAATCCAGAGAGTGATCCGCGCGATTTTTAAATCGTGTTTTTTTTTTAGTCCAACAAATCTTATATCGAAAAACCAAAAAAAAAAATTACACTCAAAAAGCAAGCGACAAACTTTTTTTGGCCTTATATAATAAAGAAAAAATGTGTAAATTTAAAAATTTGGAAGATAAACAAACGAATTATGGTGTTTTTTTTTACTTACTAAATAGAAAATGAAATCTTTCTTCAATTCGTGGCTGTGAAATGAATCGCACGGGAAGTTCAGTTTTATCAACAGAACAGATTCGCACCACGGTTAAAAAAAATATATTTATTTTATTTAATATTTTAACAATTCGCGAGGTAAATTTATTTTAATAACGTAAAAACATGCCTCGACTCAAAAGATAGGTTGTCTGAAAATTTCAAAAAATTGGTAACGAAGACAAGGTTTTATTGGTTTTGAACGACTCAAATGTACATTTATGTATGTATGTATATATATATATAAGGATATATATATATATCAAGATATATATATATATATATATATATCAAGATATATATACATATATATCAAGATATATATATATATATATCAAGATATATATATATATATCAAGATATATATATATATATATATATCAAGATATATATATATATATATATCAAGATATATATATATATATATCAAGATATATATATATATATATATATCAAGATATATATATATATATATATCAAGATATATATATATATATATATATATCAAGATATATATATATATATATCAAGATATATATATATATATATCAAGATATATATATATATAGATATATATATATATCAAGATATATATATATATATATATATATATATCAAGATATATATATAGATATATATATATATATATCAAGATATATATATATATATCAAGATATATATATATATATATATCAAGATCAAGATATATATATATACATATCAAGATATATATATATATACATATCAAGATCAAGATATATATATATACATATCAAGATATATATATATATACATATCAAGATATATATATACATACATATCAAGATATATATATATACATACATATCAAGATATATATATACATACATATCAAGATATATATATATACATACATATCAAGATATATATATATACATATCAAGATATATATATACATACATATCAAGATATATATATACATACATATCAAGATATATATATACATACATATCAAGATATATATATACATACATATCAAGATATATATATACATATCAAGATATATATATACATATCAAGATATATATATATATATATATATCAAGATATATATATATATATCAAGATATATATATATATATATCAAGATATATATATATATATATATATATCAAGATATATATATATATATATATATCAAGATATATATATATATATATATATATATATAAGGAGATATATATATATATATCAAGATATATGTATATATATCAAGATATATATATATATCAAGATATATGTATATATATCAAGATATATATATATATATCAAGATATATATATATATATCAAGATATATATATATATATATATATCAAGATATATATATATATATCAAGATATATATATATATAAAGATATATATATATATATATATATATCAAGATATATATATATCAAGATATATATATATATCAAGGTATATATATATATCAAGATATATATATATATATCAAGATATATATATATATATATCAAGATATATATATATATATCAAGATATATATATATATATCAAGGTATATATATATATCAAGATATATATATATATATCAAGGTATATATATATATCAAGATATATATATATATCAAGATATATATATATATATCAAGATATATATATATATATATCAAGATATATATATATATCAAGATATATATATATATATATCAAGATATATATATATATATCAAGATATATATATATATATCAAGATATATATATATATATATATCAAGAGATATATATATATATATCAA
Source organism: Euprymna scolopes (assembly GCF_053919585.1). NCBI lineage: Eukaryota > Metazoa > Mollusca > Cephalopoda > Sepiida > Sepiolidae > Euprymna > Euprymna scolopes. The sequence goes on from NC_136504.1 coordinate 92,026,541, forward strand.
GAGATATATATATATATATCAAGAGATATATATATATATATCAAGATATATATATATATATCAAGATATATATATATATATCAAGATATATATATATATATCAAGATATATATATATATATCAAGATATATATATATATATATATATATATCAAGATATATATATATATATCAAGATATATATATATATATATATCAAGATATATATATATATATCAAGATATATATATATATATATCAAGATATATATATATATATATCAAGATTTATATATATATATATATATCAAGATTTATATATATATATATCAAGATTTATATATATATATATCAAGATTTATATATATATATATCAAGATTTATATATATATATATCAAGATTTATATATATATATCAAGATATATATATATATCAAGATATATATATATATCAAGATATATATATATATCAAGATATATATATATATCAAGGTATATATATATCAAGATATATATATATATATCAAGATATATATATAGCAAGATATATATATATCAAGATATATATATATCAAGATATATATATATATATCAAGATATATATATATATCAAGATATATATATATATCAAGATATATATATATATATCAAGATATATATATATATATATCAAGATATATATATATATATCAAGATATATATATATATATATCAAGATATATATATATATCAAGATATATATATATATCAAGATATATATATATATCAAGATATATATATATATATATATCAAGATATATACATATATATATATATCAAGATATATACATATATATATATATCAAGATATATACATATATATCAAGATATATATATATATATATCAAGATATATATATATATATCAAGATATATATATATATCAAGATATATATATATATATCAAGATATATATATATATATATATCAAGATTTATATATATATATATCAAGATTTATATATATATATATATCAAGATTTATATATATATATCAAGATTTATATATATATATATCAAGATATATATATATCAAGATATATATATATATCAAGATATATATATATATCAAGGTATATATATATATATCAAGGTATATATATATATATCAAGATATATATATATATATCAAGATATATATATATATCAAGATATATATATATCAAGATATATATATATATCAAGATATATATATATCAAGATATATATATATATCAAGATATATATATATATATATATCAAGATATATATATATATCAAGATATATATATATCAAGATATATATATATATATATATATCAAGATATATATATATATATCAAGATTTATATATATATATATCAAGATTTATATATATATATATATCAAGATATATATATATATATATATATATCAAGATATATATATATCAAGATATATATATATATATCAAGGTATATATATATATCAAGATATATATATATCAAGATATATATATATATATCAAGATATATATATATCAAGATATATATATATCAAGATATATATATATATCAAGATATATATATATATATCAATATATATATATATATCAAGATATATATATATATATATATATCAAGATATATATATATATCAAGATATATATATATATATATATCAAGATATATATATATATATCAAGATATATATATATATATATCAAGATATATATATATATATATATCAAGATATATATATATATCAAGATATATATATATATCAAGATATATATATATATATATCAAGATATATATATATATCAAGATATATATATATATCAAGATATATATAAATATATCAAGATATATATATATCAAGATATGTATATATATATCAAGATATGTATATATATATCAAGATATGTATATATATATCAAGATATGTATATATATATCAAGATATGTATATATATATCAAGATATATATATATATATATCAAGATATATATATATATATCAAGATATATATATATATCAAGATATATATATATATCAAGATATATATATATAAATATATATATATATAAATATATATATATATCAAGATATATATATATATCAAGATATATATATATATATCAAGATATATATATTTATATATATATATATATTAAGTAATGTGATTTATAACTTAAAATTTAATAATCAAATTTTACTTAAATTAAAATCCGTTTCATAAGAAGGAACAACAACAAAATCAATTATCTGTACGATCGTTTCGGAAAACAATTCTTTTTATTGTGTTATACATCCAGTTATGTAGAATAATTATATATAGTTTTTTGGTAAGCAAGGTCTCCTCATCAGCAAATTTAGGAGGGTGTTTATTGAATTTAAAAGACACCATAAATAAACCTAGCATTAAAAGTAAGGCAGATGAATCTGAAAAATTTGAATAAAAGGTCCTGATTTAAAATTTATAAGAAAATAAATATAGGTTAGAGGTAGAAATAAGTAGAGAAAAATATATTTTTTTAATTTACATAATAAATTTGCTTTAAAAATTTATAGAGATATTTACCTTTTAATTTTTCTTATTTTGAAATCAGGAACTGTGGTTAAAGTAGTCATTTAGATGTTTGCTATAGCTTTTTTTTCTTATTGAATGATGAATTTTAAAAAGGGGGACGCTCGTGCAATAAATTGTTTCCGTTAGCGTATTTTTGATTTAAAGACGCTACGGTTTATATATAGAGAGAATATTATTATTACAAGTTTTAAGGGGAGATTATTGTCATGTTTTTTGACTTTATTTATTATTAATTTGACGCGTGTAAGGGAGGTAATTAGTCTAACTTAATTTATTAAAAAAAAATTTAAAAAAATAATAATTGTAATCTATTTTTACTAATAAGTAATTTTTAATGATTTAAGGTGGTTTATATTTATTAAATTTAAATCAACGTTTATGACTACATGTCAGAAGCTCCTGTCTTGAATTTAATAGTTTGGTTGTACTTTTTATATCTTCATATTTTAAAATTTTTAGGGTCTCTTTTATACATAGTGCACATAATTTGTCTCCTGGTTTATATGATTTTCAAGTCTCAATTATTTGCCATTTTAAGTTGAAAGGAATATTGCTGTTTTTTAGTTGCGAAATATAGTTGAATAGAGTAGTTTGGTTTGACAGAGGGTTATTTTTAAAAGAATGTTTGTGCGTTGAAAGTCTATGTTTTATTAGGCCAGATGTGGAACCAATATATATTACCTCTTGCTTGTTGTGATTATTTTCCGTTAGGTCTATTGTTGGATTATTATGGTGGGTTGATTAGTAATTGATCGGTAGATTGGTTTAAGTTGGTGTTATTATTTAATCTGGTAGTTGAGTTATGGCCGTTAATAGGTTCATGTAGATTTTGAGTTTTTGATACTGTGCAGCTATAGATAACATTTTTAATTTTACATGAGCCTTGTAGGGGACATTTATTTTTTCTTCTACAGTTACAGTCCGATGTATTTTGTATAGTTGTATTTTGTCGTTTATTAATTTTCTTATTATTAGAGCTAATTATTTTCTGATGAAGATTAGGCATAGTAGAGTAATAGACTATAATTGTGTTCTTATTGAAAATTTTATTATATCTATGGGGGGCTTTAAAGTTCTTATCTAATATTTTAAAACATTCTCTGGCTATGTTTGTTTCTAGGTTTTTGAAATATGGGGGGTTGAACCATAGGATCTCCTTATGTCTATTCTTACGTTTACGGGTTTTGGTTTGCTGTTTATTTGTATTATTATCTAATATTTGTGGTTTGGTTTTATCTTTTTTTGTCTCTTGGTTATCTTTTTTAACTCCTATACGGGAAGACATTGCCATATTATATATTATTACGCTCTTAATAGGTTTATTTTCAATGCAGTTTATGTTTCTATCATTTTCATTTATGAATTTAATTTGTGAATTATATCCAGAGATTTACGGGCCTTATTATAGTATTTTTCATTTTTGGTAAATATGGATTTAGTAGAAGACAGTCTAGAAATTCTTAAAGCGATATTGGGAACTATTGATTTTAATATTGATTTAGGGTGGTTTGATTGATTGTGGACATATAGTAGTGATTGGTTAGGTTTATGATATGGTTCAAAGGTAGAATTCTCAAGATTTAAGGCTATGTCTAAGAAATTAACAATTTAAGTCCATAATTTTTTAAATAATTTATGTAGAGCTTTAATTGTTTTTTCATAATTTTTATTAGTAGAATTAGTTATGAAAAGTTCATCATCTCTGTATAGCCCTCCTTCAAGTTTGAATTGTTTATGGAGTATACAATGTATTTCATTTAAAAGGAAAAGGCCAACTAGATCAGTGACCTGAGTCGAGTCCGTCGATCCCATTAAAATGTTGAAGTGGTTAGGGGTATTTTTCCTGGTCCAATATTTATTATCAAATGTTATTAAATACTCTCTAGCTATAAGTATTAGTTTAATTTCGTCTTGAGTTATATTAGTTAATTTTCGTGCCATTAATAGAGATTTTTTAAGTAGGATAGGTGATATAGATTGGTAATATGATTCAATGTCAAAAGAAAGAAATTTAATGTTATTTTTATTTTGAATATTAGAAAACCAGTCGATTACTTGGTTGGAAGATTGCCATAGTGGGTATTTTATTATGGATTTAATTTTTGGGATAATTCTATCTAATATGTTTTTACTAACCAGTCCTATATCTGATTTCGAGGGGCAAATGAGTCAGATAGTAGGGTTAATATTAAAGCTGTGTTTGTGGTCTTTTAAAGTAAATCTCGGGGTACCTGGTACCGTTATTTCTGTGTATTTATCTATTTTAAGTTTAGTTAAAATGTTTTTTGCATCATTATTTATTTTATTTAGTGCTGATTTATTATATATATATATCAAGATATATATATATATATATATATATATATATATATATATATACAGTAGCGTCCAAAGGTTAAGGGCTAGTAGTTTCAAGACAAGTTTAAATACTTTTAAAGAAAAACCGTTCATTTAAAATACTTAATATGCATATATACTTATAGATATACTCATCACTCATGTCTCGCCTAAATTTAATAAGCATCCGTTGGATATTTTTAAAGTTATGACCAATAACACAAAAGTTTGTCCAAATTCTCGTGGTCCAAAAGTTAAGGGCTAGGCGGTATAACCTTTAATTATTATAACAGTAAGGTACTGTATAGGTGTCAGACAGGTACTATAAATAATCCTACTTCATATTTTTACTAAAGAACATTAAAATTATTGTAATTGAGTAAAAGAAATGAGTGTTTGTATCGCACTAGTACAACATGGCAGCAAAACAACGTCGTTCCGTTTTTGTCGAAGAAAAACAGCTAATTATTCATCTTCATAGTAATGGCAAGAAAACTTCTGAGATTTTTGACACCGTAGGAAGGTCTCCTAGTGTAGTAAAGCGTATTGTGGCACATTTCAAGCAGTCAGGATCAGTGGCAGCTGCCCCAAAATCTGGTAGACCTCGAATCACAACTGCTCAACAGGATCGTCTTATTGTCAAAATGTCACTTAAAGACAGATTTAACACTGCTGCTAAAATATCTCGAGAACTAAAGCAAAGGTCTATTGTTCAAGCGTCTCGGCAAACTGTTACACGCCGGTTGCACGCTTCTGGATTGCAATCTCGAGTGCCAGCAAGGAAGCCTCTTATCCCCAAAAAGAATCAAAAACTCCGCCTCGCTTTTGCCCAAGAACACGTTGTGTGGACAACCAAAACTGATCCTGTGTGCACTTTAGTGATGAATCGAAGTTTAACGTTATCGGATCTGATGGCAACACGCATGTCCGGCGAAGAACTGGTGAGAGATTGGAGGTTAAGTGCGTGAAAAAAACTGTGAAATTTGGAGGAGGAAGTGTAATGGTTTGGGGCGTTATGTAAGCTGCAGGCTGTGGACTACTGATTCGTTTGCAAGGTGGAATAAATGAAGAAGTTTATAAGCAGATTCTACGGCAGCATGCAGTTCCTAGTCTTCGGTCGTCGCTCTATCAACCTGCAATTTTCATGCAGGATAACGCTCCTTGTCATACTGCTTAGAAAGTAAAAACATTTTTAGACGAGGAAGAAGTTGAAACGATGCGTTGGCCCCCTAAGAGTCCAGATCTTAATCCTATTGAGAATATCTGGAAAATAGTTGGTGAACGTGCTCAATTGCAGTTCCCAAAAAATCAAGAACTCGGACAGTGCTTACATGCTGAATGGAGTGCGATAACGCCAGCGTTTTGCAAGAAGTTGGTGGATTCCTGTGCCAAGAGGTGTCAATAAGTCATAAATAGCAAGGGTTTGTTTACCAAATACTAGTTAGTTGGTAATTTAAGCCATTCACAGCAAGGACAAAAGCCGCAATCGTGTTAGACCTTAACTTTTGGACACACAAATTTTAAACAATTTTATTTAAAATGGTTGTTATTCAAAAAATACTTAGTGTAGGCAAACGAAATTATGACCCATTGAAGATATACATGTTATCTATATAATTGTGAAGTAATTTTTTGTTGTTCGTGTGTATTTGTTTGAAATATATTGTTAAACTTGCTGAGGTTTTACTAGCCCTAACCTTTTGGACGCTACTGTATATATATCAAAAGATATATCTATATATATATCAAAAGATATATATATATATATATATATATATCAAAAGATATATATATATATCAAAAGATATATATATATATATATATATATATATCAAAAGATATATATATATATATCAAAAGATATATATATATATATATATATATATATCAAAAGATATATATATATATCAAAAGATATATATATATATATCAAAAGATATATATATATATATATATATATATATATCAAAAGATATATATATATATATCAAAAGATATATATATATATATATATATATCAAAAGATATATATATATATATATCAAAAGATATATATATATATATATCAAAAGATATATATATATATATATCAAAAGATATATATATATATATATCAAAAGATATATATATATATATATCAAAAGATATATATATATATATCAAAAGAGATATATATATATATATCAAAAGAGATATATATATATATATCAAAAGAGATATATATATATATATCAAAAGAGATATATATATATATATCAAAAGATATATATATATATATATCAAAAGTGATATATATATATATCAAAAGAGATATATATATATATATATATATCAAAAGATATATATATATATATATATATATATATATCTCAAAAGATATATATATATATATATATATCTCAAAAGATATATATATATATATCAAAATATATATATGTATATATATATCAAAAGATATGTATATATATAAAGATATATATATATATATCAAAAGATATATATAAAGATATGTATATATATATCAAAAGATATATATGTATATATATATATAAAGATATATATGTATATATATCAAAAGATATATATCAAGATATATATATATCAAAAGATATATATCAAGATATATATATATATCAAAAGATATATATCAAGATATATATATATATCAAGAGATATATATTTATATATAGCAAGATATATTATTATATATCAAGATATATATATATATAACAAGATATATATATATATAACAAGATATATATCTATATATAACAAGATATATATATATATATATATATAACAAGATATATATATATATATATATAACAAGATATATATATATATATATAACAAGATATATATATATATAACAAGATATATATATAACAAGATATATATATATATAACAAGATATATATATATATAACAAGATATATATATATAACAAGATATATATATATATATATATAACAAGATATATATATATATATATATAACAAGATATATATATATATATATAACAAGATATATATATATATATAACAAGATATATATATATATAACAAGATATATATATATATAACAAGATATATATATATATAACAAGATATATATATATATATATCTCAAGATATATATATATATATATATCTCAAGATATATATATATATATATCTCAAGATATATATATATATATCTCAAGATATATATATATATATCTCAAGATATATATATATATCTCAAGATATATATATATATCTCAAGATATATATATATATATCTCAAGATATATATATATATATCTCAAGATATATATATATATATCTCAAGATATATATATATATCTCAAGATATATATATATATATATATATATATCTCAAGATATATATATATATATATATATATATGTATCTCAAGATATATATATATATATAGCAGGATATATATGTGCATATTAAGATATATATATATTAAGATATATATATATATATATATTAAGATATATATATATATATATATTAAGATATATATAAAGATATATATGTATATATTAAGATATATATAATATATATATATATATCTCAAGATATATATATATTCTTATATCTCAAGATATATATATATATCTCAAGATATATATATATATATCTCAAGATATATCTCAAGATATATATATGTATATATCTCAAGATATATATATGTATATATCTCAAGATATATATATGTATATATCTCAAGATATATATATGTATATATCTCAAGATATATATATGTATATATCTCAAGATATATATATGTATATATCTTGAGATATATTTATATGTATATATCTTGAGATATATATATATGTATATATCTTGAGATATATATATATGTATATATCTCAAGATATACATATATATATCTCAAGATATATATATATATCTCAAGATATATATATATATCTCAAGATATATATATATATCTCAAGATATATATATATATCTCAAGATATATATATATATCTCAAGATATATATATATATATCTCAAGATATATATATATATATCTCAAGATATATATATATATATCTCAATATATATATATATATATCTCAATATATATATATATATATCTCAATATATATATATATCTCAATATATATATATATATATCTCAATATATATATATATATATCTCAATATATATATATATATATATATCTCAATATATATATATATATATATATATCTCAAGATATATATATATATATCTCAAGATATATATATATATATCTCAAGATATATATATATATATATCTCAAGATATATATATATATATATCTCAAGATATATATATATATATCTCAAGATATATATATATATATATATATCTCAAGATATATATATATATCTCAAGATATATATATATATCTCAAGATATATATATATATCTCAAGATATATATATATATATATCTCAAGATATATATATATATATATATATATATCTCAAGATATATATATATATATCTCAAGATATATATATATATATCTCAAGATATATATATATATCTCAAGATATATATATATATCTCAAGATATATATATATATATCTCAAGATATATATATATATCTCAAGATATATATATATATCTCAAGATATATATATATATATATATCTCTCAAGAGATATATATATATATCTCAGATATATATATATATATATATATCTCAGAGATATATATATATATCTCAGAGATATATATATATATCTCAAGATATATATATATATATCTCAAGATATATTTATATATATATCTCAAGATATATATATATATATATCTCAAGATATATATATATATATCTCAAGATATATATATATATCTCAAGATATATATATATATATCTCAAGATATATATATATATATCTCAAGATATATATATATATATCTCAAGATATATATATATATATATCTCAAGATATATATATATATATCAAGATATATATATATATATATCTCAAGATATATATATATATATATATCAAGATATATATATATATATATATATATCTCAAGATATATATATATATATATCTCAAGATATATATATATATATATATATCTCAAGATATATATATATATATCTCAAGATATATATATATATATATCTCAAGATATATATATATATATATCTCAAGATATATATATATATATATCTCAAGATATATATATATATATATATATATATATATATATATATATATCAAGATATGTATATACGGATACACATCAAAGGAGACACCAAAACATACTGTGCACATACATAAAATACACTAGACAATACTGCTGCTTACATTTACAAATGTATGCATTATCATGCGTGCATACAAATATGCATACACTATCTTACAGAAGATACATGACTGACCATATTAGGAAGGTCGTTTTATTAGTGCATAATCTTAATACATTCTTAATATCAATGTTGGAGCAAGAAAAACTAAACCTTGATGGTAGATAGAAAATCTTCCAAATATTTACGATGTCATACTTTGAAGCTCCTTTTTTTTCTTAACTAGCTTGTCTATATAAATATTATTTTTAAAAAATTGATTGAATAAGGAAATAATGATCTTTTTAGTATTTCTTAGTTCGAATAATTAATAAATTTTAGTACTAAATCTTAAATTCCCGACATATATAATGTTTATGAAGATACTCGTAAAATTACCTAAGAAATGGACTTACTAAATTACTATTAAATTTATGTAATGTTTTTGGAACATACAATTTTGTATCGTTCTACAGTTTAACTATAAATATTATATATATTTATATATATACGTACTAGCAAGATATAAAAGTATTATTTGGATACATATATAACCACCTTGCTATCCACAAATTTACTCCATTTTTAACAGTTATCGAGCGATATTGATTTATATGCGTGTATCGATTTAGTGTATTTTTTTTTACTTTCTCAACATTGTGCCATACTGACAACATTTATTCTTTGTTATTTCAAATAATTTGCTGTTTTATCTTTCGTATTTTTCAGTTTTCTGCAATTTCATCACTTTGTCGATCTTTTTCTTTTCCATTAAAAGTGGTTTTCACTGAAAATTGAGATGTGTATCCATTAGCGAATACACGATTTTTACTACGTCAATAACAAGGATTAAAACTTTTAAAAATATATTATTTCTTAAAAGTTCTGATACAAATGCAAACTAGTCATTCAAGAATGTGTAGCAAATTCTAGAGTTTTGCAACAAATTACGAACTATGTAGAGATATAAAGACTTTCAATGGCGGAGAAAAACATTTGGAAAATCTGACTTTTTCAATATTTTACTGTCGCGTGTGTTGCAATATTTTTGGACTATAATGGGGAAGATATTTGAATTGGTGCCCACATCACCAATATTTGGCACAGGGTAAAGCAAGTGGGGCCAAAAGAAAGCTCCCCTAAAGGAGGGGCATTCTTGCAATTACAAAAATTGCCTGAGTATCCCCGTCCACATTCCTCAGTCGGGGCACCTCAGGCAACAAGCAATTAACTTGCCCCCACCAGAAAGCTGGATGGCAAGGTCGTTGGGGGACCTTCAAGAAAGTACTTCAAGGAGGGTGGACCTTCAAGCAGTGTACCTCAGTCCGACATGTGCTGACCGGTTCCCGGCCCCTCACTTGTCGGGCCGAGTGCCAAGAATAGATCCTTGACGTGTACTCTACTCTGTGTCTCTGCAGCCAAAGCCGCAAGGAGACACATCCCATCATGAAGTATAATTTGGTATGATCCCACACAGTCGGAATATTCTATTTAAAAACGATGCTGCTAGGAACTGACGAATCTAATTAATTCACGGTCTGCTACCAACCAATTAGAAATCAGAATTGCTCCGTAAAAATTAAACCTTTTCTGTAGCAAATTCGCATATGTTTTCTTCGTGTCAACACGGGAAGAATTTTTGTTCTCTTGCTTTCAAGTCAAGAACTTTCTACTGAGAACCAGTCAACTCCAGGACTTGTATAGAATATCTAACCCTTGGAAACTGTTCTGAAACTAAACATGGCTTACAACTCTAGAGATTATAGGTCCAGCGTGCGTCTTTATTTCGAGAAGTCCGAATCAAAATTCGAATCATGGCAAGTGAAATTTTTAGGATATCTACGAACTCAAAAGCTACACAAATTACTTCAGGAACAAACTTCATTGAAAAGAACGCAACTGGCTTTGCGGAATTAATAGTGCTTAGATGACCGAAGTCTATCACTGGTAGTAAAGCCCTGGGCAATGACTGCAAACATTGAACATACATTGCTGATAAAAAATTAAAGACCACTTAAAAATCTTTAAAAAGAAACCTTTTTTTAACAATAGATTTTAAATTCTTCAAACTTTACTAACACTACAATCTAAAACGTTATGGAAACAAAAAGGTACATTCCAAAAATTTCATTTAAACATTTGCATTTTTATTAAATTAGACTTTTTACACACGATACATATTATAAGATCATGGGTATAAATTTTTAGATTTATGGTAATTGTAATGTTTTTAGTTCAGTAAGAGATTAGCAATTATTGTGTAATGGTGTCAGCATGCTTAAAGCAATAGATCTAACCGAAATTAAGCGCTCCCGATTTCTAGGATTCCATAAGAAAGGTTTGTCACAGCGAGCAAGAGCAGCTAAGTTAAATCGCAGTAAAACGTATTTGCTATTTTCTAAAGAACAGTGAGAATTATGGAAAAGAAAAATCCTTCGGTAGGCCCCCCCCACATTTCTCCTGCATTGAGTAGGAGAATAAGACGTGTTGATGTGAATCAAAGCGGACGTTCTACTAGTCAGCTTAAGGCGGTTACAGATGTTGATTGCACTCCAATTTCCATCAGACGATACTTACAATAAAAAGTATGGTAAATAAAAAGCGTAAACAAATTCCTCGATTGCTTCCACGTCACAAATTGGGCCGCTTAAGATTGGGTCGTGAACACCAAACCTGGGACGTATGGAAGTGGAGGACAGGCCTGTTTCTGATAAGAAAAAATTCAATTTAGATAGTCCGGATGGCTTCTAGCGATATTGGCATGACAAAATCATGCCCCTAGAAAATTTTTCCACACTTAGTGGTGGAGTGTCCGTAATGGTATGGAGTGCGTTTTCTTACAGAGAGACGAGTAAGCTGCAGGTGGTGCAGAGTTATTAGACAGCAGCTGGTTATGTTAGCATGCTACAAAAAACATATTTGATGATGGAGGGTCATCATTTGTGTG
>NC_136504.1:92047204-92069704 GCF_053919585.1 Euprymna scolopes
TATGCTGATAATATTTTATATTTAAAATATTTATTCGTGGAGCGTAGTTTCCTTATAGAAGAGAATTGTGTTTTAGTTGTTTTTTTATTATCTTGTAGAACATGAATAATATTGGTGTTATTTACCTTTCAATTTGAAAAGAAAAAACTATTTTAAATATCGCTTAGCTACGAGTATTTATGAGAAACTGTTGTGTCAAAAACACGTACTGAGCTACAACTAATCACCAAATAAAAGTACGCCCCAGACGAGTGTTATGAAATACTTTTAAAAAGTCACCTAAAAATAACAATCTTAAGTATGATAAATCATGTGTTTGAGGTGTATAATAAGAGTTTATAAGCGATGTTTTATAAAGGTGCTCACAAATAATGATAGAAAAACAAATTTGACTTTACTGCATCCCGGGCAACGCTAAGTATATAAAACGTGTTTCACAAAAAAAAACCCAAAGTATATTAACAGTCGTCATTCACATCAGACATAAAAAAATGAAAGAAAAACATTGCGAAATACAAACGTTCTTAGTTGAACTGATATTATTGATATGTGGTTCGAATCTACAGTATATTTTCTTTATCTGAAAATATTATCTTAATTCGCTTACAATACAATAAAAATTGATAAAGATATTCGAGTCCGACATTTCGGTTCGTTATGTCAAGACGAGATAAACCATCCCCCCTTACTTCCTATTTTCTTACCATGGCTGATACTTTTCTCAGTATTTTCTTATCTTATTTTAACACGACAAAAATATAAGATATTGATCAAGAGCGAGTGCGGTTCGGTTTTTATGACGTTCATTCTGCGAGGAGAAATAAAATCCGAGCGACGAAATAAAACAATAAAAGAATTTTAAAAAAACTTGTTTATTTGATGACTAACAAGATCAATCATTTCTCTTCACCCGCTGATTATTATGACACTAGACTTAAAAATATATATATATACATTTAAACTACAGTTAGAGAGAATACCCGAAAAGACTCTGGTCGTGTATATGATCTTAAACTATATTCGATGGTCAGGCCTCAGCTTGCGACCTTTGGAGCTTGGGACCTTTAATTAAAATTGCTCCCAGGTCAACTCTGACCCAGAGTGGTAATACATGTAAAGGTCCTAACTATGGGTAAAATAGAAACTGACTTGGAAAAAATATATTCTATTAAAAAAATGTCTTCAAAATCACTGGATTCGGCATTAAATAACCTGAAAAGGGTGGATATGCCGTAAAACAAAAATAACCAATCGAAAAGTCTTTTTAGGGCGAATGAGAAATTATTATTCATCAAAACAAGCGTATAGCCGAAACATTGCTGCATATATGTAGCCTAAATATTTGCATTAATAAGCAAATGTTTTACCAACACCGACTCTAGCTAACTGATGGATGAGAGAAATCGTGAGGAAAATGGTGACACTGTCGCAACTGACTGTAAATATCTAAGACGAAAAAGATAATTTATGCCAACTGCTGCTGACGATTTTTGTTGTTTAACATTATCCATTCATCATATATTTATCAGATGATTGTCGGCAGTCAAATCCACGATAGCTTTCTAGAAAGACACGAGGTACTGACGGAATTGATTATATAAATGTTGACTGAGTAATCATTTTTTCTGTGGAATCATCCGGATTCGAACTTTGCGCACACAAGTAACAAGTTCGTGTCGTTAAGCACTGAGCTACTCTCATCCCTCCACTCTTCTGAAGATGTTCGGATTAAGGAAACATTGAAACATATAAAGAATCTGCGCGATTTACTCATGCCGGATTATATAAATATCTCTCTAAGACAACCGTATATTGTTGTATGACTAAAGAACGGTTTGCATTACTCGGGGATTCATGTCGATCCAATTTTGCCGGAAAATATGTTCGAGTAAAAAGGATGGACATGTTGAACGAAACGAGGTTGGTAAATAAAACTGAGGAATATCCTTTAGTATAAGATAAAAAAAGTAATTTCGCGTCTTTCAGCATTTCCATATACATATATATATATATATATATATATATATATATATATATATATATATATATATATATATACGCACTTACAGACACTAGTGTTTCATGCTTTGGCAATCATCAGTGCAGGATGTGACGAATGCTACTGATTGGGAGATTCAAACCAAGCTTCACAGTCACCTTTCACTTGTTTGCTACGATGTTACCTACACACCACCATCAATTGCCACAAGATCTAAGAAAAATTAACAACGTATAAATGCCAAATACAGGCACAACATTAAGAGAGGCAGTATTACTAAAACAGTTGGAAATCGTCACTTCGCACAAGACCAGCCTACCACCTTTATTTTCCGGACAGAGTTTAACTAAGTAAATATATTGCGTGTATGCATGAAGGCATAATTTGTTCAATTATGCAAAGATTGTAAAACATAACAGACGATTCTGCGCCATTATACATTTTCCCGATAACCTCTTGATGTCGAAATAAAATAATTCATAAATGTTTCGTGAGTAACCTGAGAACGTTCGATCTTTAGGCGAATCATCTCCAGCTGACAATTAAATGGGTAAAAAAACTGGAGAAGCAAGAATTTCAGAAACATTTGATAATGCAAGCGCTTACATGTCAAAACCACAACCAATGAAGTTCCAGAATATCGGTTACGATTTCAATTTAAAAACGCTAGAATTAGATGAATTTCTTTCATTTAGTATTTTGTTACTTTGAGGAGGATTCGACGATACATTAATTTGTCTTTTTTTTTTAATTAGAGAAGGAAAATTATAAGAAAAATCGAAAAACCACAATAGATAACAAAGATGAGTAATTGTTATGTTTTAAAAAATATATATATTCCATAACTCATCGATCCAGTAGATATCTTCACTGCTGATGTAATTCTTTATCTATATAAGAGCCAGGTATGTCCAAGGATGGAATACTGTTGCCACATTTGAGCAGGAGTTGCTAGAAAGGACTTGTCCTGCCTTGATAGAGTTCAAAATAGACTTCGTAGCCTCGTAGGAGATGCCCTTGTCTGTTCCCTGCAACCTCTATTTCACAGAAGAAATGTTACGTTATAGTCATGGCAAGTGCTCGACTGAGCTTCAATCTATGGTCCCCACTCGCCAAAATTTCACAAGAAAAACTCATCTAGCTGGAAACACTATCAATAATCCCCCACTCTTTATCTGTACCTAAACCTAAAAATAGATTCCATGATCCAAGCTTCTTTCTTAGAACTGCACGCCTGTGGAATTGTCTTCCGTTTTCCTGCTTTCCAGCTGACTACAATATGGTTGTCTTCAAATCCAACGTAAACAATTTCTTGATGAGCCGTTCCACTGAAGTTAACAAATTTAACTAATTTCCATTATTAACGATTATTATATTGTCCAATTGACTATTGTACACGCTAAACCCTTATCCTCGAGTGGTCTTCGGGTCTTGATAAGTGGTGATTCCTATGTAAAAATAAATTGCTTTAATCTTTTCTATTACTGAAAATATACAATTGAATTTTACAGTAAAAACACCTGAATAGATGTAATAAACACCTATTTGTGTTCTTTTATAAACTTTATAATACGTATATAATACTACATAGCCGTATGACTTAAGTCACTAATAATTTAGTTTTAAATCTGTTGATGGATTTTATTTTAAAAACTTAAAGTAATTTAACAAGAAATTCTAAAAGAATCTTTATTATAATTGAGCATACTGCATTTCGTGCTATTATTATGCTTCATCAAACTCTAAAATGTTCCAACCAAATTGAAATTCGATAATAATCTATAAATTAATGTTTACTATTTATTTACGTTTAGAAAAAAATCGCACGCATCTTTATTTTCTACAAGGAAATCTCCCCTTCCCCCTTCCAAGACTCTTCACTGTATAGTAAAAACGTTGCGTCTAGCTGTTCCGGAATTCAAAATGTTCGGTATATTAGTTCTATAATAAGCAAGCTACATTCAAATTTGTAAACATATACATAAAACCATTAATAGGAATATTCATGTAATTATATACTATAAATATATACTAAAACATTAATAGAAATATACATATATTTAACTTAGAGATACTCTCTAGATGGTATTAATTATTATTATATATGATGAAATATTTACTACTTTGATGGTATTAATTATTCTGATTATTATATATTGATATATCTACTACGTTATACTTGGACATGCCACAGCAAGAAGACTATTTGACAAATATGTATTTTATTATTCACCTGATATAATCGATATGCAACTCACAAAACCATTCCAGTGTAGCAATAAATTCTCGGGGCATATACTAAAAAGAACAGCTCGAAATAAGCCAAAAATCACCAACCCTAAGGTTCCAATTTTCTACAGCTTGATGCCTAGAAAACGTAGCTATTAATTCTTATGATATGTAACAGAGAGAAAGTAGCAACCTAAATACAACTTCGTGTTCCTAACGATGCTGGATAAAACAGAGGGAAAAGATAACGAAATATTAAGGCCATTATATATATATATATATATATATATATATATATATATATATATAACTGGAATTTTAGAAAGATTTCCGTCATTCTATTAATTATATGAACAACCGGATACATGAAAAAGAATTTCAAATACAACCGATTAACCTAGTGTAAGAACGATACAAACAACTGTACTTACAAAGAACAGTAAATTTCTAAAAAGAATGTCTCGGTTAGAACATATAAAAATCGCTGAATGTCTGGCGTCCGATTTGATGCCCCGTCCCCAGTTAAAACAAATCTACCTTCCTTCCTTTTTCATTTCGCTTTTCCGTGCATGCTCATACTTTCACTACACCAATGAAGACTGAAGGATCGGTCGAAAACAATGTACTTGTAAAAAAAGTTTTTTAATTTTTTTTTTTTTCATAATACTATTTTTTTGTATTTCTGCACGTCACTAATTGAAAACGAATAGAGAAAAGTTATAAGCTTTTATACTTTTCGTATTCGTTTTTTATACATTTCCATTCATATATATATATATATATATATATATATATATATATATATACATACTTCAGAATAGTTTTGGACAATATTGGACAAGAAAAAATACCCCTAATGACTTCGACATAATAATGGGATCTTCCGATAGTGCACAAGTAACCGACTTAGGGGTTCTTTATTTATTAAAATCAATTAGTATAGAATTCAACAACATGCAAGGGGGGCGGGGGGCTACACAGGGATGACGCATTATTCGTCACCCTCGCAAGACCAAGACAATACAACAATACTATTAAAAAACTACATGAATTTTTTCAAAAACTTTGGATTAACAATAGATGTCGACCCAAATAAAAAAAACTTCCAACTTTTTAGACGTATCTTTAAATCTATGTTATGAATCTTACACCCCGTACCATAAACCAAATCTAAACCTATTTTTGTACACACACAATCTAATCACCCAAAGTCAATAATCAAATCAATAGTTCCATCTATCTCCAAAAGAATATCAAATCTATCAGCAGACAAAAAAGCCTTTGACCAGGTATCGACATTCTACAATAATGCTTTAAGGAATTCGGGATATAAAGAACGCATAGAATATAACAAAAACACCCTTTAGCGAAAAAACTACACTCAGTAATTACTTATAATATGACAATAAAAAATAACAGCAACAGAATACAAATTTCCTCACTAAATACACAGCCACCAGCCCAATCCCAAATCAAAAACAATTTAATAAGAAGAGAAAAGTAAGACGTAAGAATACCATTTGGTTCAATCCTCCTTTCAGCGCCAATGTAAAAACTAACATTCCAAAAGAATTTTTCAGAATAGTGGAAAAATCTTTTAAATACCCTCATAGATATAGTACCATATTGAACAAAAACTCCATAAAAATCTCATACTCCACAATGCCTAATCTAGCCCAGACAATGATTTAACAAATAACAGGAAAATTAAAAAAGCGCTGGATATACCAATCGACCTAACAACAAATGTAACTGCCAAAATAAAAATGAATGCTCCCTTAATAACGATTGCATACACAAAGACGTGGTATACGCCTGCACGGTCACGCAATTACCAAAACATAAAAACAACTAATCAAACGAGGAAAACAATGAATACAGTCGAAGCGTTCAGACCGCAAGCATACATAGGAAAACATATGGTGAGGGCTCGAATAATAATAACAGTAACAATAACAGCCAGGTTAACGTGTCCAATAATATAATTCCCAGTGAACACCAGTTTATGACTAACCAGAACCCAGGCTATGAATCTCCAGGCCCCATCTTTGCCCAGCTCCCAAATATAGGACTCAATAGAAATGGGATGAACAAATAAACAGTAATAAAACAAGGAAAACATTCACGTATATAGGTGCATCATCAAGCTTAATAAAAATAAGAATCTCAAACCACCTACATTCCTTCAGAAATGAAAGATCTCAAAACAATGATAATAATAATACATCCTTAACTAAATTAATCAAGATCCTAGAGGACAAGAAAATTCCATATTCAATTAAATGGAGAATACTGAATAAATCTAGATCATATACCCCAGGGGATAAGTTTTGCAATCTGTGTATATCCGAGGCAGTTAACATCATAACCTTCAGCAGACCCATAATAAATACCAAGAATGAGTTAGTGTCCAGATGTAAACACAAGAAAAAAAAATAAATACAGCCATCTAAAAAAAAAAAATAACATACACTCTCGGTATAAATGAGAAATAGGTAAAAACAAAGGACTAAATACACATCAGCCTTGACTAAAATCTAAACAATTACTTTGTTAATATAATAATGCTAATTTTCTAAAGATAGGTTCTTAATCACCTCATTTAACACATGAAATAACTTCCTCTTTTTCTGATCAGACGAATCTATACGATATAGCTTTCTAAAGGGTAGTAGAATGTGGGGGAGAATAGTTTCATTACTACAGGACAGATATTCCATTATAAAATAGAAGTATTAACTCGGCGGATTGTATTATGATGAATGAACGTTAACTACTGGGCCGACGGTATTATGACAACAGAATTAATCACACATTCCTCCACAAAGATTTGACCATTTACAAATAGTAATATTATAGCTTAAGCTTCAAACAGATACCAAATCTAAATATTCTCTATATATAAAAGGTAAAATGGCCGCGCACATTTTTGTTATCGCTGAATACAACCAAGAATGGCTTTTGTCGCCGGGCTTCTCGGGGGAGGGGTTTACAATATCTGAGAACTTTATATACCCCCCCAGATAATAATATCTACTCTTTGCGAACGTACGTCGCGTCTAGATTTATTTTGATCGACTTTTATAAAAATTCGTGCTATTCCGTCCTATGCTATTTCATGCTATTTAGTCCTGTGTTTATTGGGCTTCTTAGTATCAATAAAATGAAACTAATGAGCAAAGGTGATCCACAATCTTTTCGCCGGGGACGTCCAGAAAGCAAATCAGCTTTGATCAATGCGGTGAAAACCGTCATATCAAACAATTGCTATTCGTTTGGACTAGTTTTTCCTCACCATATTGGGGAAACAAAACAAAATAAAAAAAACTGCCTCGCAGCCAATTTAAAGTGCGGGATTTCGTTCCACGATAGGGTGATGTTTGACCTCATTTAATTTACGCACCTGCCAGTTAACTTCTTAATGTTTTAATTTCAAACATTCTCATTGCCGCTGCCGCCGTAGCGTCGAGCTAAGATATCACGTTTTTTTCCGCCTTCGCCTCAAGGATTAGGATTCGAGCCTACCTGCCCCCCAATTTTTTTTGTTTGACATTTCCAAACACCCGTTAAGAAGTTTTAACATCACCGTTTTGTTTTTGTTGTTTATTTTTCCATCACCTTCGCTGTTTTTATTTTTTTGATTTTTTGAAGTTTTAACATTGTGTTTTTTTATAATATTTAAACATTTAAATTACTTTGCTTTATTTTGATTCACACCCCTTGCACACACCTTTAAACACCCGGGCAACACCGGCCACCCCCGCTAGTCTAATATATAAAAGGCAAAGTGTGTTTGTTTGTGTGTCTCGCAAAAACTTTCCACACACGCAACGGATCCAGACTAGAGCGGTATCGTTTTCAAGCTCGACCCTTCCGACAACAAATATCGAAATATGAGCCAAAAACATTTATTCCTTCACCCTTAACTCGGCCGTTTGTACGAGGAGGAGTCGCTTTTTTCGCCGACATTTAAGCAAGTCATCATAACCCTTGCATGGACTACAATTTATTTCGACGTTCATGAGTTCCGTTTTTGCCATGGTCGTATCGCCAAAGACGTCACAGTTTTTTTCACCTTCTTTTCCTCCTTCGCGTTATGGGTTCGAGCCCGCCTACCTAGTTCTTCAGATGCTGCACTTCATTTTCTTGTTCTCTTTCGGTGGAGGAGAAATCCTTCACGACTGAGACAATTTTGATTTTTGTACCTTTTCTCCACGTTAAAAAACGACATTGGTGTCTTACTCTGTCCCGTGGGGAGGCATAGTAAATAGATACAACCATCTTTTAACACCTCTCTTCACCCGAACTGCCATGGACGTATCGCCAAAGACGTCACAGTTTTTTTTCACCTTCTTTTCCTCCTTCGCGTTATGGGTTCGAGTCCGCCTACCTACTACCATCTTTTAACACCTCTCTTCACCCAAACTGCCTACTGTTGTTTTGATTCCTCCCCCCACTACTACCACTTTTTTATGTTTCCCTCGCGTTCTTTACTACACCTACACACATTAAGGCAAAGCCGGGCGCCCCCGCTAAGTATTTTATAAGGTAGATTTTTTTTTGTATTTTAACAAATGCAAGCAACTAAAAGAAAAAAAAAACAACTTTGCACCATCTTCACTAATTGTTGATACTAGTAGTTTTTTTTTTATTAAGATGTATACGTTTCCTTATTTAATAAAGCTTTAAGACGGTTGCATTATCTTACAGCATTTATTGTTTGTAAATAGGTTTATTTCAACGCTGGAACACTTGCTTTCAACCATCCCGGTTATATAATAAACATTCTCGGATGTCTTTAATAATCGCGCGTACGCGTTCATAAATTGGATAAAATGATTGTTCTGACTGCCAGCAGAGTCATTTTTAAGAAATCTGCGAGATGAATATGCAGGACTAACAGACTTGTAAACATATGTGACAGGTCGAAGCGTATGGAATTACTGTGCGTTACTTAGCAACCGTCTGTATTTACACTTTCATAATCATGTTCTTGCACATGCGCAGTAATCTCATCAGCTGCCTGGAGATAGTCATACTATAAAATAATACGTGTGTGTATATATAACAATAAAATTATAACATTGTCGTGCGTGCGATTTTTCTACTCACGGCGCGAGTAACATATTAATAACGTTTTTGATTGACTAGTAATACCACACACGTTTTCATTATTTGTCAGAAGTTGAATAAAAACAATGAATATTAGAAATTTGAAGATAATTTAAAATCATTCATGCTGTTTAACTAAAGTAAACATTTTCTTAATAATTCTTAGTAAATTCTCGCCTATTTAAAGAATGCTGAAAAATAATTTCATATGGAACGGTATAAATAGGCATAAAATCATAAATATTGAAATTTATTTTGCACCAACCTAATAACACTATAGTTTAATATTAGTAAATTAATGACCAATTGATACGTTAATGATAACATTTTTAAAACAGAAAGTACGCATATATAACATCTGACCATACAAATTATATTTTTTTTTGTCTCAGAATTTTTAAAAAATTTTTCGGAAGCTCAAATTGAAAAGAAACATTTTATTTCATTAATATTTACATTGTTATTGTTTTCCATGAAAATAACATTATGAAACACTGTTTGAAAAATGTCTGCATTCTTTCAAATTATGTCTAAAAGCTATTAAAACATGATTCGGTAAAAAGAAATAAAAGATAATATTTAATTAAACTGAAACAAAAGCGAACGTGTAAAGACTTTCGTAAACTACAAGTAGATACATTTATTTTCTAAATGTGTCGAAGAGGATCATGAATACATACTGAGAATTTGTACCATGAAATCTCATTAAAATATGCACATAAGGCATTAAAAACTAAAAAGATATCCGACGCGTGTAAAACAGTCAACAAAAACAAGCACTATCTTTATGAATCGATATTCAACTGTTCTTAAAATAGGATGCGATATGATCAACATAAGGAAACAATAAAAAAATATCAATAATAATCGAAACGTTAGTAATTGTAATAATACTTGTTAATATTTATCATAATATCAAATTATGCAACGTTACATCTTAGATGGAGAGCCATCCTTCTAATAAAAATCAAATCAAAAGGAACAACATTAAATATGTATTGCAGAGAAAGGTTGGTTGGTTGGTTGGTTGGTTGTTTTTGTTTTACGGCAAATCAACCCTATTCGGGTTATTTAATGCCGAATCCAAAGATTTTGAAGAAAAAATATTTAATAGAATATATTTGTTGTTTTCAAGTCGGTTTCTATTTAAGCCATAGTTGGAACAATAACAGGTACTACTAATCCGGGTCAGAGTGGACCTGGGAGCAATGGTAATTAAAGGGTGGCTCCACACTCCCCCAAGCCCACAAGCTGGGGCCTCACCACTGGATATAGTTTAAGGTCATATCCAGGACCCCCATTGAGGGACTTTTACCCTCTGCAGGGAGGGGGGCAGTCGGTGTATTCTAATGCCCCACCGACAGGGCCTGTAGAGGAAGGAAAACGTCCAGTTGCCAATATTAATTGCTGACGTGCCAAATCAGGATTAGTTTCAATCCAGTAAAAAGGAAGTTTTGGTGGTAAAGAATTCCAGGTAAGTAATAGAAAGACAAACAAAAATGCAAGTACTGATACAGTCAGGATCAGCACTTGCTGCTTCTTCTATGATAACTATAACTACAGTAAATAAAATTACTTACAATAGAGAACAATATTTAGGAAACACAAACAATTCAAGAATAGATATCAAAGAATTATAATCAATAATAACGCATCGATAAAATTACTGAATCTATTTTAATATAAATGTGAAGAAAAATAAGCCACCACTAATAATGTTTGTGTTCAAAATATATTCTTTTATATATACGATGATGCAAATAATATGTTCAGGGTGGATTCAACAATTTAGAAAGAATTTATAATTTTTATATTGCATTAAGTTTTTTAAAAAATATAAAGTCTAAGTAAAACATGATGGAATAGCAGGTGTAACTACGGTTTCAATATAAATAGTCATAGGAAATATGTCGGTAAAGTTTACTATTAATAAAAAACATTAAACTCGAATGCTTAAAATAATAAAGGAAGAAAAACAAACATAACATTCGAAATAAAATAAAAAGAACAACAACGCCTCATTAGGGGAATAAATGTGGGGCTTCTAATTTACTCTATCCTTCCACTAAACACCATATATATAACACTTTCCCCACTGCTTCCAACGTAATAGATGTATGGAAACTAAAGCCGCTTTCAGGACTGCCAGTAACCATTGTAAGAAAGTAATAAAGAACGCAAGAGAGTTATATGCTCAGTCCGTCAAGTCCAAAGTTGCTGAGCAGCGGCTTGGTTCCCACCAGTTTTGGCAAATTGCAAACAGAATCGTGAACAGAAGCGTGTGCTCTATCCCAACTATCATCAATGAACCTGAGTTAATCTCGTCAGCATCAGACGAAGCAAAACACTTTGCCAAGAACTTCGCAGCCAATTCAACCCTTGTCGACCAAGACCGCCACCCCCCGATATTTCCTCCTGTATCAGAAAACACTATATGATATACAAATATCTGTATGTTATGTTGCCAAGCTAATCAAAAACCTCGATTCCAGTAAAGCAACCGGCCCTGACGATATTCCAATTATAGTACATCAAAAACTTCAACCAGAACTAGCACCCATACTTACAAAACTGTTTAAACGTTGTCTTAAGGATAATTGGTTCCCATCACCCTGGAAAATCTCATCAGTATGCCCTGTATTTAAGAATTCAGGTGATCGTTCATCCCCCTCTCAGTACAGGCCAATAAGTCTCCTGTGTGTCATGAGTAAGTTGCTGGAATCTGTGTTAAATAGAGAAGTAATCAACCATCTCAGCAAAAATAACCTTCTTAGTGACACACAATATGGTTTCCGTTCTGCTAGATCTACAGCAGATGTGCTTACAGTTATATCTCATAGGATTAGCGAATCTCTCGACAGAGGCAACCTTTCTAGGGCAATTGCTCTTGACATATCAAGGCCTTTGATAGGGTATGGCATAAAGGTTTACTTCACAAGATCTCCAGCTATGGTATTGCTGGAAATGTCTTCTCAATTATTAAATCATTTCTCTCTGATAGGTTCATAAGAGTAGTAGTTGATGGGCGAAAATCAGAAGCTCACAGTGCAAAAGCTGGAGTCCCTCAGGGGTCGATCCTGGGCCCAACTCTTTTCCTGATCTACATTAATGATCTTCCAAATCACATCCTTACATCATTCGTAGACATTTTTGCTGATGACACTACCATCTATGGTAGCACATCTAAGACAGTAAACGACCAAGTTCTCTCCGATTCTCTCTCCTCTGATCTTGATCACGTAGTACAATGGGGAAAGGGGTGGCTGGTTTCTTTTAATGCATCTAAAACCAAGCTTCTATCTTTACATCATCAACGTTCTGATCCCCATCTGCCATCAATTAAAATGAATAGCTCTCGTCTTGGGGAGGCCTCAAGTTTTGACAGGCTTCTGGGCTTGACCTTTACTCCTGATCTTAAATGGAATACGTACATCAAATCTGTTGCCAAGGCCGCTGGAAAAATGGTCGGATCCTTCTATCGATCCAGTAGATATCTCACTACTGATGCCATTCTCTATCTATATAAGAGCCAGATACGTCCAAGGATGGAGTACTGTTGTCACATATGGGCAGGAGCTGCTAGAAAAGACTTGTCTTGCCTTGATAGGGTTCAAAATAGACTTCGTGGCCTGGTGGGAGATGTCCTTTTCTCTTCCCTGCAACCTCTGTCTCACAGAAGAGATGTTGCGAGTTTGTCTCTGCTTTATTGTTATTTTCATGAAAAGTGTTCAACTGAGCTTCAATCTATGGTCCCCCCTCGCCAAACTTTCACAAGAAACACTAGACTAGCTGAAAACATTATCAATAATTTTCCCCACTCTTTATCTGTACCTAAACCTAAACATAGATTCCATGATCCAAGCTTCTTTCTTAGAACTGCACGCCTGTGGAATTGTCTTCCGTTTTCCTGCTTTCTATAATATCGTTGTCTTCAAGTCCAACGTGAACAAATTTCTGATGAGCCGTTCCACTAAAGTTAACAAATTTACCGAACTTCCATTACTATCGATTGCTATATTGTCCTTCTGACTACTCTACACCCATTAACCCTTATCCTTGAGTGCCCTATCGGCCTTGATAAGTGGTGATGTTTATGTAAAAAATAAATATTATATACATTATATATATATATATATATATATATATATATATATACACATAACTATTATATATACACATATCTATTGTGGGGGTGTGCGAATGAAGTTAAAAATATTATTTTGAAAACAACTTTCAGGGCTTGCAGGAATACTTATTTGCTTTATACATCCATTAAATACTAGAAATGTATATTATATATATATATATATATGTATGTATATATATATGTATATATATATATATATATATATATATATATATATATATATATATATATATATATATATACTCCGCGTCGAGTGCAAATTCAATATGGCGCAATGGAAAAATATAAAGGTAACCGCAGCTTCTCTTCTAATTTTCGGATAATCACTATGTCAAATCACATTTTAATTCCTTTTGACGGATTGATTGTTGCTATTTCTTCTGATGAGTTAAGGGCATAATAAATTCACTAATTGATATAATAATGAAGTGATTGATTTTCGGCTACGAAACAGATGCTGTCAAGAATTGTAAAAATCAAGTGATTTAAAAGTAATAAACTATAAGATTGTCAACATCATGAATTTTGGAATATAAATTTTTGTCATCTGTTCTATATATTGCTCTGTAATCACGTTGAGATTCCTATATAAGGATTGTTATGATATATTTCTACAGAAATATATATATATATATATATATATATATATATATATATTTCTACAGAAATATATATATATATATATTTCTACAGAAATATATATATATATATATATTTCTACAGAAATATATATATATATATATATATTTCTACAGAAAAATATATATATATATATATATATATATATATATATATATATATATACTCCGCGTCGAGTCGTAGAAATATCCAGGTTGATATCCTGGACAGCATTAATTCATTGCATATAGGATAAGGTACTGATGGGGAAACATGCGCTCTACTGTATACTCTGTCCCGTGGATATCATCTGACCCGACAAAGGTTAGCAGTAAATGTATATTTGCTCCTACACAATACCTTCAACACTATAAATAAATACATAAATAAATAAATAAATCATCTGTGTGGATTTCCGAGCAAGTTAGTTGTTGTGGCGGAAGCTCCTGCCTCTAATCTTCGGGAGAGTTCAACACACACACATATATATATATATCACATAGATTACTAGCAGTTCAGCCCGACTTTGCTCGGGCGCGATGTACTGTTCATAACTTTATGTGCATATGTATATTTTTTATATTAAAAAGTTTGACTCCTGTCCACGTAACCTACATCTGAAACTACAAGTGTTTAGACCCGAAATTGGCGGAGGAGTTTGGTAGAGTCTATGAAGATCAACGCTTTCAACTTTGACCTCTTGAAAGCCAAATTTTATCCTAAAATCTGATTAAAAACCTTGCTGAGGTCTGATTACCCTTATGTAAAATTCCAAAATTGGCTGAATAGTTTGCTAGATACTGCAAAAGTAAAATCTGTTGAACTTTGGCCCCTTGGCAGCCAAATAATCTGCCAAAACCCGATAAAAAAAGCTTGCGCTCTTTCTAAATACATCTTTTGTAAAATTACAAATGTTTAGATAAAAAAATCGCTGAGTAATTTGGAAGAAACCGCAGAGATTATTGTTTTGGGCTCAAATCAAATTAAAAAATTGATCCATATCCAACTAATCTACATCTAAAATTTCAAGTGTTCAGACCTAAAATTGGCGGAGGAGATCGGTAGAGTTTTCAAAGGTCAAATACTTGAATTTTGACCCCTGTCATAAAAATTTCTGGCCGAAACCGATTAAAAAGATTTTACCAACTCTCAATACCCTTTATGTCAAATCGCGAGTCTAGACTGAAAATTGACAGAGTAGTTTGGTAGGGAAATGTACACTGCGCGAGCCTTATCTAGTCCCGCAGAAACACGCGTTCGCATCTCAAGCTATATTACTTGCCATATATATACGCGCACACGTCCACACACGTGCGTATATACACTCACATTCACGTGTATATACACACACACGCTAACGTACTCACATGTACGCACACATGGGCAACATCACTTCCCCTTTCAAAGGAAATCCACACATGCGCAAAAGACTACCGGAAACATCTATAAAAGCAAGAGCAATAAGCTGTTTCTTTCTTTTCGGACCAGCTTCGGAGATAAACGGTCTACGGACCAACACCGTGCACTTTAGGCGCGCGCGCCTCAAGCCACCCGCTACTATGCGTGGGACAAGAGTTAACAGGCAGTACGTACACCTTATACGCTTTCTCTCTCCATGAACTGGATTGACATTCTCACTCTTTTTCTCTCTATATATACAACTTGTGCCTGAGAATACCTTCATGTAGCTGACTGCTTACATGGCGCACAGCTTTACTGATGTCAACTTTTTCTTTGTCTACACGCTGGACTGTCATTCCCATTTCCACTACATTGCTCACTCCTTTTTCCACGCGCGAACAAACGATAGTGACCCGAACATGAGATAAACACATTTCCTTTTCTTTCTATATCACCAGTCCCGCCACAGACGATGGTGACACCCGCTCGGACATGAACGCGTGTTATACCTAAAACATTTATTCTTCAACAGTAAATAAACGACATATTTTATCCAGTAATTGAGTTTTTGTTTCCTTCATTCCATTCGTTTCATTAATTTTTTTGTAAAGGGATTAGGATATATATATATATATCCTAGTCCTCAACAACACACACGCATACAATTTCACTAATATATATATATATATATATATATATATATATATATATATATATATATATATATATATATATATACATACACACACACACACACACATAAATATGTGGAATGGGCTGCTGCAATAATTATTGAAGTTTAAAGACAAATTTTTATTCGATAAAGTTGTTAAAATATATGCACTAAACTTTAGAAAACCGTGTAAACTGTTAAATTGTAGCAAAGTTTTAATATTAACAATGCTATACGTAGAACCATTCTCCAATTCTTGCAAAGCAAAACACAACGTTAGCACGCTAGCAAAATTCTGGTGGCCTAAATATACCACCCCTACCCCTTAGCATACCACTGCAATATTAGTCTTTACTCTCATCGAGTGATCAAGAATTTTATAGTATATCATCTGTGTTAGTTTGGATGCAGTGCTAGAACCAATATTCTACATGCGTGTGTGTATTATATTACTAAATTGTATCTTTAATTTGAACAGATCATAGGGACTGACGAAAGGAAACTAGTCAGAAGACGTTTAATAATTTTCGCACTGAACCGTTATGAATGTGGCAGTCGCACGGTACAGTGACTCGCTCACTATCGTCTCCGCGTCTTAGCGATAGACGCAAAAGGCTTGTGTACATTCACGTAAGCACATCAACTTTCCACCTAATAAGTTGTCAAGTAATATCAACAACAAGCGAATGATTCTGAAGATATTCATTACGGCTTCCTACGAAGCTGACAGACATTGTACAGTTCAATATTATGTAAATGCAGACCTGTTCATGCTTTCTCTACTTGTCAATGATCAAGAGACTCTTAGCCTTACCGACGAAGACTGGTTTGCCGGTTGTTGGGTTTTATGCATGCCAACCGTCGTTGGGTCATTTTGTTCGGAAAACGAGGAATGACGGCAGCTAAATAGTTAAAGGAAGGATATATGGGGGTTCAAGTTCGAATTCAGTTCGTTCCCCAGAAAACCTTTTATTTTTGGGTGTCGTCAACCTACCTGGTAAGTTTCGTAAGTGCCCGACGTATTTCTAAAAGTGTGTTTAACGAGAAAAATATTAGGGAAACGTATGCCAACAATATAATCAATTAATTTATACGAAATGTATAGATTCCGGAAGTGCACGCATGTTTTGAAAATAATTTAGTGTATGTTAAAGTTTTTTGAACGTATAAAGGGTGACCCCCCAAAACGGGCCCCAACTCTAATTAGGCCCCGTGTCTTAGTGTTTTGTCCGAATGAAATGAAATTATGGCCATAACTAGTATATTATATTCAAAACATCACATCAAAACACTAGGGTCTTTGGTCCTTTTCTCCGTTCTACAGCATATGTTCTAGATGGCCTTTTTTTACATGGGGTCACCACTTATCAAGGCCCGAAGGTCACTCAGGGATAAGGGTTATTGCGTGTACAGTAATCAATGAGATAGTATTGTAGTAATCATTAGTATTGGGAGTTTTGATAGAGTGTCTTACTTATTAAGGGGCGGTTTGTCAGGAGTTTGCTCATGTTGGACTTGAAGACGTCCAAGTTGTAGTCAGGTGGGAAGCAGGCAAGCGGCAGAGAGTTCCACTGGCGTGCAGTTCTAAGAAAGAAGCTTTGCTCCTGGAATATACGTTTCCATTTAGGCACAGATAAAGAGTGGGGGAAATTATTGACAGTAGTTTCAGCCAGACGGTGTTTCTCGTGAAAGATTGGAGAAGGGTGACGAGAGATTGGAGCTCAGCCGAGCATCTGCCATGGAAATAACGATAAAACAAAGACAGGCTCGCAACGTCTCTTCTGTGGGAGAGAGGTTGCAGGGAATAGAATTAGGCATCCCCCACTAAACCACGAAGTCTCCATTTAGCTTTTGTTATTTTTGGGTCACCCTGTATTACTTTTTTATCCCTGCCTAAACCGTAGACTCCATGAACAATCCTTCTTTCTCAGAACTGAACATCTGTGGAATTCTGTTTTGTTTTCCTATTTTCCAACTGAATACAATATGGTGGTCTTCAAGTCCAATGTAAACAAGTTCTTGATGAGCCATCCCCTTGATCCAATTTACTCAATTTCCACTACTAACAATTACTACGACATTTTCACGTTGACAACTGTACACTAACTTACCTTAATCCTCGAGTGGCTTCCGGGCCTTGATAATTGTTGACTCCTTTGTAAAAAAATGTCATTAAAACCGATTCAATAACTGATATTTTTTTAATTAACTTATAGATGGAATTTAAAAAATGAAATACCACTCCGTGTTTAGAATAAACTAAAAAGTGAACCTATACTCCAGTTTCAAAATTGCGGCTTCACCACTTGATCCAATTTTGCGTCATGCTTAGCAGTGAAAGTGAGGGATGAGTAGTTTATAGGGTTAAGAAAAGTAAGCAGGATAAAACGTAGAAAACTATGGGAGAAGTGAATTCCCGGGTTCTAGAGAGGCGTGGAAACGAACACCTTACTAAAGCGTGCCAGATGCAGTTTAGTGCCGCGCTCGTAAAAATTGAAAGCAGTAAACTTTAAGTCTGCAGGTACTAGAAATGCGCAATAAACAAATCAAATTGAAACCACGTTCCTGTCAAAAGATGGCACTTTTACTATGTCTTAGATTTAAATTTTATATCTCTATTCAACCGCACATACACTCTTTCTCACATCCATATCTCTATATGTATGTACATGATAAACTCCTAAAGAGATCATTATACATTTTATGCGTTCAAGAGTATGTTATGTAGGCTATATTTAGTTTAATGTACTTCTAAAGAAAAAAGGGGATAAAGAGTGAGTAGAACGCATTCATGTACAAAATGGTAATAAGTATCAGAAGTAAAACGTATATACCGACACATGACATCTGGCAATATGATTCATACGAAACCCGTGGTTTAACGAATTAAGGACTTCATAAAATTTCGATTGTTAGTAATACTGCTATCGACAGAGGTCCAATCCTTGGTGCGGACAGTACTCAGAATAAAATTGCGAATTTCTTATGACTTTTAGAGTTAGTATCCTCACGAAAAAAAAAACGATTTTTATCATATATTTAATTAAAGAAATTGATGTATAAAGCCAGTTAATGGTGGCTAAGTTCTTAATGACATGGACTGAGAATCTGAGTGTGCAAGTTTTGAATCCTGTTCCTTTCATAAAAAAACACTTTTACTTAGAATATCGGCACGAAGTAAATGGTCCGTCGTTTAAGTAGCTGAAAAGACACCATGTTCATAAAACATCGAAAGAAACAAAGATGGCTATGTTCAATCACAAATAATCGCTTCTACACTATCTACAGATAAATCATCAGGAGTTTTTTTTTATACCAGGATGTTATATTACGTATTCCTTGAGGAATAATCCCTGCAGACACGATCAACCTATTCCAGCTTTATATACTTTAAATACTAACATAATCAAATAACAAAACATTTACACATTGTATATCTTTATATAAAAAAGGGTTTCTTGTTCATTTCTGGGGATTGGTATCAAAGTTTTTTTCTGAAACTCTCTCTCTCTCTCTCTCAGACAAGTAGCTGGAACATGTCCACACAAAAGAGACTACCATTTCATTTTAAGATTCTCTTTGTTAACCTGATTATTGATCACATTTCATTATTTATGAATAGTTTCTGATCGGATCATCAGACATGATATTCTAACGTCTATATATCTCAGGTTATTATATAGGTGTTAGTTATAAACCGTATCGGCCAAGTTCTAAATCATTTGTCAACGGATACCATTTACGTGTATATGGGATCATATGAACAACAGACCATACGTTACATAATATGCAATAATTCTTCTATTGTTAAGCAATATCTAACGTACCTCTATAGGGAGTCACGTTTTTCCTGCAAAGGTCAGCATCTGCCTACCGTTATTTATAATCCGACTGACATGGCAAATCGTCAAATTATAACAAATTTGCAAAATGATGCAACACAAAATATTACAGATCAAACGTCATCGCCGCTTATAAGTCGTATTTACATTCATCTGCTTTCTTTTCGTTCAGGTTATTAGTGTTTATAAGAATAAGTAATTCCACCGTATAAAAGATAGGGTCTGTCTAGGCGCAATAGCTCTAGGTATACCACAGTTGTAAAAATAGAGTTTCTAAGACAAGTTTCTATTAATTGTTATTTAAGTTACAGTAGGATTGCTCTGACTTTACTTCAATAAGAGCCAGATGTATATACCATGGCTGAGGCATTAGACAGCAAGATGTTTATTCGCATATTACCAGCCTTTACTCGAACGACTGCGTGGATCCTGGAGTTTATATTCGCTTACACAAGTTGCTATATGCAATGCTATCTTTTAGGTGTGTAAATTATTTTAATTTTAAGAATAGAGTGAGTATATAATCAGTCTCTCTTAATATACAAGTTCGAACGAAAAATTTATCGCCCTAACGAAAACAACACGACAGCGTAATTTAAAAACTTATTGAAAAATCAATTCAGATAATTTGATTATGTAGTACAACTGAAATATATTTAGTGTAGCCGCATTTAGCCTCAATCACTGCCTTGATACGGGTCTGGAACTGATACACGAGGGATGGCGGCGATCAGGCTTACTTTGGTATTGTGGGAGGATATGTTCGTGGTGTTCTCGACGTATGTCTTAAGCAAGTA
The DNA here is from genome assembly GCF_053919585.1 of Euprymna scolopes. Classification (NCBI taxonomy): domain Eukaryota; kingdom Metazoa; phylum Mollusca; class Cephalopoda; order Sepiida; family Sepiolidae; genus Euprymna; species Euprymna scolopes. The sequence goes on from NC_136504.1 coordinate 92,068,023, forward strand.
ATCGAGCCATTCAGATCGGTGGAGGAGGGGGGCTGTGAGAGAAGAGTACAAAGTCGTAGTGCTATTTCTGAAGGCAAACCTGGATTTCTTTGGGCATGTGGGACGGCGCCGAGACCTGCGTCCAAACCCAGTGTTTGCCATCCAGATATACTTTGGTGTTGACTTTCAAGCCGACTTCGAAGATGTGAAGTGGCATTATATGGTTAACACTTGAAACCATACCAAAGACCATTACTCTGAGCGGCCACAGCGTTGATCCGTTCCCTCAAGCGTTGAACCGTCATGAGTTACACTTTGATTGTGCTGGCAACGCCCCTGTTGCCATAACTTGGATCGACAGAGAGCATGAGTTGTACAACGGCGCATCTTCGATATCGCTCGTTGAAGATTGTGTCACTTTCAGCCATGACAGAATGTTCCTATCTCTCTTTGAATTTGTATTTGACCAACCAGTAGATGGTCTGCAAAAATAAAAGGAATCCACCATAAATTAAAACATGTAGTCTAATATTATCTGTGCCAAAATCAAAACGCAGATTCCATGAACAAGGCTTCTTTCTTAGAAGTGCAACTCTGTTCCGCGTGCATGTTTTCCACCTGACTACAACCTGGATGTCTTCAAGTCCAACATGAACAAATTCCTGATGAACCACCCCCTTAAGACATTTTATCAAATATCCAATACTAACGTACTGTACAAGCAATAACCCTTATCCCCGAGTGGCTTCCAAGCCTTGATAAGTGATGAACACCTTGTAAAAATAAATAAAAAATAATCTAGGGCGACAGTTGATCTTTTCATCTCATAATGCCAATATAACACGATACAAATGTAGATTTCAAATTCTGTTGAATCATTTGCATACAAAGATATATAATACTTGTCGTTCTCAAAGGGGCCATCAGCGATGCTAAACATGTTTTACTACCCTAATAATTATTAGCTAGAGAGAAAAGTATAATGAGTGGAAAGATCTTATATCATCTGATGTGCCATACCCTAGGATGTAATATATTCATTTTCAAATTTTCGAAATGGTTTTACAGTTCATTACGAACACTAGAACAAAATTCAATAGCTCCAAGAACATTCTAAATTGTGTAAACGTGATCTGCTTTTTAAAGATATCAGCATTTAATAATGCGAGGCAAAATTGAATTGATACACCTTAGCGGAAATGTGCGCTCCGTAGAGTGTTATTCTAATTATTTCAGTTTACATTATGCCAATTCTAACGTGACATGGCTTATGAGAATTTAATGTAATACGGATGTTTTTTTGTGATAGAAAAAATAAATCATGATTCACAGGATAGTTAATTACTTCTAGATGTAATAGTTTTACCGAAAATTTCAAGATTATTTATACCTACACAAATAGGTAAGAATACGTTTCCTTTAAATGTTTTTTGATTCAAAATATAAATTATTTCTTGCTAGTTAAATGTTATTTTAAAATGTATCCGTGGACATATGTTCGTCTTTTAAGACTCATTCCTTGCGGGAATCGAAAGCATCACTGCAGAGTCTGAACCTGAAGCTCTACTGTTGAGTTAACTTGAAATTGTGCAGAAACGTACTACATTTTTATAAATGTAGTGAGTGTTTACGATACTATTCTATTATACGCAATAACATTTTTATCTAAATGCAAGTTATTCGTAATTTTACCTTCACTAATG
>NC_136504.1:92077204-92149704 GCF_053919585.1 Euprymna scolopes
CTGAAGTTTATTGATCATCAGGGAATACCAGACAAAACACTCGGAAAGATTAACTAACTAAAAGACAAACTATGGAGATCATCACTGATCGGAATATACATGCGACTGGTAGGGGGTGGACGCTGGTAAATGCAACATTCAATGGAAAGTTTTCTTATTGAAGGAAGCAGGCTGTAGTAAGTAAGAAAGGCTAATGAGAAACAATAGGCTAGAAATAACATCAGCTGATGTAGATGAATGCAAGTGGATTATGTAAATGAGTAAATAAGGTATATAAACATATGACATGAATAAACAGGATGAAAAGGAAGAGCGTGCACGTACAATATCTACACGTTGGATTCGTATGTATAAAATAATGCACGCTCAAAACGCAGATTAAATTTCAATTAACGGAATTTGTTAACATTTAAAAACAATGATATTAGAACCATTAATTTTAAGGTTTTCCTAAAAAGCCTATATAATATTAAATTTTTGTTTGTCAGTTTTCACCATGAACTTATTACATGATGTGGTGAGAGGAAGGGCGAATTTTACAAAAAATGTGGTAAGTACGAAATAGTGTTATATTGTAATATGAGGTACTTAGTGGATATTCTTAACGTGGTTTGGAACATGGAAAAGAAAATCATGGGGTGAGATAATTGGTATATCGTGTGGAGAAGGATAATAAAGGATGAAGGAATTGTGAGAGGCGAGTTAAAAGAAAGAGATGTCGTGTGAGGATGCTGACAGAAGCAGTGTACTAAGCTGATAACATAAATTAAGACTAAACCCTGAAACAGTCGCCATGACAACAAAAGCTTTAATTTGCAGCACAAGTGTTTGAGACAGTGACCTGTGTGTGTATTTTCAGCAGAATTATATTTCGTTCTAACATTTGGTAAATCCCACTAACTCTTGGTCAAATAGAGGCAGATAACGTATTTAAACTCAGAGTGTATTTGCAAAGTATACCCTTACACTCAGAATAAAGTTAAGTTATGAATGTAATGTAAAACTAACAAGTCATGATTAGTTTGTAATGATATCATAGCTGCCAATTTAATAGATACCCGAAATATGGTAATTGTTTAAATGCTTTATGTATACGTTGAAAGTTGATTTTTCTTCTAGAGACGATTTTTTTCAGTAAATGAAACAAAAAACTTCTTACTGCATCATGTAGGGACACAAATCAATAAAATCCCGTTTAATATAAAATAACGTGGTTCATCTTTACTTAGCAAGTTGTCAAACGTATCTAACATGTTGAAAACATTAATTGTATCACTAACTTTTAGAAAAACTGCTTTATAGATACATATATATTATCATCTAATTATTGATTTATATTTTTATCAAAACAAGAATATTTTGTCTTCATTATAAATCATTAGAATTGCTGTATACGATTAAACAGTGATGCATGACCTGAGATTCGGATCTCAGTCACCACTGATTGTTAAGATCTTAAGTTTAAATGAAATCTATACGCCCATCGATTCATCTGCAAAGATGGGAACATTATATATATATATATATATATATATATATATATATATAGGAAATGCTTTTTGTGTTTATATAAAACTGCACAATATAAATATATATTTAATGATTATGTAATCAAACATAAAACATAGATATACGAGGGGCGTTCCAAAATTATTTTTTCAGCCTGAATGGATCAGAGGAGATTGCAAATTGTATTGATACCTTTACTCGATGTATGCGTTTATACTTTGAAAGTTTCATAACTGTGGTTTAGACATCGACGGTATGATACTTTAAGAAAACACTTCTTGTAATGGACGCCTATCGAAGAAGATACGCGTTATTGAATTCCTCCGTGAGGAAAAATTGAATTGTAGGCTTAGAAAAGCCTTTTTCTTTTTAACACAATATTCACTCGTTTATCAAGAAGGAACTCATTTAATATTTGATATTACACCAATCAAAACGCTCAATATATATATATGCTATATTTTATGATGCAAAATGTATCTTGGAAACCATTTTAAGTTTAACGTACACTATAATGGGTTAGCAAATCGACTATATACGGCATAATCCCGTTGACACACCGGTTCCCGTCATATCACCGAAGTTAAGCAACGTTGAGCCTGGTCATTACTAAAATTGGTGACCAATTTGAAAATGCCAGGGGCTGTATGTCGGAGGACGCCAACACCTCCCTGCAATAATTGCAAAAAAAACAAAATTAAAAAAAAAACGTCGACATCTCCCTGACAGGGATATAAATGCGACTGGGGACCGCTTGTGAAATACTCCCATGAAACTTCCTCCTTCGGGGGAGGCCGATTAAACCCGAATAGGGTTAGTGATGACGCAGTTACAGTTTTTTAGCTAATCGATACGCCTAGTTCGTATTCTATTGCATCCGCCATATTTAGTATTTTTGAGTAAGTAGAGTGGTAGGCCATAGTCAAGGGCGATCCAAAGACTTTTTTAATTAGCTACTACACAGAGACATTCAGAAGGTTACTTCACGTTCCCGTTGAATCTTATAATACCGAGGAATTTTGCAAGCGGGCATGAAGAACAATGTTAAAGTCGTTACTATGACTCGAACGATCAGCCAAAACATATGCAAAATATGCCAGTCATTAAGAATTGTATAGAATCACAATATTCAAATTAGTTATAACTTGTATCCAATAAAACAATTACAATTACTTGTGTTATTAAATAAGTATTTAGTTTCAGCATTTATTGACCAGCAAAACGGTTGATATATAGGAAACTGAAAAGCCATTTAAAATAAAAACGATTTATTGATTAATATATGTGTATATATATAGATATATATATACACATATATAGTAATTTATAAAATATATATGGCGATTAAGCTACACTTAATATATATATATATATATATATATATATATATATAGCATTATGAATTTCATTGTTTATAAAAAAAATATAACATTATGAATTTCATTGTTTATAAAAAAGGAAATACCTGGCTATAGCGGGCGGTTAAATCGGGCGTAATATTCTAAATCTATCGACTAAGATGAGAATAAAAGCTCTAAGTGTTCAAACGATACAAATTTTTATCCTTATACAATAAGCAAGTGAAACTTAAAGGCTGCGCATAGTCAAGGCCAGATGAATCAATAAATGCGTCATGCTTTCTACGATTTGACGAACCTAGACGACAAATCAGAAAAACTAGTTTGAGCAGTTATTTACCGAGCATAACGGGAGTAAACACATCTTTACACAAATATGAATTTGTTTGCTCAAAACTGGCTTCACTAGAAAGGTACACAATTTGCCCATTTCGAATGTTTAGTTGGCCTGCTCCTCTTCGCAGAACAACAATTTCATGGTCACAGACAATTTGGAAATTAGCATCAAGGAAATATCGATTTTCATCATAGATTTCATAACCTTGTGTAATACGAATTCAGAATATCGAATATCGTATTGAATGCTAAAGTCTTATCGTTGTTCTGACTGATCGAGTTATCATTTGTTAGTTAATATATATATATATATGATTGATGCAAAAATAATGTTTCTTGACACACACACATATATATATATATTCATATCTGATGAGAACGACATCATTTTCGCACTAACATTGTATATATATATATACATATATATATATATATATTTCTTAACTAGCATTGAAGTAGAAATGCTTTTTTTTACAATTGAATTTTTTCAAAAGTACTGCAAACAAATTCAACGCATAAATGGAAACTATAAAAGGAGATATTAGAAATACCAGATATGGACTCAGTAGTAGAGAATAAGGATTTTATAGAGTCCTGTTTACAGACCATACTTGGTTCAGCCGAGTTGATGTGTTGGTAACGACAACATACGTGTATACATAGTTTGTCGGCTGTGTTCAGAAATGGCTGGCACGTAAGGAACATTAGATTGAATGGCATACATTTTTCATTAATTTTGTTCGTTGTTTATAAGTGTTTATGTTATTGCGTTCAGATGACAGGCACACTACGGATATATATATATATATATATATATATATATATATATATATATATATATATATATATTTGGTTTCACGAGTACATTTACATGCCGCTACACATTTACGAGCATGTTTCGCTAAGTTAGTCACAAGTAACTAAGAGCTCTTACATCTTCAGGCTATATTGCCTATGAGCAAGTTTAGTCCATAATCACAAAACTAAATTATCAAAAGGTCACATCACGTGTTATTAATAAAAAAAATAACGGGCTTTTATATACCTGAAGAAGACCGAAAAAGGAGATTAATATTTGTATAACATAGAAAAAAAACGAAAAAAAAAGAGTTAACGAGTAAAGAATTAAAAAGAAAGGGAAATTAAAGAAAAAGAAAAAGATAAAATGAGTGCAAAGAGTGCAGGTAAAAAGAATAACAAGTAATAAAAAAATAATATATAATTAATATCAATATAAACCTACTGGTGATAGAAATATAAGATAAAACTAGAAAAATCTACAAAGTCGTCAGATTGAAAAATCATTGTTATAAAACTATTATATCTTTTTATCGAAATAAAAATAAAATAAAAAATATAAATAAAATGAAAAATAGAAGGCTATGAATAAAAATAAAGAAATAAATTAAAAAACATAAGCAAGAAAAAAAATATATATATGTGTGTGTGCATGTGTGTCAGCTGTAAACGAATACCCAGGAAAACAAGCTAGACATTTAACGATACAATTCTGCCGGCTACCAAAGTAAATTGTTCAACGATTAAACATACAAAGTAGTAGGTTGAAATAGATCTGAGTTAAGAATGTAAATTTACTTTAACTTGCTGGTTGCTATCTATATAAAAGCCAAGTACGGCCAAGGATGGAATACTGTTGCCATATCTGGGCAGGAGCTGCCAAAAACAGCCTATCATGCCTTGACAGAGTACAAAATAGACTTCGTGGTTTAGTGGGGGATGCTCTTTTCTCTACCCTGCAACCCCTCTCCCACAGAAGAGACGTTGCGAGCCTATCCTTGTTTTATCGTTATTTTCATGGCAGGTGCTCGTCTGAACTCCAATCCCTGGTCCCCCCTCGCCAAACTTTCACGAAAATCACCCGTCTAGCTGAATCCACTGTGAAAAATTTCCCCCACTCTATATCTGTGCCTAAATCAAAACGCGGATTTCATGAGCAAAGCTTCTTTCTTAGAACTGCACGCCTGTGGAACTCTGTTCCGGCTGCCTGCTTCCCTCCGGATTACAACTTGGATGTCTTCAAGTCTAATGTTAACAAATTCCTAATGAACCGCCCCCCTAATTAAACACTTCATAAAATCTCCTCACTAACGTGATGTACTTGCAATAACCCTTATCCCTGAATGGCTTCCGGGCCTTGATAAGTGGTGATCACTGTGTAAAAAAAAAAAAAAAAAAGTGAATGAAATAATTAACAAGGATTCACTATCGTAGTAATCTACTAATGCTACCATCACCGTTACAACCACTAACTACAAATGATAATAATGTGTATTGCTACTCAAATGTCAGTGAAGATCGATAGTCACCGCTGACTAGAAATGAATGGTACGCGGCCAATACAATAACAAATTTATCTTCAAAGCTTACTAAAAGAGGTGGAGAGTACTGAAAAACTAGAAAGACTTGTTCTTACAAGTGATTTGTAACTGGCTGACCGAAATATACTCATGAATGTGCAGAGTCATATTAACGCTTATGTAAAACAAATAAAAATTTATCTCCCCCTACTTTGGTATGGACCATTCTTGTATTAAGCTTGTTAAAACTTCACTGGTTGCGTTACCTCTGGATAATATTAACCTTGAATTAAATATAATGATCACAGCGTCTTATCAGATGAGTGCCACTCCTTCAGTCACTGAACGTTCATGTGCCCAAATATGTCTCTTCAGTCCTGCCAGCTACTTACACACCCTGAAACAGACATGACACTGACGACGGCCACTAGTTTAGATGAACTGGTATTACTGTGCGCTTTCATGTGATTAACAAGACCTGCCTTGGACAACAGATCCCGGTCACACATCTCACAGATCCAGATATATCCATGATTGGGCAGCAAAGTTTTGGGGTTTCCTACATGTTCTCTTGAGCTTCGCTCAGTCTATCTTGGCCAAGTTCTCCGTATATTAGTGCCCTTCACTGCTTATGATTATACGCTAGAGACTTACAACTGTCAACGAACACATGAAAGTTCACCGAAATCTCTTTGATGCTATCACGAAAACGTTATTTAGGCTTGTGCTAGGGGTCTGTTACCAAGAAAGATCTCACCATAAAACACCTCTTTTGGGAGTCGATAGTAATGAAGCCGGGCAAGATGACCCGCCCAACACATCTGGTTCTTAATAATAATGGTAGCAATACTAGTACTTTTGGCCTTATTTAAGACATATATATATATATATGTATATATATATATATATAATAGTTTTAAAACAAACAAAAACAGAAAATAAACAAATAAATAAATTAAATAAACATGAATATACATAAACGATCACATATGTATATATATGTGCATATATGTATGTACACACATATATTTATATATAAACTAACAATAAAAAAATAACCTAGTTTTAAAACAGATCCTTTGCCCGATAAAATGCATGCCCATTGGCTGATAGGAAGGGTGCGGTGGACACTAGAAAGCTGATTTGTTAACTAAAATCTCAATAGAAGAGGAGCATATAAAAACGATAAACAATGACAAAATTCGCGCATAAGCCTGAAGAGTCCTAGAGTGGATGAAACACGGAATATTCAGTGTAGCCTAATCGCCATATATATTTTATAAATTACTATATATATATATATATATATATATATATATGCAATTTTATAACGGTTCAGTAGGTATCTTATATAAATAAAACAAAATATTTGTCTAATAGATTACCTCTTTTACTACAGATCACATAACATTGAATTTAACAGGAAATATTAATCATACACCAAGGATTGTTTATAATGAGAAAAATCATTGATTAATGTGATGATAAATGTTTCTGTAGGGTTAGCATAAACGCTAGGTAACTCGTGATAAACGAGGGAACACGACTGAAACGCGAAATATTTCGATTCTAGCTGATTGAACCCAAACCATTTTATAAACTTTTGAAACGCGTACTATATAATAGGAATTGGCTCTTCAATATTAAATACGACATCTGCATGAATTACAATATATTTAAGCGTATTTTACAAGCGAAAAAGTCGGATTCTGCTCCTAGTCTTTCATAATATTATTACCTGGAACATTTCTCTATTGAAGATTTATTCTTTTTAATTATCAACGAGGAACAAATGACAACCGATTATTTAAAGTTATAGCAACTGCTCTATGAATTCATTTTTAAATACAATAAAGTATAATAACAAGGCGAGATGGAACTAAAACAAATAAGCTGTTTACGAATCACAACGATATGGGTGAATCGCACGAAAGCAAAACAAAATCTATTTCCTTGGACACACGCTACCTATGCTCTACTTCTAAGAAGTTATAAATATCGAGATGACGGAAATCTATTTTGCACCAACGAACATGCTAATAATTTAATGTTAAGTACGAGGGTTTTAATGCCGTGCTTCTCATATCACTAACTTTTAGTTTAATTATAATTTAACTTTTCTCGCACCCCTTACATTACATTATCAAAGACGTTAAAAATCTATTATTTAAATGTGTGTATATGTTCTACATTTATAATATAAAGCTGAATGCCTGTGTGGGTGTGTCTCGTCACGAATAGGCTCCTATATGGTTGACTATTTAAAAAAAAATGATTCCATACAATGATAGAAGATGTATCAAGGATCAGGAATGGGTATGTTTAATCTGGCAGAACAGTGATTCATAAAAATTGTGGGGTCTGCGTTCGCGTCTTGCCCTCAAAGTCTGGAAATGAAAAATTTAAAAATAAAAAAAAAAACGTTTACAAGTGTTTTTGATATAGATGTACATAATACTGTGATAAGTATGTTTTAACTTAAATAGGGATGGTATATAAAAATTGTGGGGTCTGCGTTCGCGCCTGGGCTCCATGGAATGGAAATAGTCACAAACTTTAATACAGACTTTTCATATCTATCTGCATAAGTATAATTTGATAATTATGTTACAGGTTGAAGAAACATGGTATAATAAAATTATGGGGTATTCGTTCGCACCTGACTTCCATAGAATGGAAATATGTCACAAAGTTTAACAAGGTTTTTTTAATATAGACCTACAGAATATTGTGATAAGTGTTTCAGTGTGAACAGATATGGTATAATAAAGTATGGGGTTTATCTACTTTATTTTTATTTTCATCATATTTTGTTTAATTTTGATACCCTCAAATTCGAAGCTATCTCTTTACAACACCTTCCTTTTCATAACCTTTCATAAATCAGAGTCCATTTTCTGTAGGCTGTTTTTGAACCCAGTCAACGACGGGTACTTTTGCTAGTAATATATAAAACATTAAGCGATCATGTAACATTCTATTATAGAGCCAATCGTTTAGTACCTTCGGGTTCGATTGTACAGGTATCAAGCATTAAACAAATTTTCATCTCAAAATGTAATGCTGAAACCAAACATTAAAAAAAAAGGTTGTCTTGCTTACTAAGATTCGTTCATTTATTCATGCCATAATGTTGGACGCTAACACTAAATATTAAAAAAAAGTAAAGTTCGTCTTTCAGTCATGTCATAATTTTGAACGCTAAAAACCAAACTTAAAAATAGAAGTCCATCTTGTTTACTAAGATTCATTCATTTAGTCATAAAATAGTTTTGGATCCTAAAAATAAACTTAAAAAAGGAAGTATGTCTTATTTACTAAAATTCGTTCATTTTGTCATTAAATAATTTAAGACGCCGAAAAAAAGATTAAAAACATCTCGTCTCGTTTACTAAGATTAGTTCTTATAATCTAGGACGTTCATGACGCTAAAACCAACAGTATTTTCAATAGATTACAACATTTCAGAAAGAATATTCGGCAAGTTTTTCTAAAGCTTTATTACTCTTATTTTGTAAGGAAAAATAAATGGTACGGTATTGTCAAACTTCGTTGTTAATGTCTCGGAAATGCACGAGAATATTGTGTATGTGTAGCTTTATGTGAGGGTGTAACTACGAAAATTATGATATTGAGAGTTCTAGGATATTTTTATTCGGTTTAATATACAGAAAAAATATTGATGCGTGTAGCAGTAGAGGGCATGTTGGTGAAGATGTGACGTGTTCGTTTTAGTATGGCTGTGTACTCCGAAATAACAGATTTGTACGTTTTCAGCAAATGAAATTACCCCGAATGTAAGTGGGAAAAAATCATTATTTTCGAATAAGAAAGTGTAAAAATAGTTGTTTATCTATAAGTGTATGATGTAGTTCATAAGAATGACATGACAATATATTTATATTGTGTATATTTGTACCAGGTCTTCACTGGGACGGTGGGAGTACTTTTGAGGTAGAGGGAAAAATACGAACTACTTCGTCTTAATATGCTGTTGGTCGTGATGATAACGCTCGTAGGATGTAATGTAAGATTTTATTATAACGAATAAATGTATCTGTAACGGCGTGTGAAAGTTACATAAGATGTTGCGTAAACAGGTTAGAGATAAAAAAAGACATTGTGTGTTGCATCTGTTATTGCAAACCTACGGTAATTTGCTCCAGGGGGGATTTCAAAATATTACATATAGGAGAAAACCATTGCGGTGTTGATAAATAAGGATGGTACAGCATTTTAGATTGGCAGACTTAAATAAAGAACACCCGTGTCTTGACTATTAAATCGCACTGTATAGATTTTACTTAAAAATGACCGGAAAGTTGCCCTTAAGGTTGACACATTGTATTTACAGGTAATAAATTTTGCACTGATACATAGCGCGAATACGCCTTGATTGAAGGCGAAGATGCAGCAGCAATTGCCATGAGCATACAATAAATGATGCATATTAACTGTGTGCTGCCGAAACGTAATAAGGTACGAGACAACTAGTTCATAGTAGATGCATTTGCCGACAGGGACCTTAGCAAAATCTAAAATATACTCTTCTACGATTAATCAATGCAAAAGAAAAGTTAAAGAGTTCTGACACCATCTGCTGCAATCCAGTCTACACAATGAATATTGAGTCTAGACACACGTGCATTATGAATATATTCATTCTTTGGACAAAGTAGATGCCTTGGTGGAGTTAACAAGCAAGTAAGCCACGTCATATCATACAGACAACAATACAACTGTCAGATAATCACGTACGCTCATCAGGATAAAATCTTCTAAATCATCACTTACCGCAAACTAGAGGAAGAATAATGGCATCTCACAGGTCCCCAAGCTTGACAAGAAACGCGTAACTGATGCCAATGTATCTCGCTTAGTCATTGTCTCGGTTATATATATATATATATATATATATATATATAATAAACCAAAAATGGAGAAAAATCTACCTCGGGAACAATCACGCTCACGAATGAAGGGTCGAAGAAGATATGTATAATCAAATTGACTCACTTGCATAAAATATACTAATATTTTATGTACACATATCTTATTCAAAGAAACAGTTTCCTAAATAGATTATCCACACGTGAACTAGCAGCCAATCAGCAATAGAGAATGAACTTGCTGATCTGAGCATATTATGCTCAGATCAGCTAGTTCCTTCTAATATTTAAACATTTTAAGCTTAAGCTGCGTTTAATTTTCTTGGGAGTTTGTAACTCAGCTAGACATACACTTGAGCCAAATCCTATTAAAAAAAACATGAGAGCGGGGTAAATGCATACTCAACAACTTATGGGTAATCTCATAATAACTAATGTAATAGCTTCCAACTTAATAGCTAAAATAAGTTTACTAATTAAAATCTTCTACAGTACAACCACGGAACATGGCATGAAATATTAGTAACAAAATACATTCCAGTATAAAATACACATGTATACAATAAACTAACATTATAAATAACACCGAAAAATTGGGCAATTGTCGTAAACAAGGACCGGAAATACATCGTATTCCACATCGTAACCTGAAAAAAAAAACTATTCTAGGACCACCTATCTCGGGGTTCTAGCGTATTTATATTTTGAAATTAGTGTATTGTTTCTATAAGAGAATTTACTAGTAAACTAGTAAATATATGTTAATGTATGCGGATTTCGTATTTATTATTATAAAGCCAATACTCTATTATTATATTGTACCCAATATATAGTCGTGATTTCAAAAGACTTTTAAACAATTACTTTCCGACTAAAACAACTCGATCCAAATACCTCATATATCCAGTTTCATGTCTCTAGTACAACATTTTACAATGGAGATTGTTTCGCACGAACACATACGAAAAGGTAACAAATATAATCGCGTAATATAGCAAGGCAAATCAATAAATAAGGTTTTATATTTAATAACATTTATCGTATTTACCAAAAAGATTTGTCACACGAGCAGAATACTTTGCAGCCCATTCAACTAAATAGCTATCGATTCTGTTAAAATATTTATAACATGTATAATCATTACGTAACCTTAAATATGTATTAGTAAAAACTTAGGATGGTAGCTTAACAAAACACCGACTTATTTCAAGAATGTGCTCGCCTATAACGCAAGCCCATGATTATTTCTTTTTAAATAATATTTGTACATAAATCGAGTAACCATAATAACGCATCTTAAATATGCATTTGCATAGTTTAAGATGCGCCATTGATCTAATGTACACCATAGTGCGTTATGAAAATTGGCTATCCCTTGTGTGCATTTTAACAGATCTACAATCACGTCTACTATTTCAAATTGTAAGTAAAGTAAAGAGGCTAAGCACGTTACGATTCACAGAAGTTCTAGAAAACTTATAACGTGTTTACTGATGCACTACCTAGTAACTCACACATTAATTCTCCGAACTTTGATGGCGGTTTATGAAAGTATTTCCATAATTACTCCACTCAAACTTTATCTTAAGCTTATATTCTTGACTGTCTAGCAAGTGGACAGCAAGTAATATTTTTAAGTTTTTAGTATGTCTTCACCAAGAATTTAACTTTGGCTATCTGGCTTATTCTTGAAAATACATTTCCATCATGCTAAAAAAAGTCGATAATTTATAATTGTATGAAACCATAATGTCCATCAGCCTGAAATTATATTAAACTATGATGCCACTCTGATTTCGCTAGTCGTAAAATATGTTTAAAATATATTAATTTATACTGATTTCATAGTTTTTTATGATAGAACCAATTATCTATTTGTTTTTTTTTTACATTGTATCCAATATTTACAAGTAAAAAAATGATTTGGTGTTATCAGCTTGATATCCGTAAACATGACATAATGACACATAAATACCAAAAATAGAATTAACGCAGTGTAACGTATACGTGTATATTTGCGCATGCGTAAAAGATGAACATTAAATCGATTTACGGCTGTTCATTCCAAGTCTTTCAGTTTTGACAACTGAGCACTAATTTTACCGACTAAAATCAAATATTTTTTTCAACCCGTCTGAATTCCCTATATATCAATTGCAAGTCAGGGGACCAATAATTTACAGAATAGCTTGGTAGATACCGTGCCTCAGACATACAAGGTCACTTTTATATTTACATCGAAAGATACAGATAACTTACTTATAAAAAGTTAATAAATAATTTTTAATAAGTATTGTATATGATTTACAAAATGATTTTTAAGCCGGAAAGTTTGACATAAACCTAAATAAAAAAAAAAGAATGGCAATTTAATGAAGAATAAAAAATTGATTATGTCATTTGTATTGTTGATACGAAAAATGTACCTGATGAAGATGGGGAGATAATTCAGACAAACTATTTTCATCGTGCAATCAGAATGGGAGTAGCAGCACAAATAATCCAAGCAACAACAATGTTAATCCCCGTCTTAAAAATTGGAAAACTTAATATTCAGCATACTCATTAGAAAATGAACCCTGCTTTTTCATCATTTTCACGAGTCGAAGGGATACAGTAGAAACAAAGTATATTATATTATTTACCCAACAGGATTTATACAGATTTATGGATACAGAATGCTCAAACCATGACATAACAAGCACGATAAATAATTGGACCATTGCTATTGTCGAGCTCGCTTGTAGCAAGAACAATGCAGAGAATTCTGAAATTAGCAAAGAAAAATCGATTTTCCTTTTAATAACTTAGTGTAATACCAATATCGAACACCTTTTATACTGAAGTGTTATATTCACCATGATTATATATATATATATATATATATATATATATATATATATATATATATATAGAGAGAGAGAGAGAGAGAGAGAGAGAGAGAGAAAAAAAGAGAGAGAGAGAGCAGTTCAGCCCGGCTTTGCTCGGGTCCTATGTACTTTACATGCATATATATATATAAGTTTAAATCATGTCCATGAAACAGAAATCTAAAATTTCAAGTGTTTACACCCTAAACCTACGGAGGAAGTTGGTAGAGTCTCCAAAGGTCGACTCTTTCATCTTTGATCTCTTAGCAGCCAAATTTTAGTACAAAAACTGATTAAAAAGCTTGCTGCATGTCTTAATGCCCTTTATGTACGATTTCAAATGTTTAGGCTCAAAATTGGCTGAATAGTTTGCCAGAGACCGCAAAGATAACATCTCTTGAACATTGATCCCTTGGCAGCCAGATTTTCAGTCAAAATAGATTAAAACGCTTGGCCTATATTTGAATACTGGCTGAGTAATATGGAAGAGACCACAGAGGACACTTGTTAAATTTTAACCCCAATTTTGATCTAACGTATTTTCTTGTGCTTAAATCAAATTAAAACGTTTGATTAATGTCCACGTAATCGACATCTAAAGTTTCAAGTGTTTAGACCAAAAATAATGCAGGAGTTTGATAGAGATTTCAAACGTCAAATCGTTGAACATTGACAGCCAAATTTCATGTAAATATTTAAGTATTGATAATGACATTTCCCGATATATAAGTAGAGCTAGGTATTAAGTTTCTAAAATATATATGATAATTAAGCTATCCATAGACATACATGAAACACTCTAGTCGATAGACGTGTCTTACTTACTCTAGTCCATAGATATGCATTCCCTAGTCGATAGACAAGTCTAGAAAATTTCAGTCTATAAATGTGCGTTACGAACTCTACTTTATAGACGTTTATTAGCAAATCGTATTCCATAGATATAGGAAAACAACCCCTGTTTATAGCGATACATAGCAAACTTTATCTGTCCACGTGTCTCACGAATTTAAATTAGCTGTTTTAATCGTAAATTTACTTTATGTAGTTTATAAATGGAAGTTAATTTGAAACGTGTATGGATTATTTGTGTGGAAATCATTCTATTGAATATACATTTTTTTCATATATATTTTATTCATATATTGTTTTATAATTGGGTTTTAGTTGCAGAATAAAAATAAGTATTTTGGATCGTCGAGGTTGACTGCAGAGTTTTTCTCTCTCTCTCTCTCTCTCTTACTCTGGAATATTATGACAATTGAAAATTAGGATTAAATATGTAATCGATGAAAGTGATTGGAAATAATTTTAAACACCGCGTCAATAAATAATTAGCAAAATATATGTGTTATGAAAATTTAATTATTTTATATGTGATCAATTTAAATGCAATTATTTCATATACAAGATGAAAGAAAAGTATATATTAGTAGTGGGATGATTCCAATATTTTTCCCGATTCCGATACAATTACTGATTCCGTACTAAATTTCCATACAATTACCGATTCCAATTCTTTATAAATCTCTAAAGATTTAACTATAAATTTATTATTTTGTCAAGATTACAGTAAAAACATGTTAAATGTGCAGATATTTTCTCCAAATATTAAATACACACTTATGCGGATGATTTATAGCTTTCAGCTACACTGGTAGATTAACATTTATTAATATTTAAGATGTTATTATTACTAACAGCAGTGGAATATTTTGTTTCAAACGAAATAAAATTTTAAAAAAGATGAATAAAATAATCGTTTTTAGCATCGGAAAATAGGCAGACATTTTTTTAATTTCGATACCGATATCACTAAAAGTTACGATATTTCCGATTTCTCGAATCGTCCCAACGCTAATATATATATATATATATATATATATATATATATATATAAGTAACCTTATCTGTGTGTATTTAGTCTACAGAGCCAAATTTCATATGCAGGGTATTTTGACCTGTAGCACACTTCCGAATTGATTTTCAATCGGCAGCAATTGCTGCTAAGGGGTCAAAACTAAAAACAATAGTTGTCTTAGGCAGTGTAAGTCTAATAAAACATCACTCCTTTTTTACTTTTAAGCACGCTCAAAATTAAACACTTATTATAAAAAATTAAAATATAATTAGTATTAAATATGTAATCGATGAAAGTGGTTGGAAAATTTCTTAAGTTTTAAACTTTACACACCCATCTCCCGATATACCAGACGGTAAGGGCGCTGGGGCCATAATTACGGACTAGGGATCAAGAGGTAGACATTTTGGTTTCGATTGTAGCGAATGGTACGCAAATCATATTTATTTTTTTATAACTTTTGAAATTATTACTATAATGGATAATAAGCAATGGAAAAATGTCTCTATCATGAGTACTAAGAAATCTGCATGAATCAGAATATTTGTGCGTAGTGTATCACCATGAAACGCTGTGCAGTCTACTAAGACATAAAATAGGAGAAATGATAAAAGTCGAAGTAAAATGAAACACTTAACATTTAAGCCTCGTTTCGGGGCGAAGTATAGTCGCAATTGAAACGATTAACTCGAATGTTAATTTTAATTGGGCTTCGAATAGAAAAGAGATTATGTCGTTTTATTCGTCCGCTATTTTGCTTGCAACGCTAAAGCACAAAATCCAAGAATACTTTTTTTTATTGTTTATGTACGCCTTAATTACGGATATCCGCTGGCAGAAAAATCACTTACAATGATCATGCTAATTACTTTTTTTTTTCTTAAAGATCGCCTAAAGTATATTAATTAATTACTCGTTTACGCGTACTTTTTTAGAAGTTTCTCTTTTCGAAGCGACATCATTATTTATTTTTGACCTTGATTAAATGGTTTTAGTTTAGGGTTCCTCTAACAAATAAAATTCGTATGATATACTTGACTTTCTAAACCTTTCAACTAATGAGAAATATTGCGAATTAGTCTGTGCTTTACCGTTATTTGCATAGAAGTTATAGTGAACTTTAATCCGTGCTTCGATCTTTTAAGATATTCATTGCAAAACTCATCTTATTAACAAAACTGAAAACAGTTTCCTTAGTTTTTAGTATACCATAAAAACACAGCATTTCAAATACATTAACAACAGTTCGTCTGTGAAACACATTACTACAGGATTATTTTCCTGTAGTCTACAACATGGTTGTATTTAAATCAAATGCTAACAAATACTTTTCATAAAACGCCATCAGAGTTTAAAGAATTACCGTGTGTGTTATTTGCTAGAGTATCAGTAAAACCGTGATCCGTTTCATAGAACTTCTTTCAAATCATAGATGTGTTTACTTACACCTCGCGAATTGAATAAACTGGGTCGATTTGGGATTTGCTGCATGGTTTAAAATTATATCGAAAAGTTCACTAACTTACACATGTTTCAAGTATGTGTATATCTTATTTTAATAATAACTATAATTTTCCCGTACACTTTTACTTAGTAATTGTTTTAAACACTTTATCGCTAACCTAGATAGCGTACATTCAGATCTATTCTGAGCTGCCGACATTTTCTAAGGATATGATTGATCAAGAACGCTGACGCATTGAAATGTTTCTATATAATATTGTTATATATATATATATATATAAACAATATTATATATATATATACACACACACACATGCCTCTCTCTCTCTCTCTCTAAATATATATATATATATATATATATATATATCGTACTGCGGGGTAATTACGCCAGCTGGTTGAAAGTGATCGTTTGGCAAACATGCATATAAAGAGGACTGCTTTTAGTTGGCGTAATTACCCCTGAATTTGGCTTAGTTACCTCAAAGTACGGTATATATATATATATATATATATATATATATATATATATATATATATATATATATATATATATACCGTACTTTGAGGTAACTGCAGTCCTCTCTATATGCATGTTTACCAAACGATCACTTTCAACCAGCTGGCGTAATTACCCCGCAGTACGATATATATATATATATATATATATATATATATATATATATATATATATATATATATATATATATATTTAGAGAGAGAGAGAGACATGTGTGTGTGTATATATATATATATATATTTAGAGAGAGAGAGAGAGAGGCATGTGTGTGTGTATATATATATATATATAGATGTTTGTTTTAGCAGTATGTTTTGAATAGATTCAATTATTTACGACAGTGCATTTTTACCTAAATGCGAGTGGTGAATAATTTTCCCTTTAACCGATTTGGTACCACCGCATGGAGAGCGGTATATATATTTTAAAAACAATTATCCACTGACACGTGTTTCTCATCAGAGTGGCTTAATCTAGCGATTTCGAATCTCGTTAGATTAAGCCACTCTGATGAGTCGCACACGACGAAACACGCGTCATTGCATAATTATAAATTATATTTTAGAAATAATATATCAGTCTCTGTTAACAACGAAGGGGCGCTTGAGTGTTTATTTTTTGTGGTAGTAGATGTGAAATCTTTAACCACTCCTTTCCTGAGTCGACATTGTTAAATACTAGTTGCAAGTGAAGTTTATGTACAGGACGACTGAAAACAAATGCCGAGATAAGCGTAGCCCACATACAGCGAGTTCCGAAATGGTCACTTATTCTTGTACTAACCAGGTTCAACGTTGCTTAACTTGTGAGATCTAACCAGAACTCGTGTCAACGTAGTTATGCCGTATCTTAAGCAACGAATTTCTTTTAATAGAATTATCAAAATACTCGGAACAATCTCCAAAAGAAAACAAGCTCATCTATAAAATCGACATTTCTCTTTGGCCTTTATATCCTAAACGTTGTCAAGAATTCAGATAACGTAAGAATACAATCTAACTTTCATAACTTAACTACATCTGCTATTTATAGTCATCCATAGACAATGCGTTTCGATGTATCCTAGCTCTTCAGTATAGCTTAAATATCATTCATCCTAAGACCTGGATGGAACTAAAATGCTGTTATTCTAAAACACCAGGCGACAGGAGCGGAGACAGCTATTGAACGGCATCTACAATGCTTTTATACAAATATTAACCGTCATGTAAGATGCACTTTCAAAATAGTAAGATTTTGAAAAAACATGTTTTTTTTAATTGCTACATGTTTACAAATATTTAAGTTTTTATTATAACTCAATGCAAACTGTACGCTGATAAAGAACACTTAATAATAGAGCTAGGACAGCATCATATTCTTTTCATTGTTTTTACTTTCGAGTATATTTACGACACAGACACAAGTAATCAACCGAGAACCACATCACTCTACATAAAAAACATAAGATATCAATTGATATGTACCTGAGCATCAAAACAAGGAAAAGAATGTGATGTTGTCATATCCCTACTCATTTAGTATGTATATTATTACAGTTGCAATTAGGATGAAATATAACACTATATTTTTATATTTAACATATTTAAGAAATTGATCTTAATTTGGTTTACATGTACTCCTTTGTCCTACTTCTTATTTATATATAAAAAAAATGTTTGGTCTTAATAAAATAATTAAAGCACTTAGTAAGTTCAAAGAAAATAAATGGTAGCTCTTCCATCATGTTTGATTAAACAACAGCAATTATTTATGATCCACACAAGATCAATAAAATGCCCTACCCTGGTCAGCAGTTATTTCGAGGGTTCTTTTCCAATAATTTCTTCTTCGGCGCTATTTACTTGTCTACATAAAACCACTTAGAAATACGACCAATATTACACCGATTGCGGGAGGAGTGTCATTGCTTTTTAAATATTGTCAAGGTCCTTGTAATACCGTACAACTGAACAAAATGCGATCACTACTACTTAAATATGTGAAAGAAAAGTTGTCTCCCATGACAATAATTATTACTTAAATAAGTAAAGCATGGTTATCTATAACTGCTACTTGAATAATATCAATAACAATCACTTACATTTTTTGGATTCAGGGAGTTAATAAGAATTCTTTTCGATATATTTTAAAAGTGGCATTATAAAAACTGTCAGATTGTTTTGGGGAACACTGACATAAGATCCATGTATATAACCGCCATTCCTAACCTAGTACACGATGCGTAAAATCCAAATGTTGCAAATTATAGATATTTTAATCATATAGAAGACGCATCATATAATTTGCCAACATATCAGTCATTATCGTATAACTTTTTCCAAAATTTGACAAGCTAAGTAAGCGATTTTGAGAAAATCGGACACATAAAAGAGCGTGCCTATAACACCATTTTCTAATTATAATGGAACGAACAAAAAAAGATCAGAAATATATTTTAGTTTACTCATGTATTAAGTTTTAAAGCCTATTCAAAGACAAAGGTTAATTGCATTGTCAATTAGACAACGACTTCTTCAGAGGATTTGAGGCGATAGATAAAATTAGTAAGATTTTATTTAAAAAGTAGCTCGAAAGTAAGTTATTAATATTCGACTAACAATCACGTGATCGTATCTTGCAGATTTAATGTTATAGAAGGAGATATTGTTCTTAGAAGTTGTAGGCATGCGGATGAGGAAAGACGATCATTTGCATTTGTTGTAATTCAAGTAGTTTTAAAAAGGGATAACATTCAATTCTAGAGTTCTGAATTTACACTTGAATGTTTTACTGACGAATTTCTAAGTTTCCTCACGAGTTAACATAAACTTCGCGATAAATTTTTTGATTTTATTGTTTTGACTGTTAAATGACAGTTCACACGTCTCCACTAATAAAACTAGACACCATATATTTTCCAGTTGTTCTTTTCCAGCAAAGTGACAGCTAATTGTGTAACAATATGCTTCTCAGGTATCAAATATGTAAATCTTAATATAATATAATCGGAAAATTATGTCACTCTTCGAAATAAATGATTCTTTTTCTAATCAATTAGCAGTCCTAAGTCTATCTTTACCAGGCAACGATAATCGCATACTTACTAATGGTTCTGTTAATTCGAATTCGAAGCCGATCTGAATTATGAAATTATGAATTAGAAAAACAGAATAGCATATATCTAGTAATAATAATAATAATAATAATAATAATAACACGAAAATACTTGTATCCAAAGGGAATAGTCTGCATCACATTCATCCCAACTTCACAAAATTATAATGAAGATATAATGCGATTTAATTTTAAATATTGAATACTTATTCCATTTTGATGAATATTTATTACATAGTTTTGACAATATAAAATGTCTACGATTTCAGGTTTAAATCATCCTAAGTAGAAATTGCATTGAGAGAAGGTTGCTTATATGGTGTCTCATGTAACCTAATTGAATATTCCATTGGAAATTTTTGTTCATATAATAAATTCATAAATTATAAAAAAAATCTTGAAGAAACCAACATTGGGACAATAGAAAGATAAAACGCCACCCTAAAAAAACACAATATTTGTTTTTTAAAAATTATTGAAAAAATAAATTCAGGTTACTTGATTATATAGTAGAGTTAACATATATTCAATGTAGCCGAATTTAGTCCGAATCACTGCTTCAGTACGGGTCCGGAAATGGGAGCGGCGATCAGTGTTTCCTTGGTGTTGTGGAAGGTCATGTTGGTCACTTCCTCGACGTATGACCAAACGAAGTAGTCCAGCAGGTTCAAGTCAGGGGAGACAGGGGTCAATAAGAGCAGGGTACAGAGTCGTAGCACTCCTTCTGAAGCCTAGCCAGAGTCTCTTTGGACTAGTGGGTGGTGCCTAGACCTGCTGCCACACCTAGGGTCTGTCAGCGGCCACCTGATGTCACCAGGGGATCACCACATTCTTCATCTAGATACCCTTTGCTGTTGGCTTTCAAGTCGATTTCAAAGATATGAGGTGGAATGATGTGGCCGTTACATTACACTATAGACCATAACCATGGTCATAAACTTTGTGTTCTTCACACTAGGTACATTCCTACTGTTCGTGGAAATCCAGCGAAGCATATTGAGGGTGCTGCCAATGGTTCTGTTGACATAAATAGGACCACTAAAGAGCATGAGTTGCACAGTAGCGCATCTACGATCGCGCTCGTTCAACATTTGGATCACTTTCAGAATGATAGAAGGATCCTTGGAATTTGTACACAATTGGCAAACTAGTAGATGGTGCGCAACAAAAAAAACCCCAAAGAAAACCAGTTCTTATTAACCAGACATGGAACTTTTCTAGGGCGACAATTTTATCGTTCCACCGTGTATCCATGCTTAATTCCTATTTTAAGGACTTAACTATCAGTGATATCTGATTTTTCACGAACGTCCGCTATCCTTACTTTCTCTTTATAAATGGTACTGAAATAAACTAGATATCTCCTTTACGCACGCTTATGAATAGCTGATGTGCCACAAAACTCATGATGACCGGTTAATTAGTTAAAATGTGAGGAATACACAAACATCTATCCGAAAAAAACATACTTTTATATAAAATGACTTAAGATACGATAATTTTTACTCCTTTTCGATTTAATTAGTTATATTTTTCCATCAGAAAATTCGACTGTTGGCAATTGGTCCCCTAATGTTTTTCGTGTAAGAATTCAATCTATCACAGAACTTCAGTGAAAACATTCAGATGAAGCCACGTAAAAGTTGCTAACATACTTATGTGACCTGTTTTGATCGAACCAACTGGACTTGGACTTAGCAAACGCAGATTGGAAGTTCGTGTCATGGGAAAATTAGCTACCATAAAGCTTTCGGTACAATTACAACAAGGTATATATTTGCGATATTAATATTGCTTATTGCAATAATGTTAGTGTTTTCTCTTAAAATGTTACAAATAAAATTACATTTTTCACAATAAAGTCATCATTTATCATAGTCTGAAGGCCACTCGAGGATAAGAGTTTAAAAGTGGACGGGGGTCACCGGTAAAACAGCGTAGCAGTCGTTAGTAGTAAAAAGTAGGTATAATCTGTTAAAGGGGATGGCTCAACAATAATTTGTTTTCACTTATCTTAAAAACAACCATGTTGTAGTCAGTCGAACAGCAGGCCAACGGAATAGAGTTTTACAGGCGTGCAGCTCTAGGAAAGAGGTTTTGTTTGTGTAATCTGCTTTAAGATTTACGTACAGTTAAAGATTGGGATAAATTTTTAATAGTGGTTGTTGCTAGTCGTATGTTGTTTGTGAAAGTTCGGCAAGAGAAAAGCTCAGACGAGTACTTCAGTAGAGCAGACAAGCTTGCAACGTCTCTTTTGTGGAAAAGGTTTTGCCGGGAAGTGAGACAGGCACCGCTTCAGTTAAAATAAAAGAGTAGAAGAAGTTGAGATAAGAGTCACTTTTGCTGTTTCGATAAAAGGCGTAAACCCATAATGGCGTTATTATCCACATAGCATTGACATGAATTGTTAAAGCATCCAGATCGCTTTCTAGTCCTCAAAATTATATTAAGGTGCTCATTCTTATTTTAATATTTGCCGATACGCGATGCAAATGCAAATATGGAAATTTGAATAAGATCAATGAACCGTGAAGATTAGGATCATCACCTTGTCAAGATAGTGATCTCTTCCAGTTCAACTGAAATATATACTGACACTTTTGAAAGTTAGACTGCTGCCCCTGAATAAGCTACACATAATATATGGGGCCATGCTAAAAGATTAGGAGACTACATCGAACCGGGAAGCTCTATCTACCCTTAGCAAGACGTGTCGTACTATTATTAACGTTTATATAAAAAGGATTTGATTCTATAATTGTAAAATAATTTACTACAAAGTTGATTTCAATTTTGAATTCTTTGTGAAATTTTATCCGAGAAAATTTGAGATCAATTTTTTCATAGAATTTTAATTTCAAATGTATCTCCCAGAGATGAAAACAGATATTACATTAATTGTACATATTATTATCGTGATCATTTAAATATGTAGGAGGTCTGTTCATCAAAATAAACGTGTTAAAAAATAAATAAAAAAAACAAGTGTATGACGTAAATTAAAAGTATTGTTCGGTTGTTTACCCGAAAATGTTTAATTTAAATGTTATAATATTAAATTATAAAAACGGATGACAATAGAATGTTGTTTACATAATTATTACGGTACACGGAGATAACTAGAGGCGTGTTACACGTAGTCGATACATGCAATATGTGGCGCTATGTAAATATTAAAAGATTCTTTGCAATGCGCACCCATATATCCACGAATATAGCGTGTTTGTATACAATTTTGCTTATCAATCGTACGAGACTCCGATATAGACGTTTCGATATGTTACACGTTCATGATTACGGATTGCCTTACTCACGGTACCTTTGATTGTTTTGTGCTATATTTAGACGTGATGTTTTTTTTTTATTTGAGAATAGATAAATTAAAGCGTAGTTCTCTGGTTCTCTCTAAAGACGTCATCTTCCTCTGTTTACCTTGTCATAAACTTTAGTCATAAATTATGTCCATTTAATTCATTATTTTGAATCCTCAGAGCAAATCGATCAGTTTTCAACCTATACGTCTCATTAATCGTTGTCTTTTGTTATTTGTGACCCATAATTACAAATAACATAGGAAGACGTCTTGACTGCCAGATTAAACTAGATGTTAAATTTTGACAATTTTACCTATTTAAACCATTCTTGGAGAGTGCCCCTTGGATTTTATTTTTCTCGAATTAAACCTAATGGCGGAGAAACTGTCCCTCTCTATTAAACATCAGTTTTTTTTACCATCCATGGCTGATCATGGAGTGCCCTAATCGATTTTTCCTATAAATAGAATAAAATATTTTTCACACAACTTACTAAGCGAATTAAAGAACATCTATAATTTAGAGTATTTTCAGTTAGAATGATATAAAAAGGGGGAAAAGTAGGCTTTGGTGAATAGACCGACATAAAATACTTAGCAGAATATCATATTTTAATCCATATAATATTATGTTAAACGTTGACATGCATATACATTTTCATCTTTTACACATTAGATTGTCCAATCAGCAAGATAGTGATCTGTAATAACTTTGATTCTTTAGGATAAACAATTCTCACTTATTATACTAATACTATACTAATTTTAAAATTAATTGTTATCAAAATCAAATGATTTCATTTCATCAACAAGAGTAGTAACACTCTTTTAAAATACATCTCACAAACTGTCATGCGTGTTATTGATTAGACTATTTCGGTGGCAATTATTTTTATGATTAGATGCTAAGGGATAATGTTTTAAACGTAATTGCTACAATATTAAATAAAAAGGAGATATGCTTGCTTTATTAAAAACAAATATCGAGCTGACAAATACAATTGTTTTTACGGAAGAAGTACACATGTTGCATTAGAAGATTCATTCTGGCAGTTAATAGTACAACTACAGTAATATATAGAAATTTATTGAGAGCAACGCGAATTTTACATCGGTTCGCGCAAGCTTTTTATTTGTAGTATAAATAGTTTCAGCAAGCAAAACCATTTTGATAAAAGATTCAATAGTTAGAGAATAAATCGTTTGAGAAAGAGGAACTCATTTTATTTAAAGATTAAATCGTTAAAAAACATTATTTACAGATAAAATGGTTCAAGCAATAAACAACTATTTTCATTAAATGTGTAATTGAAGAACATTCTTATTTTCTATATTTATTCAGATACTAGCGGGGGTACCCGGCGTTGCCCGAGTGTTTGTTTCCGGGACGGGGGGGGGAGTTTTAAAAAATGTAATGGCAGGTAAGTAGGAAGGATCAAACCCGGAGTCATGAGTAAAAGTAGGAAAATAAAGTGTGAAAAAAAAACAAACATCTGCAACGTTAACAGTTCGGCCACCAGGAAAAGTCCATTCCAGTTGTTTAGGAAAAAAAAACAGAAAAACGACTACGATAGGTCGGCGCGAACGTGAAAATATGTGAATTGTCCAGCACGCTAACCACTACGCCACAGAGCACTGCAGCTTAGTTTAGTGATTTTAAATAACTTCACATGAAAGAACTATGAAGCCAAACCGGTGTTCTCTTCTCAACTGTTCCTTGTGAACGATCCCCAAACGGTGTTAAGTGGTGGCAGGGGGGGAGGAGGAATTTATTAGAGAGAAAATATATTACCACTGCCATTGATCTTAACCGATTTTGGCCGTGACTTCTCAGCAGAAAAAGTATAGAAATCTAAGATTATCGAGGAATTTGAGAAATAATAAGCCTATAACACACCTCAGATATTGTTCTGCCGTTTGTGCATATTATATTTTCATGAAATATCTTGATTTTTAATCCTATTAAGGTCAAAATCAGACGGGTAAAAATGAGTTCATGTTATTTATATAGAGATTAAAAACATAAATGGTAATAAATACACCATATTTTGACCCAAAACACCGAAGCTTGCATAGTTGTTTTACTCAAATGCGATGATCACAGAAATGTAACAATAAAAAAAAACAAATAGGACGTCTTTTTGTCACAGGCGACTTACAAATATTCATAATAAATACGAACGATACGAAATGTCGGTCAACCATTATTAATTCTGACAATGCTCAGCGTTTTTTTATGTGAACGAAGATAACTGGTCGTTCTATTTCGTAGCAAATGATTTATTTCTGGTTTCGATTTTCTAAGACCTAAAAAAGAATCGATGTTCGGTGTGGGTGCAATGGCTTTTCCTTTTGACGTGTATTGAAATACGGCACTTTTTTTTTAATTTCAAGATTACCGTTTCCACAAGAGACAGTTTAACTTTGATAAACTCAGTCGATTGGGAAACATCGACGTATCCATAAAATGTGGCAATTCTTTCAGATATCGCTAGTATTATTCATGCGTAAATCTAAGCATCGACAAATGGCCACTTGTATATATGTATATACTGAAATAAAGGAAGGAGAACATGCATATGGAGGATGTTTGTATTAGATAAGTAATCAATATACGTAAAACTAATATACTGACAAACGTATAACATCAAGCCTTAATTCTTTTACACACGTATTTTTAATTATAAACGGTGGAGAATGAGAATTATTTTAATTTACACTGCATAATTCGAAAAGTAATAAAACTGTTTATTGATTATTTTTTATATCAAAAAGTGCATTATGTGGCTTTTAAAGTTGTTTTTTATTGCTATTCAATAATTTAAAGATCAATATATCAACAATGCTTTATGAAGTGGAAAAGAAATCGAATTCTGCTTCATTTAACATTAGCGTACAACCGACGTTCGTTATTGACCAAGAATGTTTTTATTGCAATGCTGTGATACATGACGCCGTTACTAAAATGATTACGATATATAAAAATATGTATTTTAACTTTGATGAGGGCCGCTATTTTCAATGAATTAAAAGAGGCGTATGTTTCATTCTCCTTTTACAATAATATATATATATATATATATATATAATTAATATCATATATAGTATATATTATATGCATACATAAAATACATATTAGAAATATTGTATATGTTACATGCATACATAAAATACATATTAATATTATTTTCATATATTATATATATATATATATATATATATATATATATATATATATACTGCCCGGCATTGTCCAGTCGTAAATACGCTTAAATATAGTATTTTGCAGATTTCGAAGTTATTATATTGGACCCAATATATAGTAATGATTTTAAAAGTTAAAAATATGGCTCGTGTGCTACCATCAAGAATTGAAAGTAAAACGTTTAGTTTACGATTTACTTTTTCCTTTAACATTAATGCATGAGCTATGAAGACATGTGTGCTGCAAAGCAAAAATTAAAATATGAACCAATAGCTATTGTGTAACGCATGCACAGTCGTAAGTCCGTCCTTCGCATTTTAAATTTCATTTTTTATCTTCATATTTTGCACAAATTTTCGCCGGCTAAACCCCAGCTACAAATTTTCGCATGGGTTCGAATACTCTATATATGAAGTTTCATGTCTTTAAACTAAAAACTGACAGGAGTTTGTTAGGTAACATTGTAAAAAATATACAAATATATATGGAAAGAGTGATGTGTTCACTATAACCTTTTAACACAAATATTACGCAAGTATATATCCTGTAGAATATCAGCATACTATAATTACACGCAATAGTAAACTAAAGATGATCATTCTATAAGAAAACCGAAAAAGTTGTAAGGAATATATTAACATTAATCTTTAAAAGAATATGCAAATAAGCTAGGCCGTCTGCAGATGAAATGCAATTTCACACGACCCATATATCGCGAAGTAGTATTTTCTTTTACAAAAAAATAGAAATAAGTGTTTATAATACGACTATCATTAGACACCCAAAAAATTTACATAGATTTATTATATATATATATATATATATATATATATATATATATATATATATATATATATATATATATATATATATAGTGACACCCTGCACTGAAGATTCCAGAAAGGATGAAACACTAGTGTCTGTAGGTATTTAATTATTATAGCAAAAAAATAATTATGACAGCCCCATTAAGAAATTCGTTTCTCATCGTTGAGCACTTACAGTTAAATTCAAGTCGGTCAATTTAGCTCTTATGCATAGATCAACGTATAACGATTAGATCACTGTCTGGCTGACGTAAATGAACATTTAAAAGGTTAAAATGTTTAAATTCAACGTTATTTCACTCGGTTAATGGTAGCCGAATGGGTTAAGTCTTCGCTAATCGAGCCAGAGATGTCTCGTGATGCGGGGTTCAAATCGTTCGACTGGTATTAATCGTGACACCCTGCATTGAAGATTCCTGAAAGGATGAAACACTAGTGTCTGTAGGTATTTAATTATAGTAAAAAAAAAACAATATATATATATAATAGGAGGGAAACCCGGCATTGTCCATCATTGAAAGAGAATTAACGAATTGTCCACTCTTCCGATACAGTTATTGTCATCGAAATAGCCCATTTTTAATACCATCAGTTCAATGCAATTTTTAATGGGAAACGCACAGTGGTGGACAAGAAAATTGCTGCACATGTTTTCCCGTCGTGACTTACGTCAAAATACGTTGCATTGTACATTACACTGTAGAGAAACAACTGCTGATGTTATAAAATTATTTTCATATAATTGCTTGAATTAATGCAGAAGCTGCAATATTCATGTAACAACGGTTAATTGTTCTCTAAACAGAAACATACATTTTCTACGCGTCCCTTTCTTATCATTTAACCTATTGTTGATTTTTTTCACGCAAGTGATAGACATTCTCAATTGCACTTTTGGTGTTAGGTTGTCTAAGTGCATTAACTTTTGTCAAAATTTGACTATCTCTTCTGTAATTGGAGTTTTTCGATTATCGATTTTCGATACTTTAAGGGTCATTTCCATACAACACGTATCTAAGTAACTATTTTCATACAAAACGTATCTAAGTAAACCCAATTGTGCTGAATAGAAAACTGTCGATTCAGCCGGTTTGAAGTCCATGGGGAACCCACTCACTCAACAAATAACGTGTATATAATAAGAGGTAGAGATTGAAATATATATATATATATATATATATATATATATATATATATACATACGAGCTAAAGTACCCATTGTTGACTGGGTTCAAAAACAGCCTACAGAAAATGGACTCTGATTTATGAAAGTATAATAGATTATGAAAAGGAAGGGTTGTAAAGAGATAGCTTCGAATTTGGGTGTATCAAAAATGAAAGCAAAATATGATGAAAGTAAAAATAAAATAGATAAACCCCATAATTTATTATAACATACCTGTTTACACTTAAACACTTATCACAATATTCTGTGGATCTTTATTAAAAAACCTTGTTAAACTTTGTGACATATTTCCATTCTATGAGGTCAGGCGCGAACGAACACCCCATAATTTTATTATACCATATTTCTTCAAACTGAAACATAATTATCAAAGTATACTTACGCAGATAGATATGAAAAGTGTGTATCAAAGTTTGTGCCCATTTCCATTCTATGGAGGTCAGGCACGAACGCAGACCCCACAATTTTATTATACTATCCCTATTTAAGTTAAAATATATTTATCAAAGTATTATTATGCACATCTATATCAAAAACACTTGTAAACGTTTTTTTTTAATTTTTTATTTCCATATTTTGTGAACTAGGCGCGTACGCAGACTCCAAAATTTTAATGAATCATCATTATGCCAGATCAAACATACCCATCCCTGTGTCTCGATACAACTTCTATCATTATATGAGATCAGTTTTCTATAATAGTCAACCATATAGGAGCCTATTCGTGACCAGACACACATACAGACGTTCAGCTTTATATATATATATATATATATATATTCTCCAGTGTATATCCTTACTATTAATACATCATGTGTAGAACTACATACGAATAGCAATTACAAATGATAGTTTTTTTTAAATTATAGAGTAAATGAAACATTAATAAACATTCGAATTTATTCTGAAATATTAAAAAGAATCTTAGCGGTTATAATACGGTATCTTTTCGCGCCACTAAAAAAAACAAAATTTATATTGAAATTCCATTTCATGCATTAGGTTCAGCAATAGATTAACATGATTTTTCTGATATTTCGTTTTGCATAGAATTTACATTTTTACATTGGTCACGCTAATGGAGCGCGTTATCTAACAGTATTAAATATTAATATTGTTAGATTTTACTATGTTAATTTTGGTAAACCTGTCAAAAAATAATTAAACTACTTTAGAAGAGGCCGCTCCTCACACACAACGACAAGGTTAACAAATTACTTATATCCGCAATCACAAATGTATCGCGTTATTGCTCTTTTTTTTCTGATCTCACAATTCTAAAGCAACTGACCGATGCTTTCTTTTTTAGCTTAATTGAAGAGTTAAGACACGTAGTTTTTTTTTTTTTTTTTTTTTTTTTTGCTTTTGGTGAAATGCCGATATTCTATTACTACTTTTTACTTAATAGAGAC
This sequence comes from Euprymna scolopes, assembly GCF_053919585.1. Classification (NCBI taxonomy): domain Eukaryota; kingdom Metazoa; phylum Mollusca; class Cephalopoda; order Sepiida; family Sepiolidae; genus Euprymna; species Euprymna scolopes. Next base: position 92,107,366 of record NC_136504.1, read on the forward strand.
ACGAGTGAAATATATACGTTTGCAAATTTTTTTATTCCAGATCTTCAATCGGTGAACGTAATCTTTGTCAGAAAATGCTATCAATTGGCAATTAAAAAAAACCCTAGTGGTTAGCGCGTACTTTTATGATCGGGGTCGGGATTATATTCTCATTTATCATTTGCATCCAACGAGACCAATCTTCTTTAAAGTCGTAGTGCGACAGCAGTGAACGGTTGATTGCAGAAGCAAGCGTATATACAGCGAGCGCCAGGGAAAAGGAAATCGCAGCTAATCAAAACAGTTGAAACCGAAACTATTACACAGTAGTGAGCATTCCAGACAAAAAAAAAATGAAAACAAAAAAAAACTCTAGAAAGCATGTGCTTCTCATATGCGTCAACCCAACACAACGTAAACAGCAATCACTAAATAGTTATATTTCAATTTGTATAATAAAAACCTTATCTAGTAATACCAAGTGTGGTATTAGCCCTGAGCGAGCTCTGCCAGTTTCCCCTGAAGGAGAAAGTTTATAGGGAATATGAAATCCACAGCTATCGCTAGCCATATTCATATTCCTGTCATAGGAAAGTAAACATCCAGCGCCTTGCATTTTTAAATATTGACTCACCAGATATCGGGCAGGCTCCACGTCGCTTAATTTTGGTGATCTACCGAGAACCGGTGTTTCAACACGATTATTTTGTATTTAATTTTCACCAACTTTAAAATTATGAAAACAACATCAGTCATATTAAAAATAACTGCTCGTCACACATTGCTAATTGACTGCATTTTATTACCATCTCGATTAAAATCCTGTTCACTATCCTGTATGATAGGTGATCTCGTTAAACACAAACCATATTTTAATAGGATAATTTTATAACTAGACTGGCTGGATTACCCGTCGTAGGACAGATATTTCATTAGTAAATGAATGTAGAATTTGTGGAATTAGTTACTTAATTAAATATTAGATAATTAAGGAGCAAATGGACCTAGAAATGAATGATCTGTCGTTGCTATCAGATTCTGTTTGCGATTACCCATTGCTCCACTGGGAAATTATCTGCCTTGATCGGGCACTGCACTGTACAATAATTACAAGAATCCATATGAGAAATAGCTGAGGCGCCTCATTGAATCTCATGAAATACGAGTACATCCAGTATCTAATTGCAAATGTTCACATATAAGACCACGCCAACATAATCTATAAGGGACATTATCAGTGACAAAATGTGCTTTTAATTACGAGTGTAATTATGATAATTAACGGTTATTTCAGCATCGTTTAATTTGAAAGCTGACATAAGAGATAACACACCTTTGAAATATTTGCGATTAAATAGAATAATGGACATGTCTTTACCTTTTAACCGTAATCAAAACTGTGAATAATTCATTAATTACACGAGGCAGGGATTTGTTTTTAGAATGTAGTTGCAATTTATATTAGAAGATGAATGTTTGCCATAATAGTTTTAGGAAATTAGGAAACATCCAAAAGTTATTACTGATCAACTTATTTGGCAACTAAGATCGTAATTCGATCAGTTCGCAGAAATCGTCGAAGTCCATATATATCGACTAATTTAAAATACATTGCGCATTGCAATATTTATGTTTTATCATATTTCTATAAAGAAAACAATTTCGATAACATTAAAGACATTAGATCCTAATAATAACTTGTTAGGGTCCGAAGCTTGGGATCAGCAAAGTAAGCATGTTTTACCACATAGAAAATATAGCTAATTTAGAGGAAATTCATCCCTCGATATAAAATAAATTTATAAAATAATAATTTATTATTCAAACTTGTTAAGGGCAAGTATTCTGCAAAATATGATTACAAAGTTTCTATCCAAGCTATTGCGCGATGTTCGTTTATCTGTAAATTAAACATTCTGAAATCTTAATGAAGATTAATTTTTCTCCTATACCCACGACTGCCACGGTGGTCGCATTGATACGGACGTAAAATTCTCACGTTTAATGCTAATAAAGGTCGATTCGAGTCATATTAAAAGCGAAACAATTGTATATAATAATTCTGCTGATTTTTAAAGTGGATTAAACTTGCTTTTGTGAATGTTGAATTTTAAATTTTATTTACTCGGAAAATTAATCATTCAAGTTCACTTGAAAAAATAACACTTTCGACAGAATGATAACCATGTTTATAGGATAATAATAATAATAATAATATGATGTATATACATGTATCTTACTGTTTTCTAATATATATATATATATATATATATATATATATATACACACACACACATCTTTTTTTCTCTACTATTATATAAAAATAAATTTGTGTGTGCGTAAGTTCGTTCCATATGAACTTGTAAAAGGCAGGGTCGATTTTTATGAAATTTCACACGAAAGTATTTCATATGCCTGACAGTGTTCTTAGATAGGTTTTACCTCAAAATATCTAAAAAGTAACGAGTATTATTGAAGAAAGCGATTACAAAACTGCATGGCTAAAATTATAACCCTATACTGGTGATTTATTCTGACATTATAGCCAAAAATAAAGACATTTTTAAAGACTGCTTGAAAATATTATAATAGCAACGTTTTTCTTGTGTGAATTAACAATAATAACATGTTAAGCATTTGTTTTACTCGTAACGATGCAGCAAGTGGGAGAACAGTTTTTACCATTTCACACACACACACACCCACACACACGCACATTATACATAATATGAATTTTTAAGATTCCAGTAAAAAGTGGAGCGGCAACCAATAATATGAAACGAAGAGGAGAAATAAAAGTTATATATCATTTTATTATATTATCAGAGAAATAAATAAAAAGTAAAAGGGAAAATATTTTTCTTAATTCTCTGTAATGTTTCCCCACAACTTTTCTTTATTATTTTGATGACGATAATAAAGTAAAGTATTGTACCACTTGGATTCCTCATCTTTCATTTAATCAATATATCTTTACAAGTGACATTATGTGTGAGGTCATTTTTCAACTTTTACTTTAATTGGTACTTGGTTGTAAACGGATTTTATCTGTTTGCCAACTGTTTTACGAAATTTGAAAATAATTTTGAACAGCATAGCAAGATGATCTAATGGTTATCGTATTGACTCACTGTCTTTAGGTTTTGGTTTCGATTTCAGCTCCGGATTTTTTTTTTTTTACTTAAAAAAAGTTAACTGTTTAGAAAAAAAAAACATATTCGCATTCACATTTCTCAGTTTATTTTGTTCTTTTTCTTCGCTTTTTAAATGAATTAAACATTATGCTTAATACTGGGCAACGCTGGGTACATCTATTATATATATGATATATACATTACGAAACAAAATATATATAGCAACTTTCACAGCCAGACAACGTCGCAGCTCACAAGAGCCAAGAAAGCTAACAAACCGGAAGTCTATAACTCAAGTTTCGCCCTCGTTTGGGCTCATCAGTAAGCGACATATGAACTCGAGATTTGAAACGCAAGCCTCTTGCATGCTAGGCGAACACTTGATCAACTGAACAAACACGCTACAAACAAGAATGCTTATCTGTGTAAGCTAATAGACATTCTTGTATGTGTGGCGTGTTTACTCAGTAGAGTGTTTTTCTAGCATGCAAGAGGCTCGGGTTTCAAATCCAAATAAGAGCGAAACTCGAGTCTTGGACTTCGGGTTTGTTGGCTTTCCTGGATTTTTTGAGCTGCGACCTTATCTGGCTGTGAATATATATATATATATATTCTACATACAACATGTGACCACATGTGCTTTTACTTTGCCCTCATCAGCCGCTAACCAGAGGTGATGACACAGTTTCGGTGGCTAAAGCGGGACTGCCACCCCTGGCGCCACCAGCAGCTATTGCTGCTGGGCAAAGCAATAAATAGGATATTAAAAAAAAATTACCTGGCATATTCAAGCAGAGGAAAAACGCTGTTTTTAACTTTTTCATTTTTAATTTTAACTTTTTAATTTAAATTTAAATTTTATTTATTTATTTTTCTCTTTAATTTCCCTTTTTTCCTTCCTTTCCCCCCTTCCTTCTTTTTCTTTCCTCCCTCTCTTTTTTTTTTCCAGAGCAGCCCGAGAACGGAAGAAGTGGACAATATTATGCTCTCTTTGCAAATGTCTTCGAATTGCGCCAGATCCAGCATGACGCCTGTCTAACAATTGTTTGCAGGCGACATTTTTGTTTTTTAAAATCCCTTCCAGTGACGCCTATTTTCGAAAGAAGCGAAATGGAGTGTCCTAAAAATCCTCGACATCCAACCTCGATAGGCATATATATATTATAGATGAGAAGTTTTTAGGCATTTACACTGGGTAACAAATGTCCGATATTGAGTAACACAACAAAAGAATCGAATTGGTTTGGTAGGTATGACAATAACTACTTTATCTTACTTTAAATTGTATTATACTTAAGTTATATGGACAAAATAAACCCATTTTTGTAAACATTTTAGAGTTATGTTTGTACAATATATATATATATATATATATATATATATATATATATATGCGTGTGTATGAGTGGCGCTAACGGTATCATAAAAATTAGTACACTGATATCAATTACTTCCGTTCTCATAAATGTTTAACATACGTCGAGTAACAATTATATCAGACGAAAAAATCAATACCGGAAGAATTAAAGCACTTACGCTTCTGTGATATTTAATTATTTTCAGTAAATTGTTTCGCATCTTTACTTTCCTGGTGCTTGAGGGCAACGGCTCTTATATTCTGCCATAGCACCTCATAAATCTTGAGTCATGCCTCGTCCAGATGGTTTAGCACCTTATATAAGTTAACTATTTCCAAGTGCAGATGAACTTTCTTTCATGCACATACACACGCGTGTTGTTAAATACTCATAAAATTGGAAGCGATATGCAATAAAAAAAACTCTTTTTCTAAAACGAATCATACAAATATGTACAAACACATTGTACAAACATAACTCTAAAATGTTTAGAAAATGGGTTTATTTTATTCCATATAACTTAAGTATAATACAATTTAAAGTAAGGTTAAATAGTTATTGTCATACCTACCAAACCAATTCGATTCTTTTGTTGTGTTACTCAATATCGGACATTTGTTACCCAGTGTAAATGCCTAAAAACTTCTCATCTATAATATAAATCTCACCTGTCTTTTTAAATATATGTATGTATGTATGAATGAATTAATGTATGTATGTAAGTATGTTTGTGTGTCTGCATATAACTTTCGACAGAAAAGACGGATTTTCATTGAATTAATATTATTTTGAAGATCGACCCCCCCCCGACCACAAATATCGAAAAATTGGCCAAAAACAGTGATTCGTTCACCCTCAACTTCCTAATTTTCGACTGGGTGAGGTCGCCGTTTTTCACCGATATTTTCGAAAGTATTCGCCTCTTTTCGATTGTTTAGCCAAAATTTAAACCTACGTCACTTCCGGTTTTGCGATGGGCGAAACAGCAAAAAAGGCACGTTTTTTCCTCCTTCGAGGTACGGGTTCGAGCATGCCAGCCTACTACTACTTTTCTGTTTTTTATTTTGTTCAACACACACCTCCAAACACCCGAGCAACGCCGGCGCCCAGGTTAGTTTTATATATAGTAGATTTTTATCCGGAAATTTTAAAACAGTTTGGACCGGCTAAAGACTTATGCAACAACGGCCCGTAAAAATCCAATCATTTGAGGTCTCTAGCACCTCTCTGCGATTTTTTAGATTAGGAGACAATAGAGTTTCAAAATAATAAGACGGACAGAGAGACAGTTATATAGCCGATATATATATATATATATATATATATATATATATGTGTGTGTGTGTGTGTGTGTGTGTGTGTGTGTGTATAAAATGTTAGATCGGGTTAAATAATTGTCTTTGTCAGGAATTCACACAGCAAGAGGAGGCATCATATAGGAAGAGAGGAAACAAATACGTACATTAAATGATTTACATATGTAAGCTACAAAAATATTTCCAGTTTTTCGCATATTTACTTGGTCTTCATATTAAAACTGTTTAAATGATATATTAACATTAGTTTATTTCGAGCGTGAATATAATAACCCCATGTGTATTGTAATATACATTAAAATAAGATAACATCACCGATTATAGAAAAGTGCGTATGGTCTACTAGATTTCAAATTACAGTTTAGTCAATGGCATGCTTTCACTCGTTTATAATGGTAATTAATCAAACAAGTTGAGTTTCTTTATAGTTTGCCTGTCATTCTTGAAATTATATTTCAGTTGATGTTTCCATTTTCTGCAAAATTATAGCCGTATCATACAAAAGCAATACAAAACCAATTCATTTAAATATATTACAAGAATGTATTCGTAAATAAAACAAAGTAGATGTTTATTTATCAATAAAATTCATATTATTCTCCATCTTTATTTGGATATTTCTACAATATTATTTCGTTTTTTTTTTACTTCGAAAATCTCATGTGATAAGCTTGTTTCTGTTTTCTTAAAAATAAAATTTCAGTTGTTTGCCAGTGTTTAATGCGATAAGTGAGCCCTAGAGTCTCTTAACGAGTTCTACAATCAATTCTGATAACATTAGCTTCTTTGTTAAATGTTACCATGGTTTCTTTTCGCGCGGATATTGTAATTACTTTTGCATTGGCTTTTATAACAGACATTGCATTGCAAACTGTTGCTATAAAGAGTCAAGGAAGATATGACTATCAAAAGGTGATGGAAGATAGAGAAGGCTATGAAAATGCAGGGTAGAAAGGGGAAAGAAGCAAAGGAAATATATATTACGATAAGGTGGGGACGACAAAGCAACGCATGACTATTAAAATATGACGGACGATACACATTGAATATAGAAGCGAATTAGATAGAGATTACTTCATAAAAAGATTGAAAATAGAAATGATTAAAGATACGAGTAAGATAGAGATGGCTCTAAAGGGGGGAGGGAGATACAGATGACCATCAAGACGCGAGGGAGATGACCATCAAGACGCGAGGGAGATGACCATAGAGACGCGAGGGAGATGACCATCAAGACGCGAGGGAGATACAGACGACCATCAAGACGCGAGGGAGATACAGACGACCATCAAGACGCGAGGGAGATACAGACGACCATCAAGACGCGAGGGAGATACAGACGACCATCAAGACGCGAGGGAGATACAGACGACCATCAAGACGCGAGGGAGATACAGACGACCATCAAGACGCGAGGGAGATACAGACGACCATCAAGACGCGAGGGAGATACAGACGACCATCAAGACGCGAGGGAGATACAGACGACCATCAAGACGCGAGGGAGATACAGACGACCATCAAGACGCGAGGGAGATACAGACGACCATCAAGACGCGAGGGAGACACAGACGACCATCAAGACGCGAGCGAGACACAGATGACCATCAAGACGCGAGCGAGACACAGATGACCATAAAGACTCAAAGGAGATCGTGATGACTATAAAGAGGCAAAGGAGATACAAATGACTACAATTGAATGATTGAAACTAAAAAAGAAAATTATCTAAACTTGACTTAGAATTCTCAATGCTAATGTAATTCTACTGTATTCTGTAAATTAATATCCCTCTCTTGAAAACGAACAATTCGCTCTACTTCCCTAGCTGCCATTAAAACTCCTGTGTTACACACGCCTTTTTAGTGGGGTCTTTAGCTTCCAACCCTTAACCTTAGCATACTGACCGCTTAGAAATTCATCACTAAACATCTATACCTTTATACCTCTAAGATATGCATTAGAGTTCATTCTTATCCAGTTATGTACTTACTAACCACAGTCCGTACTCAGATTTAAAGCGATCTGCATTACATAACAATATCTCTCTTCCTTACATAGTTTTGCAACGATTGATACAAAACTGAACCGATACACTTTGTTATGCAATATACTCCCTTACTCTTTAATGAAAGCTGAAATTATCTTCTTTCATTAGAATTGGAAACATACTTAATACCTACAACTTCTATATATTCGCATCTACTGAGAATTTGCCCATATAACTATTTACTTAATTATACATACGGAATACGCCATAACTGATAATTTACCTCCAATTATACACGTACTGTATTGCAAGCACATCTTAACCTTCCTATCATCTAAAACATACAGTCTGTGCACACACTTTTTTAGTTTAATTCTTAATACCTAGTCATACTGTAACGTTATCTTATTCCTAAGCTTACAAACTTTTTTTTAAATGAAAAATATAAAGGAAAAAATCTTAAGCCACATTAATTCCTATCTAATAAGCCTGTTTGCAAATATAGTTGTTTCCGCTGCATGAAGTTTACTCAACCCCTCTTCCAGTAACAAAAAAATAGCAATGTCCCTAAATCACTTTGAGGAGTAACTATTCAGTAGATGTATACCCTTTACAAACTAACCCAGTAACATTAACTACCCACGCGAGGTCGAAGGAATATCGGGATTAGAAACCAGGCGCAGAGCAAACACTCTCGGTGCTGATGGACCCAGTAGATCTTCCCAGATCATCCGTCTAGGAGACAAAAACTCTGAAACTAAACCAAAGGGGAAGGAGGCATGTTCAGTTTTGGATTACAACCTTCCTAGAGCTGGTGACTCAAACAAATTACCGGTTTGCAAACCCAAACTGCTTAAGGAGTAGATAGGCTCTGCCTATCACCCGGCTTCCATACTCCTTAACCTATAAGCCAGGCGCAGAGCTACTATCACAGGGATTCAACAGAAACACTCAGTAGTAGATCTTGTTTCCTAACTAGGGAAATGAAAGCAGTTTTCCCCACACTTGACACATCCCACACCTCTAAACTTTGGTAGCGCTTAGAGCGGCTGCTCCATCAACAGTGGTATAATACCGGGATATTTGTAGTGCCAGGCCGCTCATGGAAAGGGGCCCTGCACTCATCGCCGCTGGGCTTTTTGAAACCACAATCCTAGTTGATGAAAATTCAGATGATGGTCTACTGGTGTTGCATGTCTGGTATTCTGCATAACCACTTGTTCAACTCCCCCTACATAAACTGAAACTCTTTAAAAGGAAAAATAGTACAATCGAAAATCACGCTTAAACCAGGCTTAGATTCAAACAAAATTAACTTGACTCTTCCCTTGAGGCTCGCATTTACGAACATCCGTGAGCTTAGAATTTATTAAGATGATGAAGAATTTCTCCTAACAAACACCCCGGACATCTTAGCACTAAGTGAGACTAACCTACACTCCTTCATCCCCTCTAACTACTTTAACATGGCTGGATATTTTCCACTCTGTTGTAAGGACTCTGACAGACATATGCACGGACTTGGAGTCTATATTCGTAATAACCTCCCCTTGACTAGAAAAACAAACCTAGAATCGGATGATCAAGCCTTTATGTGCTTTAGACGTAACATGCAACATACCATTAGCTACTTTTATTTTCTCTACCGCTCTCCTTCGACCCAGGACTGCACCCTAATAAAAAAGTACATGTATTTGGAGACTTCAGTATCACCACAGAAACTGGCTGGGATTCTCTACTTACACACACGCAGCTTTTCTATATTTCACGCGCTATCACAGAGGTTACTTTTCTAACCCATTTCCCATACCAAAAAGAACACTCATTACTTCTAGATCTGTTTATGACCAGTTCCCGATGATTGTATAACGAATGCCCACAGTCAACTTGAGAACGCTAATCATGCAGTGATAATGGTCAAAAATCACCCTTAACTCTATAGGCAAAACTGAAGAGCCATTGCTCAAAACAACGGGATACTATAAAAAGGCTGACTGGGAAGCCATCAGGGATCTCAGAGATGACCTATGGAGAAATATTTTTCTCTTCCTGCGGAACAGTGCGCAAATGAGACCACTGAATGGTTCGAAACGGCAATTAAAGCATATGTTCCCACGCGGAAATTTTATAGCAAGTCCCACTCTCCCCAATGGTTTACTTCTACTTGTGCGACTGCCATTGTTCAAAGGCAGCATACGTACCACAGATTTAACCGACATGTCCAGTCAAAACAGACAGAAGTATATAGAAGCTAGAAGTAACTGTAAGAAAGAAATAGAGACAGCTAAGAGAGAATTTACTGAAACCACTAAAAAACGCATCGAAGCACAAAAATTAGAAAGTCCCGATTTCTGGAAAATCTACAACAGCGTAGTAAATAATGGCCAATCAACAATTCCCCCGCTAACAATCATGGGGTTGTTTGCTCAGCAGCCGAGAAGGTTAACATGCTCACCAGTCGGTTTGCCTCTAACTCCACACTGGACCTTGCTAACCACCCCGTCCCTGACTTTCCTTTGCGAACAGACGCCACGCTAGACGATCTGAAAATCGCCTCTTTACAGGTGCATGCTATCATAAAAAAAACCTTGACATTTACAAAGCAGGTGGACCTGATCTCATCCCGGATGTGCTATTAAAAAGATGCTCCGCCGAAGTAGCTCCAGTTCTCTCCAAACTTTACAACCACTGCCTTAATGAATCTTGCTTTCCTAACTGCAGGAAAACTGCTTCTGGCGTACCAGTTTTCAAGAATTCTGGCGAAAGAACTGACCCATTAAATTATCGCCCTATTAGCCTCCTCCCACTTTTCGCCATAATATTTGAGTCCATAATTAATCAAGCTGTAGTCCATCACCTTACAGATGCTAAACTTCTGACCGACACAAATATGGATTTAGTAAAGCAGATATCATAACGATAATCTCTGGACGTATATACCATTCACTGGACAAAGCAGAGGAGAGTAGATCGGTAGCTCTAGATATATCTAAGGCTTTTGACAAGGTATGGCATGAGGTCTTCTCAGGAAAATCAGATCATACGGCATCACTGGACGAATACTTAACATAATTAAATCCTTTTAAATAAGAGAAAAATTCAGATTGTCCCCGACGGTCGTACATCTAAATACGATATAAATGTCTTTGCTTGGACCTTTATTATTCCTAATATTTATAATTTACCTTCCCGAAAAATTGCCTCCGAGATGGGCATATATGCTGATGACATCACGCTCTACAACAGGCACGACAGGAAAACAAATGAATACTTATCTAGAGAAGTGGTAGAAACATTAGAGGATGACCTCCAATCTGTAGTAGAATGAGGACAAAAATGGATTGTCATATTCAATGCTGGCAAGATTAAATTTTTTTCCTTCAATAATTACAAGAAACCTTCTGTACCGACAATAGCAATGGCCAAAGATTCATTATTTGAACGCACTTCTTTTAAACTCCTCGGTCTAACGTTCACAGGAAACATGAGTTGGAACAAGTATATTGAGAGCATTGCCAGGACCCCTGCGAGGAAAGTAGGCTCTCGCTACCGTGCTAGAAAGCTACTAACGCCCGAAAGTATCCTATACCTCTATACGGCTACCATTCGCCCACGTATAGAGTATTGTTTTCATATTTTGGCTGGTGCATTTGCTACTAGTCTCTCGCTCCTAGACAATATCCAAAAGAGAGTCTCCAACCTGATAGGTCCTGAACTGTCATCTAAGCTTCAGCCTTTGTCGCACTGACGAAATGTTGCATCCCTCTGCCTGTTCTACAAGTATTTTAATGGTGAATGCTTTGACGAACTGCAAGCACTTGTGCCTTCATGATGTAAATACCCTAGACAAACCCGACAAACAGCTAAATCTCAACCCTGCACAGTAGAGATACATAGATGTAAGAGAGCCTTCTACTCCAGTTTCTTTCCCAAAATTACTAGATTTGAAATTCCATTCCTGACCCCTGCTTCTTCAACTGTACTGACATGCAGAAGTTCAAGTGTAACGTTAACCGACATCCTGCTGCCCAACTCCCTACATAGTATCCTAGTAGCTTATGTCCTTGATAGTAGCTCCTTACACCAAAGTAGCAATGTGCCTTGATTGGGGTGAAAATGTATTAAAAAAGAGGCGAGTAACATAGTGATGACCATAAAGAGACAAAGGAGATACAGATAACTAAAATGAGACAAGGAAGCTACAGATTACCATAAAGAGGCGAAGGAAGATAGTGAGGGCTATAGAGGCAAGGTAGGTACAGATGACCAGAACGAGGCAAGGTAGGTACAGATGACCATAACGAGGTGAGAGATACAGATGACCATAACGAGGTGAGAGATACAGATGACCATAACGAGGTGAGAGATACAGATGACCATAACGAGGTGAGAGATACAGATGACCATAACGAGGTGAGAGATACAGATGACCATAACGAGGTGAGAGATACTGATGACCATAACGAGGTGAGAGATACTGATGACCATAACGAGGTGAGAGATACTGATGACCATAACGAGGTGAGAGATACTGATGACCATAACGAGGTGAGAGATACTGATGACCATAACGAGGTGAGAGATACAGATGACCATAACGAGGTGAGAGATACAGATGACCATAACGAGGTGAGAGATACAGATGACCATAACGAGGTGAGAGATACAGATGACCATAACGAGGTGAGAGATACAGATGACCATAACGAGGTGAGAGATACAGATGACCATAACGAGGTGAGAGATACAGATGACCATAACGAGGTGAGAGATACAGATGACCATAACGAGGTGAGAGATACAGATGACCATAACGAGGTGAGAGATACAGATGACCATAACGAGGTGAGAGATACAGATGACCATAACGAGGTGAGAGATACAGATGACCATAACGAGGTGAGAGATACAGATGACCATAACGAGGTGAGAGATACAGATGACCATAACGAGGTGAGAGATACAGATGACCATAACGAGGTGAGAGATACAGATGACCATAACGAGGTGAGAGATACAGATGACCATAACGAGGTGAGAGATACAGATGACCATAACGAGGTGAGAGATACAGATGACCATAACGAGGTGAGAGATACTGATGACCATAACGAGGTGAGAGATACTGATGACCATAACGAGGTGAGAGATACTGATGACCATAACGAGGTGAGAGATACTGATGACCATAACGAGGTGAGAGATACTGATGACCATAACGAGGTGAGAGATACTGATGACCATAACGAGGTGAGAGATACTGATGACCATAACGAGGTGAGAGATACTGATGACCATAACGAGGTGAGAGATACTGATGACCATAACGAGGTGAGAGATACTGATGACCATAACGAGGTGAGAGATACTGATGACCATAACGAGGTGAGAGATACTGATGACCATAACGAGGTGAGAGATACTGATGACCATAACGAGGTGAGAGATACTGATGACCATAACGAGGTGAGAGATACAGATGACCATAACGAGGTGAGAGATACAGATGACCATAACGAGGTGAGAGATACAGATGACCATAACGAGGTGAGAGATACAGATGACCATAACGAGGTGAGAGATACAGATGACCATAACGAGGTGAGAGATACAGATGACCATAACGAGGTGAGAGATACAGATGACCATAACGAGGTGAGAGATACAGATGACCATAACGAGGTGAGAGATACAGATGACCATAACGAGGTGAGAGATACAGATGACCAGAACGAGGTGAGAGATACAGATGACCAGAACGAGGCAAGGTAGGTACAGATGACCATAACGAGGTGAGAGATACAGATGACCATAACGAGGTGAGAGATACAGATGACCATAACGAGGTGAGAGATACAGATGACCATAACGAGGTGAGAGATACAGATGACCATAACGAGGTGAGAGATACAGATGACCATAACGAGGTGAGAGATACAGATGACCATAACGAGGTGAGAGATACAGATGACCATAACGAGGTGAGAGATACAGATGACCATAACGAGGTGAGAGATGCAGATGACCATGAAGAGGTGAGAGATGCAGATGACCATGAAGAGGTGAGAGATGCAGATGACCATGAAGAGGTGAGAGATGCAGATGACCATGAAGAGGTGAGAGATGCAGATGACCATGAAGAGGTGAGAGATGCAGATGACCATGAAGAGGTGAGAGATGCAGATGACCATGAAGAGGTGAGAGATGCAGATGACCATGAAGAGGTGAGAGATGCAGATGACCATGAAGAGGTGAGAGATGCAGATGACCATGAAGAGGTGAGAGATGCAGATGACCATGAAGAGGTGAGAGATGCAGATGACCATGAAGAGGTGAGAGATGCAGATGACCATGAAGAGGTGAGAGATGCAGATGACCATGAAGAGGTGAGAGATGCAGATGACCATGAAGAGGTGAGAGATGCAGATGACCATGAAGAGGCGAGGGAGTTACAGATGACTATGAAGAGGCGAAGGAGATAGAGATGGCTCTAAAGAGGCAAGAAAGATAATGATGGCCATGAAGAGGCGATAAAGATTGAGATGGTTATGAAAAAGCGGGGTAGATAAGAATATAGCGGCAAAGAAAATAGGGATTAGTATCAGGAACTGATGAAAGTATATGTGTTGATAAAGAGACGATGGAAGGTACGCAGACTATATAGAGCCGAGGTAGATAGATATTACTTAAAAAAAAAACGAGAAAACAGTGGTGTGTAAAAATGGTGAGGAACATAGAGATGGCTATAAAAAGGCGAGGGAAATAGACCTGGCTATAAGGAGGTGAGAGGGTAGACATGATTATAAATATGAAGAGGCGAAGTAAATAAAAATTATTATAAAGACACGAAATAGTAGACGGTTATAAAAAGGCAGTGTAGACACATACTACTATGGAGAGGCGAGAAAGATAGAGATGACTATAAAAAAGGCGAGGAAAATAGAAATGACTATAAAGAGGCGATGTAAATATAGACAGCTATATAGGGGCAATTAAGATGGAGATCGCTGTAGAGATATGAAAGGTAATGAATTAGCTATAGAGAAAAAGGGAGATAGACATGGATAGATGTATACAGGCTGTAGAAAGATAAAGTGATGCAGAGCGTCATGAAATATAGACATAGATATAGAGATAAGAAAAAAAAGATAAGCCGAAATAGAGTGACAGAGAAAGAAAATATATAAACAGAGACAGAGTAAAAGAGCGAAGAAATATGAACATAGAAATAATGCTGTGAAAAGTGGCGAAAAATACACATAGATATAGAGAAAAAGATTTACATATAAATCAGAAGAAGGTTGGTGTACAGCAAGAAAGGGAGAGTATTTAAGGTAAGAATAGTAGGCATAGAGGAAGAACGGGAAGATTTAGAGAGACCATACGAGTTTGTAGTGAAGGATAGAGAATATGAGTATTTCATTTAATCACAGAAATTGATAAAGGAAGATATAATTTTATGCGTAAATTTTCAGTATTAACTTTAACAGTGCTCAATACATAGGGAGAGCTCGGTAGTAGGTTATGCCTGACGAATTCTCACTAGAATGAAACGCGAAATATTCTGTGTAGTCTTATTGCCTTATATATGTTTATTACTATATCTATCTATCTATATATATATATATATATATATATATAATGAGGGAGGGGTCACCAACAATCTTTTAACATTATTTTATAATTCTGTGTTTTAGTTTTTCATTGAAAATTATGTTTAGATCATTGTAATAATATTTTTAAATTACTGAAATAGTTTTTAATGCGTTTCAGACGGTCTTTGAAGCGTCCTTTCCAGAAAGTATTTAAAATGTAAAATATTTAAAATATACTTAAGATGTGTTCAAAATGTAGAAGAGCATTTTCGTAGTTCATTTGAAATGTTTCCGAGCGGTGGAAACATGTGTAAGGTATTCTACTCTTCATTCGTATATTCAATTTTTATTACTCGTTCGTCGGGGTCGGACTGTTGTCTTTTTTTTGTTTCTCTCTCTCTCTCTCTCTCTCTCTCTCTCTCTCTTCCTGTGTTTCTACTTATCTTTCTTTGTCTTTTTTTCTCATTTCTTTTTTTCTTTTTTACTATTGCTTGAGTGGAGGCGGGGGACACGTTGATACTTTGTCAAATAGGTATGTAGGGTAGGGTGTGTGTGTGTGTGTGTGTTCTTGTATTGGTCTGTAGAATGCGTGTTCTGTTTTATAGTATTATAAAGTTATTTGCTTCCCTACGAAGGCAACTATGATCCAAGGTCGTTTCTAATGCGTGTGTGTGTTAAGAGGGGGGAACCAGCTCCTCTGAAATAAGGGTAGGGGTGTTTTCATTCAATTTTGATATTTATTTTTCTGATTCTTCGATTTAGTATTGTGATTTTTCGTTTCAGTCTTAGACTGGTCGGGCATTCTTAATATTATATTTGTTTAGATAAAGAGGTGTATGTATAAATATACGTAGGGGATTTTTTCACAGTTTCTATTTATTTGTCTCCTCGTGTGGGTATGGCCAGATCCAGGATCGGTTCTTAGTGTGGGGAAGGTCTCGTTCCCCAGAGGGGAGGGGGCACTTGGAGAGGTACAGGTATGGGGGAAGGATGATAATTATCTCAGTCATGAAAGATTTCTCCTCCACTGACTGAGGATGGGGCGAGGTGTTGGAACAGCTATATATACTATTGTTCTAGGTGTTTCCTAGTGTTGTTGGTTTCAAGGTAAAGTAGGGTTGGTATTGTTCAATGTGTTGTATTAGAGACAGGAGTGTTGTGCCTGTGTATGGTTGTATGCGCGCGTGTTTTTTATGTGTCGGTTCTGATTTATGTGTGGGTGTGTATATGTATATCGATGTGCATGCGAGTGTGCCTTGCATTTCATGTTTTTGTGTGTTGATATTAGGCTCTGTTTAGTTCGGGAGTTAATCTTGTTATGAATTTTTTCCTGTGTAAGTAAATAAAAGTAATTGTCTGTTTTGAAGATTGGCATTATTTTGAAGCTATTTTCGCTGCATGTGTGCATGTGTTTTGAAACATAGAGGTGTCTGTTATCTGCAATTTTGCATGTTGCTCTTATGTAAGGCCATTCTATTGCATAAGTTTTTGGTGGCGCCTATGTAGAATTTGTCTATGTTGTGCATCGTAGTGCATATACTACATTTCTGGAGGTGCAATTTGGATCCTTTTTATTTTGAATGTTTGTGTTGGGTTTTTGAATGCGTATATGTTTCCTTCTATCATTATGTCACATATTCCACATCGCGGTGTGTTGCAGTTTGTAACCCCTTTTATAGTGTGTGGACCGAGTTTTGAGGAAGTTAGAATGTATTTTACGTTTTTGGGTTGGCGTTTTCTTTATTATTTTTGTAGTTTTAAGTTTGTTGTTTAGTTTGTCGTTTTGACTGAGAAGAACAAGGTTTTTTTGTTATCTGTGTAAATTGTTCTGTGTTGTTTTTGTTGTGTGTGGAGACGTATGCTAAAATTTGTTCTTTGTGTTCTTTTGGGATTCTTAGTTGGTCTATTGGATTTTTCTGCCAATTCAATACCTTTCTGTATTGGTGGTAGTGGATATCCTCTTTTCCGCAGTGTTATTTGCAGTTCATTCAGTCTAGTCGAACGGGGGTGTCTGTATGTTATTATGGTGCAACCTTACGTGCTTGGAAGTAGGGTATTGATTTTAGACACTTTTTAGGATGGTGGCTTTTGAAGTGGTGGTATTGTTGAGTGTCTGTGGGTTTGTGGTAGATGTCTGTGATTATGTTGGTAGATGCATAATTATGTTGTTCTTGATTGTTAATAGGATGTCTAGGAAAGGTAGTTCTGTGGGGCTTTGTTCTAGTGTGAAATTTATTTTTGGGTGTAGATTTTGAAACAAAGTGTGGATTTTTCTGATATCCCTCAATATGGTTTTCCAGGGGAGAAATCAGTCGTCTAGGTATCTTTTCCAAGATTTTATGAAGAGTGTTTTTATATTGTGCCCGTATTTCTGCTCTACCATTTCATAAAAGGTCTCTTCTAGGAAGGCGAGTGTAATGGTAGCATATGTTGGTGCCATTTTAGTACCTATTGCTGTGCCTAGTATTTGGATGTAGTTGTCATTATTGAATTGGAAGGAGTTGTTATTGAGGGTTATGTCAATGCTGTCAATCACGAATTGTTTAGTGAATCCGGGGTGTAAAGTCTTTGTATGTTTATCAATCCAATACGAGATAGCTTCTTTTCCTAGGTTGTTTAGGGTAATGCTGTATAGGCTGCTAACATCGAATATGTCTAGTATTGTCCCATCGTCTACTGTTTGTGGTAGGGAGCTAAGAAATATGTGTCATCTCTTACATAACTTCTGACAAGATTTGTGAAGGGCTGTAATAATATATCTATTAGGTTACAAAGTCTGCTTGTTGGGCATGCTGGTCCTGCTACTATCGGTGTGAATGTGAGGTCATTGGGGTTTGGGGTGCTTATATACTCTGACTTTTGTATGTCGATGGCATGTCTTACCTGGTTAGATTTGTGTATTTTTGGTAGTCCATAGACGATGTTTGTTTTTGTTGTGAAGTTTGTAAGGAAGTCTTTTTCTTTTTTAGTTAATGTACTATTGTATGTTGCGCAAAGTTTTGTGATTTTAGATATGGTTGGAGCTAATTGGTTTGTAATAATTTTCGTTCCCTAGTGGTTCTAAAATGTTTGTTTTATAGTAGTCTTTATTCATGATAACCACCGCACTACCTTTGTCTGCTTCCTTTGTACTTAAGTTGTTCTTATGTCGGACTTTTTCAAGTGCTTGATTTTGTTTTCGTGTATATAAGAAAGAGAGAGGGGGTAGAAGAAAGAGATAAAGAAAGAGGGATTGATATATAAAGAGAAATGCCTCATAAATAGTTGGAGATATATAAAGAAAGAGCGAAGAAGATAGCAAATTCTTGTGATATTCAGAATGAATTAACCCACTTTAAGACAAGTCAGTATGTAATTCGATCCTGTTTTATTAATCTTTTCTTTTGAGTTTCTTATTCCATGCATGTCACGTTGGAATCTTTAACTGTTGGCATTCTAATTACAATTTACACTGCCTGGACTAATGCGATGATGACTATAAAGAGGCGAGGTAAATAGAAGCCACAGAAGAAAAATATAGTACTCGAATACATGTATCATCCTGTTGCTATATTATGGTAGAGCGGCTGTAGAGTGTTTATGAAAAACATCTGATGGGGAAGAGCGAAAATAGAATGTGAAGATTAGGTAAGGAAAAGACATCATTATATGGAGAAAATTCTAAAATTTCCATAGAAAAATGTGAAATCAGCATGGATAATCGAAAGATTTTTAAACATAATACGAAGGTCGTTTCAAATTACTGCCTTATATGTTTATTTTGCCAGAGAAAATCGGGGGGGAGTTGCAAATTGCATTGTTATGATGACTAAACTTATGCATTCATAATCGAAAAGTGCCATCTTTCCGTTGTACAGATTCTAAGACATAAGCTCTCGTAATGCTGGTGCGTCGCAAGTAGAGATGCGTCATTGAATTCTTAACAAAAGAGCATTGAGAATAATGTGGCATGTGTGTTAAAGCATACATTCCAAAGCTCAAACCGTCGTTGGTTTTAATGGTTCTATTCCCGTCTTCATAGCTCTTCTAGTTTTTGAGTTAAAAAATAAAAATCTATACTTTGGAACGACTTTCGAAGCTTTCTTCTTTGAGATTTACGAGAATGTTCAATCGCATCTCCACAACTTTTTATTACACATCATTTTTTTATATTTATACAGGGCATCTTCGGTTTGCTCTATTTCAGTAATGTGAAGCTGATATTAATTTAGGGAAGTAAGAATAATAAAAATGAATGTAAGTACAAACGTCAAAATTACACTTTGGTTTCCCAATTAAGCTTTTTATCCTGTTATTTATTTCCGTTTCCTATTTGGTTCTTTTAAAGGTTTATTTGTTTTAGAAACATCCATTCTGACGCAAGTAGATTTACGCAAACGGCGGCCGGTTTTTCTGTCGGCGCGCGTAATCATTAGTTACTAGGTCACTGGCTCGCTATCTTGTTATCTTTTGGATGAAGTATACCCCTATGCATCAATGGGAAATTCACCCTTCAAGGCTTTGCCCCATCACAATATGCGAATAGATTAGCTTATTGCTAATTTATGAGAATCCCCTACCGGGGTATATCGATGGGGCTCTAAGCGATTTTTGTTGGCCAAAGTGCTCGTCTTTTACGCGACTGGCTTTTCAATGCCCAACTACCGACTTTGTGTCACATCTTTCTGCCGATCAATATCAAGTAAAGGGTTAATCGGTAGTTTGATTATTTGATGATTTGTGGCTTCGAAAATTTACTTAAGAAAGGTATGATTTTTTTTTTCAATGAATGTTGTCTTCGTTCGTGAGCAATGCCCAGCAAATACTACTTGTAAAAAAAAAAATTGTCGTCTTAAAAGACTGTAAGAAATAAAAAAAAAAGTTTTATTTTCGGGGGCTTTAAGCATACATATTAATTCCTCTTGCTATAAAATCCGTTTAAATTTATTTAAAATCATGAAGATATTCGCATTGATTCATCCGCATACATGACGGCAAAAGTTTAAAAAATGACTTGGTGCAATCAGCTAGAATCGAAAGCAAATTGTTTAGTGTTGGGACCGCCTTCCCTACTGATGTTGTTATAGAGAGATATATAATGAAGTCTAAATATTAACACACCTGAAGAAATGAATTGTATAAAGAAGTAAAAACTATCGGCTAGTTAAAATGAACATGTTGCAATTTTAACTTGCTGATATATGTCTGTTCGCGTTATTCATCAATATAGACAAAACTATTACTCGTTATGAACCATTCCTGGTGGATAATTATTATTTTCTGTTAATTTCAATGTTATGTGACCAGTAGTTTAAGAGTTTACCTATTAAATATTTACAACATGCATTTACTTTTTTATTTATATGGATTGGTGGATCACCTAATGACATTTTGTCGTTTTCCTTTCGTTAGGAAATGAAGAGTATTCCTCCTACAGCACCAACATTATTTTGTTGTTTTTTTTTCGAATACAATATTCAGTTGGGTCTTAGAATGTTACTAGTAAAGTTTAGCTTGGGTTTTAGATTTACTATAAAATTCTAGTGATGGGTGGAATAGAATTTGCTCACTGTATTCTTTTAATGATTCGGTGTATTAAGTCTAGCCTTGATAAGCTTCATATCTTCTCAATGTGATGTTTGTAAGGTTCTATTCATTTTCGTCACCTAATTAGAGATCGCTTGTAGAAGCTGATCGCGTCATAAACGAAACCAAAGATTACCAAGTCTTTGAAGTAGCTACTTTAGTCTGCTGTATTGATAGTTTCTTTGCACATATTTTGTAATTAAGTAATCTCTCTACCCCCATACGCGACACAGCAATGCCCATTATAAGGCACGTAAGCTATCGTTATTTTAATGAATGAAGGTGGACACAAAAAAAACATTATCTCATTATGACAAGATACACATAATCACTCATATGCGTGAGTGTGTAGATAGAGATATATTATGTATTATGAATAAAAATATATTATATTTTCACTAAATTAAGTATCCTTATTTATTAAAATATTTTGAACATCTGTGTATATATATATATATATATATATATATATATATATATATATATATATATACGTATGTAAAAAAAAAGTGATATTCACCTGAAAGTTAAAGTTTCAATCCTCAGTGTGAGCAACCGAAAAATTCAATTGCTTAGGACCTCTATCCAATCATGGCTAAGGAAACAAGAGCATGCTACCCCTATGAAGTAAATAAAGGGTTCCGCTCGAAATTCCGTCAAAATTCCCGAGTTTGACAAGATGCATCTGAAGAAGCTCGGAGGTTACATCGACCGAAATGTTGTGAAAATCACACTCGAGTAGTCTGATAAATCCAAATAACACAAATAACCAAACCTTCATTCAGAAACGCCTATATGTATTGTTGAAATATATTATTCATTTTTTACATATACATTACCAATTTGGTTCAGGATATTTTCTATTAATCTACTTTGGTTAATATATATATATATATATATATATATATATATATATATATATATATATATATATATATGCGTATATTAAACAAATACTTCCGTTTAGATTAAAGGTTATTGAATAATATAGTGTTTTTCGTTATCGATTTCTATAAGCTTTTCGCAGTTCCGTTTAATTGTATTTTACTTCCATCGGTTTTTGTTCAATTTTTTCAAGCATAATTTTGATTTGATTCATCGTATAATCGGGCGAGTTCAGTCTTACTGTCTTTACAATTATGTCAAACGACTAGTAATTAACAGATTGTAAAATGTAAGTATGTGGTGATGAGATGTTCAATGCGGAACAGCATCATGTGCTAAGGGCTTGGAAACTTTCAATATGCTTCTATTTATTGATGTTTAGCAGAGATACAAATTTTGTGACATGATTCATAATTAACCGTCTAGATTGTGCGTTTTAAACAGCTTTATTTTGCAGTTTTTGACGTTAGTATCGTGGTGTATTATTAATGAAGATATACATCTATTGAGGTGGCAATCGTGTTTGTTTGCAGGTGTTGCTGAATTAAGCTAGTCTCAAAGGAAGTGCAAGTTGAGTCTTCGTGATAGTAAGTTCGTCGTAAAACCGATGTCACAATTAAATTTATTATTATTATTATATTTTTTAATCTGTTTTGGGGGGTTTTTAAGTATGTAGTTTTACGCTATCATCTTCGAAGAATAAAAAAAATGGATCCTATTTTTACATCTTTAGGTTTTATATCTATGTATTATATTTCTGAGAAATTTCCCCATTCAATTGAAAGTTACAATGTGTTTGGTTACAACAGAATAGTTGAATAAAAGGGGTATTATTACAATTTTAGTAGTAGTATCATTAATATTTCTCTGATTGAAGACATCGATGTTGGTGGTTTATAACACATGAGAAGCGATTGTTGTTATAAAATTTAAACTTTTAGGTGAATAGAAGCACGGAATTATTTTGAAATATGTTTTGTATTTTTTGACTTCGTTCTTTTCGCCAGCTTAAATAAGGATATAGAAAATTACACACGTGTATGTGTGAGAGAGTGTGTTTTTTCTGTATGTGTGTGTGTTTGCACTGTGTCTATTTTATGGGTCTTTAGCTCGTTAAAATAGTTTTTAAGGAGTCAAACATTGGTTCAAAATTTAAAAAAAAAATCGTTATACATTTTGCACACTCACCTTAGTTTATTTACAATCAAATCGTATGCGTGTCACGATGTTATAGTGGTAACATCACCTACTTTAAATCCTACAGTTTTGCTTTCTGTTTCGATTCTAACTAATGACACCCAAATCTTTTTTTTTTTTTTACTTTTGAAATCGCGACTATAATAATATATACGAAACATATACAAATAAACTATATTTAAGCGTATTTTACAACGGAGAAAAGCCGCCCCCCTCCCGCTCGCATATTATATTCTTGGCCTCTATTTTACTTGATCGTACATTATTATGAATAGCAACTAATATCACACTTCCAATTCCAACAAAACGTCATTAGCAAACGGACCAACTCAAACTCACGCAAATATGGGCCATACTTGACACCGCAAACACCATAATTCACACCTGACTTTAGGTGCTTCCTTCTCACATAGAATTTATATTTTCTGTACTTGTGCAGTTTAGCAAAGTGTGACAGTTTTTGTTTGATATGCTCTACACCCCGAGCAGAGGACAATGCCTGGGAAAGGAATACAATGACAATATAACACGCCAAAAACTTGAAATATATTGTGATCACAAGAAAGACATTACTTCCTGAACCAGGTGGTAATGTCAGGGGGCATTTTATGATGGCGAATGGACTAAGATGGTAAAAACTGGAAGGACTCTCTCATAAAAAAAACATGTCGTACATTACCTACGTAGAACACAGTATACTGAAGTTGTTCTTGTTCAAGTGATATAAGAATAAATAATGATGTAATTATATTCCAACCTTTTCACCAACAAGATAATTTTATGGGAGTGTCTACCGGTAATTGCCGATTTACTATATAACGCCACTAATGTCAAATGTTTGGCGAAGGAATGCAAGGAAAATGAAAAAGGTACGCGATTAAGACCAGTTTAGGCAGCATAGAATGTTTAAAATCTTAAGTCAAATTATTTGTCGTAAACTCCAATTCAAGACGGATTTTAAAAGACAAACGAAACTATTCAGATTTAAGTAGATCAACGAATTAAAAATATTGAATTGACCAAACAAAGAGTTTCATTTTTGAAATTCAACAGATTTATATTATTGCAATACTTCCGTTTATTAAAATATCATTCGTCCATAAATAAATTACAAGTAGCGCTGTATTTTAATTTAAATTATCCTGTTGGTTACATATGTATAAATGTCCCAACTACTGTCTAATTAACTCAACATATATTCAAGTAGACATTGATTAAAATGAACAATTATATTTCTCTTTGCCTGCCTGTTTAGCTTTTATAGTAAACGACTGGGCTAACCTGGCTAAGATTTTGTATCGAGTTGAACTATGAAAAAGTGCAGCGAACTAATTAGTATGGTTCCTGTTCGAATCTAGTCACATCACTTAATCTAGAATTATGGTAGAGCAAATCATTTTCCTAAGTCAAAAATAACTAAACGTCATATATATATATATATATATATATATATATATATATATATACACACGAAAAAAGTCCATACATGGATGGAAACGTACAGATTTTAAATAACTTTAATTATCTTCCACAATGATATTTTTACATATAATCAACATTTACATAAATAAGATTGAATTTGACGATGCCCCTATATCTCACTTAAAAGGTGGGCGCGAGAGTTCAAGACATTTCCACTGTCTTATTCATAAAATTTTTATAGATAGGGTAACAATTTGATCAAAATAAGATGAATAAAGAAGTTCTAAATATTTTTTATCCCTCATGACTTCATCATTAATATATTAAGATATTTGGAAGCACTTCAATTACATTTACCGAAACATGTACACATTGATACAAGTTTTGTTATATATATATATATATATATATATATATATATATATATATATAATCTTTCACTTTTTCCTTTATGTACACACGTACAAGAATGTGTTCATATATATCCAAGCTTAAGACCAGACGTGGCTCGGAAGTGAAGAATTATGATAACGTACTTTCACTACCCTCTTAACGCCATATTATTTTATTATCATTCCTGTCACTCTTACTTTCGTTTCGCCCTCCTAATATTGGCGAATTTATGTGAAATCCTGAAAGATTATTTGAATTAGTCTAAGATATATTTTTAAAATTTCATTACGTAATTTAAGTTTCAAGAGTATTTTCAACTCATTTGTAACTTGAAGGTGGAGTCGTGGATATATTTGGCAAATAGAAGGTAAGTTAAGGTAAGGTAAGATAAAATTCCATTTTCTTCCCTAGAAAATTATATATATATATATATATATATATATATATATATATATATATATATATATATATATATATATACGATTTAACTTTCCTAAAAATAGCATATATTTTAAGTTAAGAGTATGATTCTCTTAAGATTAGATTATATATTTTGGAAGTATTATGTTTTCCCCAGATACGTTTTGCGTAATGTTACACGTGTAAATCATCTGTAAATTCCATTATCATTTTATAAAGAATGCATAGACATAACACACATACATGCTTGAGCTCCGTGTACTGTTCATAACTTTATGTGCACATATATATATATATATACATATATATATATATATATATATATATATATTAAAAAGTTTGACTTATATCCAGGTAATCTACATTTAGACCCAAAATGGACGAAGGATTTTGCTAGAGTCTGCAAAAGTCTACTCTTTTAATTTGACCTCTTGTCGGCCAAAATTCTCCAAAAAACTATTAAAAAGCTTGCTGCGTGTCTGAATATAAAATGTAAAATTTCAAATATTTAGAGGTAAAATTGGCTGAATAGTTAGCTAGAGACTGCAAACATCACAACTTTTAAACTGAGCTAGCAGCCAAATTCCCAGCTAAAATTGGTTGGAAACTTGCCCTATCTCTGAATACACTTTATGTAAAATCTCAAATGTTTAGATTAAAAATTGGCTGAGTCATTTGATAGAGATCGCAGAAGTAATTTTTTTTTAAAATTTAACCTCGATTTTTACCACTTAACATTTGTTTTGGGATCAAATCAAATTAAAAACTTGGAGCCCTGTCCAAGTAATCTACATTTAAAATTGCAAGTGTTAGACACAAAATTGGCCCAGGAGTTTAGTTGCGTTTTCAAAGAAGAAATCGTTGAAATTTGATCCCTTAACAGCCAAATTTCTGGCCGGAAACCGATTAAAAAGATTTTCCAAAATCTCAATCTTTATGTACAAATCTCGAGTTTAGATTGAAAGTTAACAGTAGTTTGGTAGGGAAATGTACACACAGACTTTCACTTATATATATATATATATATATATATGCACATACACATAGCCATATATACTGTTCTCGCTTCGTCTTACAGCTCTTAGTTTTTACTCGACGCAGCAAGTGTATCCATACAAAGATTGTAAACCTGAATGTCAGGTTACTTATATATAAAAAAAAATCAGCGTAGTTTGGTGGCGTCCTTATGAGCTAAGAAACAATTTACTGATATCTGAAAAAGTTATAACTGTTTCTGCATCTTCTCCTTTAGCTTACATTCTACAGTCTTGGTAATGTAAGATATCTATGGCATAAAATCGATAATACAATCTAGGAAAATCTATAGAACAAATGGAAACGTAGATATTCGACAGAATATAAAAGATATATAGAAAACAATATGGTCAGATTAATAAAACTCTTAAAGCACAGTGAAATAACTGTATAGTAATTTTATTAATAATCCTCTATTTATTTATTTTTTTTTAGTATTGTGTCACTATTGTTGCCAAGAGCAATTTGAAGATACGGGTTTGGAGAAAAGCAAGACTTACAGCAACATTTTAGTATTTTTGAATGTTGCCTATATGTTTTACAACTGATTGCTGGTTTCTTTTTGTACACTGCTGAATAAGGAAATGACATTCGTTTCTCTACACTAAGTCAGTTCTTTTTTTTTTGCTAAGTTGATTTGAAAAGAAAAATCAGATTTTGTGACAACATCCCTTACATTTTGTTGCGTTACCAGCTGATTCTTGTTAACACATTATCCTGAATTTATTTTAAGAGAAAAACACACTGATTAACTGATAGAAACATCGATTATTGTAAATTAAATAGTGAGCATGATCAAAGTAAGTACCTATAAATTGTATTCGGCTTCATTATTCTTTAAACTTCATAGCTTGAACGTCAATTTTTTAGAACTTCTAGAATGCTAAGCAGCAGAGGGTTATTTCATCAGATTCCAACAGTAGTCAGCCATCGCAGCCATCATACCTAGTCTCCACCTTTCTCAGGTCCTGATGGAATTTCTTCTCCTGTTTGTCACATATTGAACCCAAGTTTCCAGGAAACCGATCCATATGTTAAAATAGGTTGTGCATCTTGACGCTCATGTTGTAGCTTTTGTTTCTGAAAGCAGTTGCCATATTATTGATAAGGTCTGCGTAGTTTCTGACCTTATTGTTGCCACGAAAATTCTTTATTACCAGAACAGATGTCTTCCACTCTTCCAGTTCCACTTGATTCATTAGGTTTCCTAACTTTGGATCACTGATGAGCTGCCGGATCTGAGAACCGTCAAAGGATCCAGTTATCAACTTTTCCATGATCAATCCTAGAAAACCCTACCACAAGTAAATTATTCACGAGATTAGTCTAGATCTTTGGTGAATTGCTTTATCAAACCAAACTTAAACTATAGCGGTGTGAGGAGTATTCTGTCTACGCCAATCATCGGGCTATTGATGGCGTTTGTTTTTGAAAGGCACCGATTCCCCAAGCATAAGCCAGTACTTGTTTGTGTAATGCTGAAGACGTCCCCTTCTATCTGCACAGAAAATTACATCAGATTAATGAGTTTTCGTCATACTAACGCAGACCTATCAGACTTGAATACTTCTTAAAATCATCATTTCTAATCAAAGCAAGTATTCAGCCTTAACATTATACCCTCATCCTTACTAAGTTCTTTTTAAATGCTCCACACATCAGTACACATGAACAGAAACCTAACAAGTAACATGTGGTTAAAACTTGACCGGATTGATTGAATTTAGATTCAGCGCGTCCGTTTCGTCGTAGATAAGCTGTTAAAATGCAGACAACAAATTTATCGTCGGTCAGTGTTATTTGTCAAGAATTGAGCATAGGTGTAAGAACATTGATTAATGGTAAGTTTCATTACTTAAAGGACGGTTTACGACAAGTTTGTTGACATTAAATGCAAAGTCGAAAAAGATGTAATCAGAAGAAGCTTCCCGCACAAGTTTCTTGTAATAATTCGGTAGATAGATTATTTTTCTATTCTTTTGACAACTTTACAAGCCTTTGTCGGAAAGCGCCAATACATCAACTACCGTTTAGTAGAACCAAATCTAAACCTTTACAGGGACGGGAAATCAATATGACTTTGAAATATTAACCATTTGTTCACAAAGTGTTGAATCATTAATCTGTTTGACCATCAAACAAGGTTTTGAACTTGGATTCTATTGCGTAGATCAATTGTTTTGAGGCTTGCTAGCATGTCTATAAAAGGCGATGTTCAATAGTCAAACGCTCATGTTTCGGTTGGAAATAGAATCTTCATTTTCCATAAATCAAGACGTATATGGAATTAGCGATTTTCCGTTACCACAGGAAAACTCAATTTTCAATAAATGATACCCACACCAGTCATATCTTTGATTTACGTTTATGGTTCCAGAGCAGACAGCGATAGAGTTACGCCAGTACAAAGTTTTCCAAACACGTGTATACATATTACCCCACTAACAAATAGCAAACGTTCACACACTTGCAACTGCCACAAAAGCAAATAAGTAAACACTCACAAGTGCTATGCCATAAACACACTAACAAAACAAATACATATGCGCAAGGTCACATGTATATATGTTAGAATATTTTTATCTAACATTCCAGACAATTATGCACAATGTAAAGAATATGTATAAACAGAATTGAGCGGAACAGTTAAATGAACCGAATAATCTAAGAGACCATGAAAAATAATTAATAAAAGTTCGATTTTCAAAGAAATATGGAAACTAGTTAATGTTTATGAAATAACTCGCATATCCATGACTGAGTATACTTTAAGTAATTTAGGTAGTGTAAATATAGGGCTTTAATATCAGTGTCAATTCATACAGATTATGTACATTAGTAAATATATACACCTTACGAAAGAATAGGTTTGAGGCTCCTTAAATCCATACTAGAACGCAGGAAAAATGTTTTGAGGTCCATGTTCAATGTTATAACCAGTTCTAAGTTACTGTCTTCAGGAGATGCAAAGTTGAGCCATCAGTACAGGCTATACAAAGAATACAGATCAAAACTACTTTTGTCCAAACAGGTCACGACTGAAAGAAAGAGATCACGTTTCTGCCTATTCAAAGATTTCATGAGATTTCGTGGGTCAATGTGACATGACGAATGTTAAAGATCACGTCAGCAAAATATCATGAGATTAATATCTTGGTAATCTAAATAATATAGGTTTTATTTTTCATTTCTTACTTCGTTTTTCGACATTCCGTTGCATTATATCTAAACATTTATCTTATATTTATCTTAGTCTTTTTGTCCTTTCTGCATTTTAGAATCTACTGTAAGGATTCTGATTAGTTTTTGTATGAGCCTGTATTATAATTGTATAAAAGTATATTATAATAATAAATAATTATAATCAATAAGGGTTGATAGTTAAGGCAAAATTGAGCATAAATGTAACCATATACAGTCATCAATTTGGAATCAAACATCTATTCTTAAAGTGGGTAGAAATACAATATATATATATATATATATATATACAGAGAGAGAGAGAGAGAGAGAAAGAGAGAGAAAATGAAATCAGTAGGACGTAGTGTTTACTTAATATACGCAATGGTAAACTTAAATCTAATATAAATACCAGTATTTATATATGGATAATTGAATTTTAATTGAACAAAAAAGCTAAGTACGCACTAGACAGTAGAGTTTATTATCAGACAAAAAAGATTAAAACAGAACGTTTTAATTTATTGTTCGACTGAATACTCAAAAAAAAAAATTGAAAAGTCTTTATTCCGCAAAGTTTAATAGAATGCTATTCTCGCTATTCAACTCATAGGAAGACAGGGAAATCGGCTAAATATATTTGTAGCATTGAGTGAAACCGCAATTTATTATAGTTAAACATTGCAAAAGAAAAACAAGTGAAAAAATGTTGGATATGGTAAAAGCATTTTTTTAAATTTTGAATTTAAACTTACATTTTAAGTTTCTTTCTCTCTCTCTATATATATATGGTATATTATATAATATATATATGGTATATTATATATTATATATGTAATGTATATAATATATATATTATATAATATATATGGTATATTATATATTATATATGTAATATATATAATAGATATATTATATAATATATATATACATGGCATATTATATATATATATGTAATATATATAATAGATATATTATATAATATATATACATGGCATATTATATATTATATTTGTAATATATATATAATAAATAGATATATAATATATATATGGCATATTATATATTATATATGTAATATATATAATAAATAGATATATAATATATATATGGCATATTATATATTATATATGTAATATATATAATAAATAGATATATAATATATATATGGCATATTATATATGTAATATATATAATAAATAGATATATAATATATATGACATTATATTATATATGTAATATATATAATAAATAGATATATAATATATATATGACATATTATATATTATATAAGTAATATATATAATAGATATAATATATATATATATGGTATATTATATATCATAAATTTAATATATATAATAAATAGATATAATATATATATGGTATATTATATATTATAAATGTAATATATATAATAAATAGATATAATATATATATATGGTATAGTATATATTATAAATGTAATATATGTAATAAATAGATATATAATATATATATACATACATACACACACATATGTGTTATACGAATATATTATATGCTCAACAAAAAATTAGAAAAATGATAGGCTCAACAGAAAATTAGACGGAGGATAAGCTCAACAGAGTGCGAGATAAAGAATAAGGTAAAAAAGAGCGAGGTAGAGAATAAGCAAACTAAAAAGCGAGACAAAAAATTAACTCACAAAGAATAAGCTCAGCAAAATGCAAAACAGAGAATAAGCAAACAAATAAGTGGCACAATGAATAAGCTTACCAAAACGCATGACAGAATAAGGAAAGTGACACAAAGAGAGAGAGAGAGAGAGAGAGAGAGATAAAGAGAAAAAACACAGCAAAGCGCGAGGCAAAAATAAGCGCAAGAATAAGTGATAACTGAACAGTGAGCAACAGAGGTAAACAGCAAGTTTGTTACATAATGTGTGTTATATTTAGTTGTATTTTCTGCTTCATGGAATCACATTCACAGTAATAAATTGGACACACTTTTAATGCTTAATGTACTGGTTCATCAGTACACTTAAACATATTAAACCCAACTTAAATATTAAATTTAACTGAATATTTAAAACAATATATCATTCGAAGTTCATATAAGATTTCCCACGATACATCTATACACCGATTCATACGAGGAGTGGTACACATTTTATCCGAGAGATGTTGCCTTATGTAACAGCACTTACCTGATTAGATCAATGCCTCTCATACAATGCGCTAAGATTAAGATAATTCAACAATAAACGTAAACATTTCTCTCTCTTTCTCTCGCTGTCTATCTCTTTTAGCGATCTCTCAGCGGTGATGACGGTGGTCGTATTCGGCGTTTTTTGTGTTCTGTGGTGGCCGACAAGGCTGATTCTGGCCTTGAACCTTCTTTCCCAGTGAGAGCAGGCAATTCCATTTCCAGTTAGTTCGTTTCTCTCTCTCTCCACTTCTTTTTCTTCTCCTCAATATCCGCTTATTAGTTGGCCTCAAAATGGATGTGCCTTTGGTGATTGCTTGCTTCTAGATTTGTATGTCCTTGGTTGTTATTAAACCGGGAATCCGACATCCTGACAACGTGACCATACAACTTCAACCGATTTCTACTGGTGATGGTGTCGATTCTGATGGTGTTGACCTTTTGGAGGACACTAAGGTTGGTACGATAGTCCTTCCAGTACATGTTTAAATAATTCACAGGCAGCGTTGTTGAGAGGATGTTAATTAGGGACAGGAAAATTAAATTTTTTACTCAGTATTTGAGAGGTAGATGAATTTTTTTGTTAACCATTTGAATATCTATGTATCTCGTATAATAATTAAGTGGTGATTTGATGAATATTCTTGAAGAGCCGTCTGGATTAATCAGAGATAACTTCAATGCAAGGACAATACGATAAATCTCTCTACAAACCCCCATCATTATGTAATAATTGTTAATTGAAAATGTTTTACCATGATTTAAAACTGACAACGTCCAATAGACGAAAGAAAAACACATACTGAATAGTTTAATCTACAAGAGGAATTAATGAATACGTAACAACATACTAAGAGAAACTGAAATGAAACGGAAAGGCCAGAAAAGAGTGGAAATAATATAGTGAGAAACACACACACATATATATATATATATATTATATGTAGTATTATCGTCCTCGATAAAAAACAAAAATTTAATTGTGCCTCGAAGGTAAAGATTACTTCATAGCCATTAACCATACATGATATTCGGTAGCGGAAATCGCTGTTGTATCACAAGCAATTACTTCGCTTGAACGCATCGATTCCGAAAACGATAATCTGTTCTAGAACTTATTTGGAAGAGAAAAATAACTTAATTACCAACTGTCGAACATTGCTGATTGTGTGAACACCATATATAATTATTTTTATAAATTAATTATACGTCTATTGACAAAACACTATAATAATCATAATAGGTATTTTACAGCTAAAGATCATTGCATTATTTGCGGTGGCGATTGCTACGAATATATAGTAATTATATATGTAAGGATTTTTGTTACGTTGTTGGTTCGGGCTGAACGATTATTATAATGATCGTTACTGATTTTTCTCCTTAATACATTGTTAGAAAGAATGTATTAAAGGGAAAAGTATTGTTGAAGATAAAACATATGGTAAAAATGGAAAGGAATGTTAGCTAGATAAATATGTATACGTAACAGACATCAGTGCATGGCTGTGAATGATACGTGTTGACGTCATTAGAAGGGAGATATTTTGTATACGTAGAATTTAATCAGTTTGTTCTTAAAGCTTGAAAGAGACAGAAATAGTCAAGCCGAGCGGTCGTAATGTCTCAGAGTATCGGCGGAAGCAAGGTGTCTAACACCTACCTAATGTAAGTAACATAGGACTAGTGCTCAATCGGGAAACATCGTTAATAAAGATTCTGTAAGAACAACCCAAGATTTATTAATTTATTTATTTATTGAGGACTTTTATCCTCGTCTTTCTTAGTTGTTTCACGACGTTTTGGCCAACTATTTCTCTGGCCTTCGTGAGGTGATAACCGCGACGGGATAGCCCTTCGGGGCCCGTGACGCAGTGAATAGAGACGTTGAATTTCTACGGTTCCAGGTGAGAATTTTCTGAAGATAGCGGGGTCAATCCTACCAAAGCCGGGCAGAGGCTTAATGGCCAAAACATGATGAGACGACAACTATAGATGGCAGAAATTGCTGTGAATGCAGTGAGAGATTCGGAGTTCCTATCCCGTCGCGGTTACCACCTAACGAAGGCCGGAGGAATAGTTGGACGAAACGTAGTGAAACAAATAATAAAGACGAGGATAATGGTCCGCATTAAATAAATTAATAGATAATACTCATCTCAATAATGAATTCCAATTAAATAATATATAGCCCGAGATTTGTTGATTCATTTGGATGAATCTTCTCTGCAGCTTTCCGTCAAATAAGGCCAAAGATGAAACAGGTATGTTTCTCTGAGTGTCATGGTGATAAACACCCAGATAACTGTTATCCGTCCCTTTCTGTTGTGAATGTCATCCTGTATCTGTGACTATATAACCACGTAAAAACAGGAGAACACTAGGCGATCATAGCAGGCTAATAACCATGCACATAATATACATTCAATAGACACGTAAACACGTGACAGTTTATATATGCAAGTAAGCTGTTGTATAGATTCACTCATGTATACAATCCCACTAATACAACATTTGTATATTAAAGGACGGTGTTTAAAGAATACAGTGATTATTTGTAGGCAACAACATGTTTGTCTTAAACTCGTATGTGAATAGATACTTTTCATAAATTGTCAGTATATAATTGAATTAATTCCATTCGTTATTTTTATTATTTTATTTATTTTATATCCCTCAACTGGCAATCTATTTATCACATTAATTCTTATTCTCGAGTGTTGATTTATTTTTGATAATATTTTATTATAGGAATTAAAAACGCATTAAAAAATGTAGGACTTTCTTCTGGTTTATCATCAGTAGTGATAGTAGAGGTCTTACCATTTCTATTCCCCAGAGTCTTAAAATACATTTGGCTTCAAAACATGTTAGCAGGTTAATTTAACATTAACTCACTAGTGTTCGACTTTGTGAAGCCTAAAATTATCTATTTTACCCAATGTGTCCTATCTGATTCTAATGCAATACCTTCCGACAATCATTCCAGTTTAGCAACTAAATTTCGTTTTCATTTGTATACTCAACCAACAAAATAATACTTGTATGTACCTCTTCTCTTTCAAACGGACCGTTTATGGCAAGCTTTCGGCCTTAACGTATGGTTGATGAATTTCTAGATGTCACATAGGCGGTAACCAATTGCTGAAAAACTTTCAACAGTCCCTTTGGTATACCTTTATTATATTATCATAACCTTTACCGTTTCTGATAAAAATTCTAGGTTTATAATACGTAATCAGCAGGTAGAACGGCAATGTAATTAGTGAATATAACATAAAATATATAACAACCCATGACAGAAATCTCACCTGTCCATTTAAATGTATGTATGTTTGTATGCCTGCCTAAAACTTTCGACAGAGGCGACGTATTTTCAAGATATTAGTATTATTTTTAAGCTCGACGTCGCCGACGACAAATATCGAATATTTGGCTAAAAGCATTAATTCCTTCACCCTCAACTGGGAAGTTTTCTACAAGGAGAAATCGATACTTGCGAGACATTTTTGCAAGTCATTGTATCGGATGGACTGTCTTTGCCAAATGTTAAGGTTCCGAACTTCCGGTCGCGTCATGGAGTAACGGTAAGAATTCAGATTTTCTTTCACATTCTTTTTCGCCTTCGCATCACGGGTTCAGCCTGCCTGCTACCACTTCGCATCACGCGTTCCACTTTTTTTTTTTTGCTCAACACAGCGTCCAAACAACCGGGCAACGCCGGATACCCAAGCTAGTAAATAATAAGTAATTACCAAGAAACACAAGGAACGAGAACAATAGAAAATGATTTAACCAAAGACCAAGTTACTACATAAAAATTATGTATTAAACTTACTGCCATAGGTAACGGAGTCTTATAATATTGTTCCTGTTTTTGTAAAAACCAGAAGAACCTAAGAAAATGCAGTAGTAAGTCCATTTATAACAAAAAAAAATAAATATACATGAACTAGCAAGGATGCCCGTTTTTTCCCGGGTGTAAAATACGCTTAAATATAATATTATAATTTGTCCATATTTCGTATATATTATTATAGAGTTGTGATTCAAAATAAAATATTTAGGTGCAATCAGCTAGAATTGTAACTGAAGCTGTAGCATTCAAAACTGGTTACGTTGATACTGCACCAACGTGACACGCATCTAAACCTATTAAAAATTAAAAATCAACTAATGTTTAATGATATTTTACAATTTTTACCCTTTACCTCCTTAAAAAACAATTTAAACTGGCTAAAAACCTTATCGCATCTGTGCGACACATACTAAGGTTTTTATTCCAACCTTCATGTCAATTTTGTATTTGTTTCATTGCACTTTTAAATTTTTTCCTCAAATTTTAGAATTTCATCTCTTTATATGTCGTCCATATTTCTCTATTTTTCTTCGTTTTTTTTTTCATGTTTCGCATACTTTGTCATTCATACAAGCTGTTTGTTCTTTCTGTCCTTCGTCGTATTATCTTTTTCCAATTATTTTTCGCCTAGTATTCAATTCTATTATTTCAAAACACATTTCTTTTGAATTCTATCCACTAATCTCTAGATTCATATTTGATTCTAATTTCTCTTCATCCTTTTCCTTTCTTGCATATTTCTATTCCCATTGTCAATCGTTTATTTTACTTTCTCTCTAAACTATTTTTTTCTTCAAATCTTAAACTCTATCCTAAGTGTTTTGCCATTATTTTTCTCTCTAAACTACAACGATATGGACGCCATTTTTATTTTCGTTTGCAGTTGCCTCCCTTTCTCTTTCCATGTTTCTCTAGTTGGCGACATAAACTTCCAGCCTATTTTGATTTACTTTTACTCCTCATCCTGCATTTATTAGTACTCGTTTTCTCTCTTCATTTCTATTCACATATTACCTATCGATATCACTCTTGAATTATGCCTGCTCCATACCGAAATATAGCTCAAGTATTCACTTCGGATATTTTGTTTTTCATCATTCAATGTTCACTTCAGAAACAACTAAAGTTTTCTCTTGTATTATTTTTCGATTATTTCATTCATCTTATTTTCTTTTATCTGATATATTTTAAAAATTCCTCAATAGTTGTATCTTTCAACTCAATTTTTTTTATCATTTCCGCATACAAAAGTGTTATTCGTTCACTTTCAACAATTTTGCCCTTTAAAAATTCAGAGCACCACACTTCATCATGCGAAATTTCATGACTATTTCATTAATGAACCTATGACTAGCCGTCACCAGTCTACTTCGCTGGTCTTTATTTTTTGTATACAAGTTTAATAAATTGCATATTAGACTTTTACTTTTGCTACTTATATCAGGCAGTTATCATTTGATTTATGAACGAGAATGCCATACGCAAAACAGACGGTGAGAAACTGTTTGCCTGAAAAATCTCTTCACACAAATCTTTCTCCTTTGATGTTAATGAACCTTTCTCTTGTTTGATACTTTTTTTCCAATTTATCTCCCACATTCCTCCTTTGTTTGAATATTTCCATAATTCCTTAATCGAACCATGTTTGTGGTAATCTATGTATATGGATCGATTAATATTTCTTCTATTACAATCCCGAAGAAGAAATTGGTTTTTGGTCATCTGTAACCTCTGATTCATCACTTTGTTCCTCAAGGAAGATATTTGGATCTTGCCGATATTCGGAAATCTTATTTGTAAAGATGCCTGTCAGAATTTTCCACATCAATGAAAGATAAATAATACTTTGATACTTATCGACAGTACTATTTGATGTATTCTCCTGGAACAGCACTTTGTTCATGCGTGTTCCATTAAGCAATTACATCAACTATCAAAATTCCGTCAATTCGAGACCCAATTCTTTCGTGCGATTGGTAAGTATTTTTCCCAATATCTCTGAACGACATCTAGTCTGGGAGCCTTCTGATTTTGAATGGCTCATATATATATATATATATATATATATATATATATATATATATATATATATATATATATATATAACTTTATCCTAATTCGCTTTCGCCATATCTTTTTTTGTTTAAACTTACTTTCTATTTCATTCTTCAAATGTTTTAGCCACAGAGCACTTCCGTTATTTTCCTATTTAACGCCGCCAATACCACCACAAAATGTGACATTGTTCTGAATTAACTTAAGCAATTTGACATTTTATCAAGTTCTTCGTAGAACTTAATATAGTTCAAACCAAACACCCTATGCGTTCGAATCTGTTCTTTCTTCATATCCAGATTTTCACTTCTTTGCTTACATTCGCTGTTTGCTTTTTTTTTTTTAGGTTTTTACACTCTTCATTCAGTTTTTTGTTTTAATTTCTGTCTTCCTCGCCCTCAATTATCATTTGAACCCTCTTTCAAGCAGGTTCACACCGTCTTAATGATATTATCTTCTATTATTCTGCTTATTATTATTCCCCTTCTTATAATTATCTACTTGTACTATTATACCATCATCGCCATATCACTAAAACCTGTAGAAATCACACAATGCTTTTTACATCATTCTTCATAATTTAGTGTTAATAACATTTTTTTTAAGAATAAATAGGTATCAAGACCAATACTATTAAGGATACCATTTTCTTTGTAAATATAATAGCTAGTCTCCGCTAAATCTTCTGTAAATAAAGAAAAAAAAACGAATATGTTTATATTCCTTCTTTTATTTAGCAATTTGTTTCTTTTCAAAACAATACCTAAAGTGTC
The DNA here is from genome assembly GCF_053919585.1 of Euprymna scolopes. Lineage (NCBI taxonomy): Eukaryota > Metazoa > Mollusca > Cephalopoda > Sepiida > Sepiolidae > Euprymna > Euprymna scolopes. Next base: position 92,145,709 of record NC_136504.1, read on the forward strand.
TTCCAACTTTTAAGAAATTATCTGCTAAATATTTTCAAGCGAATGGATGGAATTCAGTTTTTAAAATGCATTTAAATTTCCACTGTTTTAGTCGGCAGGGAAGCATGCTTTGTTTTGGTATAATACACGTGGAATAATGGACTTTTTTATATTAGTAAAATCAGAATATATTTTACCGACATCAGACTAATCACAAAACATTTTCGCAAATGAGACAATTTTATTTTCATATGTGTGAAATGAGATAACATGCGTACGAAACTAAAAAATAATAAACAGTGGAACCATGTTTTAATTTCAGGTGCGGTCTTATCTACCTTTATGAAATATACCACTCATTCTTCAAAGAGAAAAAAGCTGTCGATTTCTCTTTGCTACGGCGATCCATTAGTTTACAGTAGTTGGATGAATCTCCACAGAGTCAAGAATACATCAACAATTTTATATTCTCTTAATATTCAGATGTAAACTATTTTACAACATGATGGGAAATGTTCCAATGTTAGTTTTCTTTCAAAGAAAAGCAAGGTTGCTAGAAAAAATAGTGGGATCATTCTACCGCTCCAGTAGATATCTCAATGCTGATGCAATTCTCTAACTCTATAACACCAAAGTACATCCAAGGATGGAGTATTGTTGCATATGGGAAGGATAAGCTGCGAGAAGACGCTTATCCTGCCTTGAAAGTGTTAAAAATAGATTTCATAGCCAAGAAGATGCCATTTTCTCTTCCCGCAACCTCTTTCGCATAGAAGAGACGTTGCGAGACTGTCTCTGCTTTATCGTTATTTACATGGGAAGTGCTCGGCTGAGCATCAATCTGTGGTCTCCCAAGCCTGCCTTTCACGACAAACACTCGTTTAACTGAAACCATTATCAATAATTTCCTCCACTCTTTATCTGTGCCTAAATCTAAACGTAGATTCGTCGAACAAAGTTTCTTTCTTAGAATAGAACGCCTGTGAAACTCTGCTCAGTTTCACTGCTTTCCAACTGACTAAAATACGGTTGTCTTCAAATTCAACGAGAAAAAGTTCTTCATGAGCCACCCCCTTACATAATCAAATTTATCCAATTCCCACAACAAACAATTATTACGACACTTTTCCATTGAATGGACTCCCGGCTTTGGCAAGTGGTTACTCTTTTTAATATATATATATATATATATATATATATATATATATATATATATATATATATATATATGTGTGTGTGTGTGTGTGTGTATTCTTTGTTAATGGAGCCAAAGATAGCTTCGTTGAGGGCTCCGAATCATTCGATCAACGATGATCATTTTTTTTTTCTTTTTACATTTTCACCCCAAACAAGGAGGCTACTATCAGGGGCAACAACTACCGAGGTGCTATGTAGGGATTTGGGCAGCAAGATATCGGTTCACGTTGCACTTGAACTTCTGCACGTCAGTACATTTGGGGAAGCAATGACTTGGAATGAAATTCGAAAGTCTAACAGTTCTGGGGAATAAACTATTGGAGTAGAAAGATCTTTTACATCTAGTGATCTCTACAGTGTGGGGTGTGATTTAGCAGCCTGACGGGCTTGTCGAGGGCGTTCACGTCGTGGGGGCACAAGTGATTGCAGTTCGTCGGAGTATTCACCATTAAAATACTTGTAGAACATGCAGAGGGATGCAACGTTTCGTCGATGGGACAGAAGCTGAAGCTTGGATGCCAGTTCAGGACCTATCAGGTTTGCGACTCTCTTTTGAACCTTGTCAAGGAGCGAGAGACTAGTAGCAGATGCACCCAAATATGACAGCAACACTCAATACATGGGTGAATGGTGGCCTTATAGAGGTACAGGATATTTTCGGGTGGTAGTAGTTTTCTAGCACGGTATAGAGAGCCCATCTTCTTCGCAGCGGCCCTGGCAATGCCTTCAATGTAATTGTTCCAACTCATGTTACCTGTGGACGTTAGGCCAAGGAGTTTGAAAGATGTACTCTCAGATAAAGAGTCGTTGACCATTACGATAGGTGGTAGAGACTGTTTCTTGTAATTATTGAATGAAACTAGTTTAGTCTTGGCATTGAACGTGACCATCCATTTTTGTCCCTATTACACTACAGATTGGAGGTCATCCTCTAGTGTTTCTGCCATTTCTTTAGATATGTGTTCATTTGTTTTCCTCTCGTGCCTGTTATAGAGTGTGGTGTCATCAGCATATATACCCATCTCGGAGGCAATTTTGTCGGGGAGGTCATTTATGAATATCAGGAAAAGTAAAGGTCGTGGAATAGACCCCTGGGCCACTCGCGCATTTATATCATATTGTTTCGATGTATGACCGTCGAGGATAACCTTGATTTTTCTCTTCTCTCAGAAGGATTTAATTATGTTAAGTATTCTATCAGTGATACCGTATGATCTAATTTTCCTGAGGAGACCCTCATGCCATACCCTGTCAAAAGCCTTAGATATATCTAGAGCTACCGCTCTGCCCTACCCCGCTTTGTCCAGTGAATGGTATATACGTTCAGAGATTTCAGTGAGGATGTCTGCTGTGGAACGGGCTTGTCTAAATCCATATTGTTGGTCAGTCAGAAGTTTAGCATCTGTAAGGTGATGGACTAGAGCATGGTTAATTAAGGTCTCAAATATTTTGGCAAAAAGTGGGAGGAGGCTAATGGAGCGAAAATTTAATAGGTCAGTTCTTTCGCCAGAATTCTTGAAAACTGGTACCACAGAAGCAGTTTTCCAACAGCCCGCAAAGCAAGATCCCTTAAGGTATTTGTTGTAGAGTTTGGAGAGAACTGGAGCTACTTTGGCTGAGCACTTTTTTAAGAGCACAGCTGGGATGAGATCGAGTCCACATGCTTTTGAAGTGTCAAGGTTTTTTATGATAGCATGCACCTGAGTAGGGCTGATTTTCAGATCGTCTAGGGTGGCGTCTGTCCGCATAGGAATGTCAGGTAGGGGGTGGTTGGAAGGGCCCAGTGTGGAGTTTGGGGCAAACCGACTGGCAAGCATGTTAGCATTGTCGGTTGCTGAGAAACCAACCACGTGAGTTTTAGTTAGTGGGGGAATTGTTGATTGCCCATTATTTACTACACTGTTGTAGATTTTCCAGACGTCACGAGTTCCTAGTTTTTGTACTTCGATGTGGTTTTTAGTTGTTTCCTTAAATTCTCTCTTAGCTATCGCTATTTCTTTCTTAACGTTACTTCTAGCTTCTATATACTTCTGTCTGTTTGAACTGGACTTATGTCGGTTTAATCTGCAGTATGCATGCTGCCTTTGAGCAATGGCAGTAGCGCAATTCGAAGTAAACTATTAGAGAGAGTGTGACTTGCTATAACATTTCCGCATGAGAGCATGCGCTTCGATTGCAGTTTTCACTGAAGATTGCGTAAGTCGGTAAGTTATTTATGATTATATATATATATATATATGTGTGTGTGTGTAATTTTTTTACTATAATAATTAAATACCTACATACACTAGTTTTATCATTTCGGGAATCTTCAGTGTAGGGTGTTACAATTAACACAAGCCTACAGTTCGAACCCGGCAACAGGATCGATCTCTGGCTCGATTACCAAAGACCATATCCGATCGGCTAACATTAACAGCAAGAAAAAATGTTGAATTTAAACAATTTAATTGAAAATGTTCTTTACGTCTGTCACAGTAATCTAATCGTTATACGATGATCTATGCATATATATATATATATGTGTGTGTTTCCCTTTTTCTATGTACAGAGATCTATATATATATATATATATATATATATACTCGTATAAATTCATTTTTATTTTGTGTGTATTGATATTCATATTAAAAACCCTCTTTTCTATTTATTTAAAAAGAAAATACCTTTTTCTTATATATGGCTTGTGAAATTGCATTCACTAGCAAAAGATCTAGCTAATTTGCATACTCTTTCAAACATTCATTTTAATTAATTCAATATTACTTTTTCCGGTTTTCTGATGGGGTGATCATATTTAGTTAACTATTACGTGTAATT
>NC_136504.1:92154704-92189381 GCF_053919585.1 Euprymna scolopes
TAATATATATATAATATATACAATATCTATATATAATATATATATAATATATACAATATCTATATATAATATATATATAATATATACAATATCTATATATAATATATATATCATATACAATATCTATATACATATATCATATACAATATCTATATACATATATCATATACAATATCTATATACATATATCATATACAATATCTATATATATATCATATACAATATCTATATATATATCATATACAATATCTATATATATATATATCATATACAATATCTATATATATATATATCATATACAATATCTATATATATATATCATATACAATATCTATATATATATATAATATACAATATCTCTATATATATATATATCATATACAATATCTCTATATATATATATATCATATACAATATCTATATATATATCATATACAATATCTATATATATATATATCATATACAATATCTATATATATATATCATATACAATATCTATATATATATATCATATACAATATCTATATATATATATCATATACAATATCTATATATATATATATCATATACAATATCTATATATATATATCATATACAATATCTATATATATATATCATATACAATATCTATATATATATATATCATATACAATATCTATATATATATATATCATATACAATATCTATATATATATATATCATATACAATATCTATATATATATATATATCATATACAATATCTATATATATATATCATATACAATATCTATATATATATATATCATATACAATATCTATATATATATATCATATACAATATCTATATATATATATATCATATACAATATCTATATATATATATATCATATACAATATCTATATATATATATCATATACAATATCTATATATATATATCATATACAATATCTATATATATATCATATACAATATCTATATATATATCATATACAATATCTATATATATATATCATATACAATATATATATATCATATACAATATATATATATCATATACAATATATATATATATCATATACAATATATATATATCATATACAATATATATCATATACAATATATATATATATATCATATACAATATATATATATCATATACAATATATATATATATCATATACAATATATATATATCATATACAATATATATATATCATATACAATATATATATATCATATACAATATATATATATATCATATACAATATATATATATATCATATACAATATATATATATCATATACAATATATATATATATCATATACAATATATATATATCATATACAATATATATATATCATATACAATATATATATATATCATATACAATATATATATATATATCATATACAATATATATATATATCATATACAATATATATATATATCATATACAATATATATATATATCATATACAATATATATATATATATATCATATACAATATATATATATATATCATATACAATATATATATATATATCATATACAATATATATATATCATATACAATATATATATATCATATACAATATATATATATCATATACAATATATATATCATATACAATATATATATCATATACAATATATATATCATATACAATATAAATATATATCATATACAATATATATATATCATATACAATATATATATCATATACAATATATATATATATATCATATACAATATATATATATATATCATATACAATATATATATATATATCATATACAATATATATATATATATCATATACAATATATATATATATATATATCATATACAATATATATATATCATATACATACATATATATATATATCATATACATACATACATATATATATCATATACATACATACATATATATATCATATACATACATACATATATATATATATCATATACATACATACATATATATATATATCATATACATACATACATATATATATATATCATATACATACATACATATATATATATCATATACATACATACATATATATATATATCATATACATACATACATATATATATATATCATATACATACATACATATATATATATATCATATACATACATACATATATATATATATCATATACATACATACATATATATATATATCATATACATACATACATATATATATATATCATATACATACATACATATATATATATATCATATACATACATACATATATATATATATCATATACATACATACATATATATATATATATCATATACATACATACATATATATATATATCATATACATACATACATATATATATATATCATATACATACATACATATATATATATATCATATACATACATACATATATATATATATCATATACATACATACATATATATATATATCATATACATACATACATATATATATATATCATATACATACATACATATATATATATATCATATACATACATACATATATATATATATCATATACATACATACATATATATATATATCATATACATACATACATATATATATATATCATATACATACATACATATATATATATATCATATACATACATACATATATATATATCATATACATACATACATATATATATATATCATATACATACATACATATATATATATATCATATACATACATACATATATATATATCATATACATACATACATATATATATATATCATATACATACATACATATATATATATATCATATACATACATACATATATATATATATCATATACATACATACATATATATATATCATATACATACATACATATATATATATATATCATATACATACATACATATATATATATATCATATACATACATACATATATATATATATCATATACATACATACATATATATATATCATATACATACATACATATATATATATATCATATACATACATACATATATATATCATATACATACATACATATATATATATATCATATACATACATACATATATATATCATATACATACATACATATATATATATATCATATACATACATACATATATATATATATCATATACATACATACATATATATATATATCATATACATACATACATATATATATATATCATATACATACATACATATATATATATATCATATACATACATACATATATATATATATCATATACATACATACATATATATATATCATATACATACATACATATATATATATATCATATACATACATACATATATATATATATCATATACATACATACATATATATATATATCATATACATACATACATATATATATATCATATACATACATACATATATATATATATATCATATACATACATACATATATATATATATCATATACATACATACATATATATATATATCATATACATACATACATATATATATATATCATATACATACATACATATATATATATATCATATACATACATACATATATATATATATCATATACATACATACATATATATATATATCATATACATACATACATATATATATATATCATATACATACATACATATATATATATATCATATACATACATACATATATATATATATCATATACATACATACATATATATATATATATATATATATATATATATATATATATATATATATATATAATATAATATAATATCAAAAGTGCTCGTCGTTGACTGGGTTCAAAAACAGCCAACGGAAAATAGACTCTGATTCATGAAAGTATGATAGCTTATGAAAACGGAGGGTTGTAAAGAGATAGCTTCGGATTTGTGAGTATCAAAACGAACGCAAAATATGATGAAAGTATAAATAAAATAAATAAACCCAATAATTTATTATACCATACATATTTACATTGAAACACTTATCACAATATTCCGTAGATCTATATTAAAGAACCTTGTTAAACTTTGTGAAATATTTCCATTCTATGAAGCTCAGGCGTGAACAAACACCCCCTAATTTTTTTATACCATATTTCTTCAAACTGAAACATAATTATCAAAGTATACTTACACAGATAGATATGGAAAGTCTTTATCAAAGAGTGTGCCTATTTCTATTCTATGGAGGCCAGGCGCAAACGCAGACCCCACAATATTATTATACCATCCCTATTTAATTTAAAACATATTTATCAAAGTATTCTTATGTACGTCTATATCAAAAACACTTGTAAACGTTTTTCTTTTTAATTTTTTAATTTTTTATTTAGATACTTTGTGGACCAGGCGCGAACGCAGACCCCACAATTTTAATGAACCACCGTTCTGTAACTAACAATGGAATGCGCGTTTTGTTACTGTCAATTCTTTTTTTGAAGTCTTGGCTTTTTGCTAATACAGTATATATATTTAAGTTAAATGTCACGTTTAACAAATTTTAACTCATATATATATGTTAAATAACTCAAAACCAATATCATTTTCAAAAGTCCTAAATTTTTATATATATATATATATATATATATATATATATATATATATATATATATATATATATATATATAAAGTGGGCGTGTGTGTACATTTCCCTACGCAATAACTTTGTTAATTTTTAATCTACAGACTCGAAATTTGATATACAGGGTACTGAGATTTGGGAAAATCGATGTGATCGGTGTTTGGCCAGAAATTTGGCGATTAAGGGGTCAAAGTTTAACGATTTGACTTTTGAGAACTCTACCAAACTCCTCCGACAATTTTGGGTCTACGCACTTGAAATTTTAGATATAGGTTCCTTTGACATGGATCTAACTTAATAACTTGATTTGAGCCAAAATAAATTAATTTAAAGGGGTCATAGTAGGGGTCAAAGTTTTTTTAAAAAGTGACCTCTGCCGGTCTCTTCCAAATTACTCAGACAATTTCTGGTCTAAATATTTGAAATTTTACATAAAGGGTATTCAGAGATAGGGCAAGCTTTTTCACTAGTTTGGGTCGAAAATTTTTAGTTACCAATATATAAATGTATGTATTTATATCTGTTTGCGTGTCTGCTTTAAACTTTCAATAGAGGCGACGGATTTTACCAAGCTCAGTATCGTTTTTAACTGCGACCTTTCATACGACAAATATCGAAAAATTGGCTAAAAACATTAATATCTTCCACTTCAACTAGGCACTTTTCTACAGGGGGGGGGCACTTTTTTCGCCGATATTTTTAAAAGTTATCCTCTCCTTCAGGTGGTGTAGCCTTAATTTTAAAAAAAATGTCGCTTCCGGTTTGGCGGTGGTCGTAACAACATAAACGTTATGTTTTACCCCGTTCTTTTCCTCCTTTGCGCTACGGGTTGGAGCCTGCCTTCCTACTACCACTTTTTTTTGTTTTTGGCTCAACATACAAATCCAAACACCCGGGCAACGCCGGGATGAAATTGTAGCATATCTATGAACGGGTCTGTGTATCTGTGTGTCGGTGTTCATTTCTCTACGCAATAACTGTAAATTTTAAGTCTACTCGAAATTTGATATACAGGGTATTGAGATTTGGGAAAATAATCGTGATCTGTTTTCGGCCAGAAATTTGGCTGTTAAGTGGTCAAAGTTCAACGATTAGACTTTTGAGAACTCTACCAAACTCCTCCGACAATTTTGGCTCTACCTACTTGAAATTTTTGGAATCGGTTACTTTGACATGGATCTAACTTAATAACTTGATTGTAGCCCAAGACAATAAATGTTAAGGGGTCATAATAGGGGGTCAAACTTTAAAATTAATTTACCCTTTTTTTTTTGCTCAGCATACACCTCCAAGCATCCGGGCAACGCCGGGCCGAAATGCTAGTATATATATATATATATATATATATATATATATATATATATATATATACAGGGTGTCCATAAAGTCTGGCTACATTATGTAGCCAGACTTTGTGGGCACCCATATATATATATATATATATATATATATATATATACACACACACACACATACATGGTTCCCACAAAGTCTGACTATATAATCTACAGGATGCTTCCACAAAGTTTGGCTACATCATGTACATAATATAGTAAGAATTTGTGGACACCATATATATATATATATATATATATATATATATATATGTTTATTCGTATATACATTTATGTATGAATTTCATTTAATTCATATTTAATCTCCAGTTCACGTTCGCAATATGTAATAAACCGCATTCTCTGTGGCACGTACCTCGACGATAAAGATTTCTATTGTCTTCGACCCCCCCCTCGTCTTACAAGTGAATTTGAACACTCTACAATTCTATTGTCTTTCGCATACTTTAATTCTTTCTGTACCACATTCTATTATTTTACGGAAACCTAGCAACGATCAGTAGCGGTGTCCAATGCATGGAATAATTAATTATCAATCTCTCTATATATATACGATTAAACGCAGTGTCTGTGCCGAGAACCATCGTCATTTTGAACTTCAATCCACCCACCCTCCCAATTTATGTGTCTGGTCTTTTGCCGAGAGACATGGCCCTGCATCACCTCTATCATTGCTGGCTTTTTTTTCCTTTCAGGCTTTCCAACAAACTAAAATCTTTTTGTTATGATGAAAAGAACTCAAACTGCAACACTGCTTTTGTAAAACATATCTGAGATGCTAACTGTACAGGGTGCAACGATAAAGCTGTCACCCTAACGAAATCAATGCTACAACCTTATTTTAAAACTTTTATTGAAAATAATCAATTCAGGTAACTTATGCAGGTGAGCTGACATCTATTCAATGTAGCCGCCTTTAGCCTCGATCACCGCCTGGCGGCTGCGCGGCGGCGGCGACAACTATTATTATTATTAGCTACACCGACAAAACATTGGCAACAGTTAATTTGTAAACCCAGCATTGCATCCCAAATTGTAATGTAAATACAAATAACATAATCGTGTTAAATAGTTTGGGTCCCTAAAACTACAATATTTGTTTTATCAAATTCTAAATTGCTATCGATCGCCCTTCGCTAGATCCATGATCATTTCCTAAATTTAAAATTGTATAACAAATGTGAAACCTAAGAGAGGGTTGGAGCGAATTGGAACGGGGCATCTATTCTAAAATTGGGGGGGGGACAAGTTGTTAGTAAAAAATTGAAAACACGATGATTTATCAAATCAACGTACAAACGAATAATTGATCGTTGCATGAAATTCAAAAATATTAGTAACACGAATAAAATAAAATAAAATTGTAAAAATGGTAAAATTATATTGGTATTAATAAAAATTTATGATCATTCCCTTTACAATCAGACAATTTTTTCAGACAAAAGATTTGTTTTATTTTTTAATCTAAGGTTTCATTAATGCATGTTTATTCGCTTTATTTCCCAATTTTTGAAAAATAAAAAGTAGAAATGTTAGTAAAAAAAACAAAAATGAAATCCGAAAAAGAACGATTCGTAAAGTACCGATGTAAAAAAAGATGAAAGTAGTATTTAGGATGTTGTCTTTATATATTTAAACAAAGAAAACAAAATATCCACGCATATGCAAAAGTGTGAAAGCGGAAGTCGAAACCGGATGGATGGTTTCATCGAACAATCAAGCTTATCTTTTTACAGCGAACTGACATTTTGAGCACTGTGCGGCGGGCAAATGATAATTTAATCAGAATTTGAGGAAAAATATTCGTGGGCACAGATTCTTGGCCCAGTAGTTAGAGCTGCCGACTGTCAACACGATGGTTGTAGGTTCGATCCACGACTGGGAAAAATTGTATGTCTAGCCGCACTGATGAGTTGTGGTATAACGGATCAGTACTATATGTGGATGACACACACACACACACACACATATATATATATATATATATATGAGAGAGAGAGAGAGATAGACAGAGACTGTATTGTACAAACATTGTATTATGCCACCTGCTTTTAGGGTCGGATATCCGATGTGATCAATGACAACATTTTACTTCATCTTAATTAAAATATCAGAATAAAATTTTCAAAATGAATTTGGTATTAAAAACAGACATTCTTACTCGGTTAACGGGTATGAGGAGTATTTTATTCATGCATTCATAATAAATCTGTTCATATGTATCTTCTTCATTTGTCAATATCACTATACTACACATTCACCCCCGTAAATATGCACAAATTGCAGAGCAAATGAAAGAAATAGATACACATACACAAACGGATACATCGACCCGTACATACTGCGTCCTATGCTCTAATATTTAATGAACACATGTAAACACTTGACGATGAGGCAATTTCACGCGCGTTTACTTCATTAAAATTGTAAGAAGTGCCCTCAATAAATAAGTTTGCTGTCTTTTTTCCAGGTACGGTCAAAAATGGGCGGGCAAAAATAGGGGGAACTCGTTTTGAAAGCCGATTTATCATTATTTTTTTTTGTAGGTTTCCGACTACTTTTTGATTGAATTTGAAAGATTAGAGACCAAAGTTAATGTCCTAAAGTAAAAAAAAAATATTTGTACACGTACAAACAAAAAAAGATATGAAAGTGTTTTCACGACGAGCTAACCAAGTCAGCTAAATTTTGAAGTTAAATACATTCTTTGTAAAAATACTTTGAAAGATAAATATGAGTTTTTGGGGTCTATTTCAAAGATACTTAGTAGAGTAAGGTCCTAAGATATTGAATTAAATAAAAAAAACTTGTTTATACAAAATACACCTTAATTAACCTTAAAAAAGCAAGTAATTATGCCGTTTGGAAAACCGCAACCTATAAAAGTTTGTAAAAATGAATATACGAAAGCCCAAAATTTCAGCCAATCAAAACACTGTTTCAAAATGAAGTCATGATAGTAAAGGAGGTAGGTGTGTCAGATTCCTTTTCCCCCACGGACAGTCATCCATACATTCCTATTCTGGACGTTTTTATCAATTTTTATCATTTTATAAATTTAATTACTTTTTATGTTTCTGTTTTAAATTATTTTTTTTTAAATTATTATTCGAGATTATATAAAAAATTATATTACGCTGAAAGTTTCACATTCTTGTGAGCAAGGAAATTATTAAAATCTTGCATATAAAAAGTATGCGAAATCTGTAGTTTAAAAAAAGTAAGAATAGTTTTGCTATTATAATTTTTTTGTGTGAACATATTAAATAAACAATGATTAATTCAATAATAATATCGGTAGTGCTAGAAATTGATATTTCCTCCAGTTTTATCGGATTCATTAATACGGACTAAAGGGCTTTTTTCGTAATGTTCCTGTAAAAATAATTTAATTTTTTATTGTTACAAATTACGATACATTATTTATATAAAAAAAGGCAAAAATAAATTCCTGCGTTTTTATTTTCTACTGAAAACCATAACTTTAGTAAAGGTATTTTTGTTTAAACAACACACATTTCCACTAAGACTTAAATAAAAATAATGGGTTCATTATATTCCGCGATCATTATTTGATAAATACTGGAAATTTCAGTAAAATTGGTTAATTTCCTGATTTTTGGTGAATTTTTTATAAAAGGGAGGGGTCAAAATGTTTATACATTCTGATCATCGGCATTCATTTTGCCCGTACCTATCACTTTTATTCACAGTATTCACATGACACTTTAGTCACTTTCAAAGTAACGTCATCCGGTTGCAATGCACTTGTAACGTTCCAACAACTTCCGAAACGCCCCGTGGAAGTCCTCGTGTGTGAACGTGTCAATGACCTTCGTCAAAGTCATTTTCATTTCCTCAATTGTCTTAAAACGACAACTCTAAGGTTTTCGTGAGGTTAGGGAATAACCAAAGTCTCAACGAGCAAGGTCTGAACAATAGGGAGCGTTAGGAACCGTATTTATGTCTATATTGTTTAAATAGTCTCTAACAAGGATGGAACACACTTACGACCAAAATTAGCGCAAATCTCCCGCAACTTCAGTTTCTCAGGAATAGTTGGGTGTTCACTTCTTACACTGACATCAAACGGCGGTCCTTATCTATGTAATTCTCTATTTGGCCAATAAATCTTGGTCTTCCCACACCTCTCCTCATCCGTCACAGACTCCCTCCTTTTCTTTGAATATCTTATGCCACTTTAAAACTGATGCTCGATTCATGCAAGATGGTCCAAAAACAATCTTACGCATCCTGCATTTTTCGGTAGCATTTTCCAAATGTATGTTCTTATTTTTCATTTCATGTTAATCGTTTTTCTCAAGTGTCCTCATGTCCAGATAGTATTTTTGAAATTCACCAGTTCTGACAATCATACTTTACTAAGGCGTATTCCAATTCCTAGTGTGGCTGTTCATTTGAACCTAAAATCATAAATATTAGTCAGTTGCCTCATAAGACGGAAAGCAACAACATGATGATTCTTTTAGCCTACAACAATTTTAAATGTTTGTACAAAAATTAGACACTTATTTAAGGCACGTCGCATTTTTGGAAAAGTTGTGAAAAAGGGGGTAGATAAGCCATTGCTTTGTTCATAGGTGCAGCAGCTTTGAACAGTTACTAACTGTGGTTATAGAAACGCCGCTATTATTCTTTTTCTCTCTATTTCTGATTTTGTCAGTTAATTTCTTTCCGCATGTACGTCGTCAGACTACCTATAATTGTTACCAAAATAAATGTTTTTTTGCTAAGTTACTATATGTGTACAAAGATCCAGCCAACGTCAACCAATGTTACGAGTAGCGACGCCTACCGATACAGCTTTTTTAGCTATAATAAGCAAATAATACGTTCTAATATTAGCATATCACTGACAGGTGTCGTAGTCGCCGAACTAATTCTGTGTTTTCGAAAAACATTGTCAGAATACAGAACCTGACTTATAAATTTCTCTTGGGCCTGGTAAAATTACAGTCGCAACAAAATACAAATATTATGAAATAAAAAAAAACTTACAATTCAATTCAGTTGTATTTACTATTTTTACACGTGTCTTCTATATTAATAAAACAGTAGATGTATGTATGTGTGTCTCTAAATATTTAACCGATAAACTCTCAAACTACTAGTAAAATAATGTTAAAATTAACAAGATATAGTAAGCATAATTTACATTTACAGGATGCGTGCCGCATACGCAAATGGTTTTTCATAAGGAGTAAAATTTTTAGTTGGATAGAAATACGTCGACAAGTTGAAATACAAACTGTTAATTTAAACTTGTCCATGACTATTGCCTTGTGTAAATTAAGTAATAGCTTGAAGTGATTTAATCATTTTTATCTATTTGTTGATAGTTTCAACAGTATGCAATGTAACTGAAGCGCTAAATGTTTTGGTTCTAACTGATGGCATCCAAGTATTTTTTTAATATATGAAATCAGCAATATATATTAGTTACTAGCAAGAAGACCCAACGTTTCCCGGAATTAAGTGATGATCAACGAATATTTCACGCTACTGTATTTTTATTGTCATCGAAATCCGTGAAATCGCCCGGGAGGAAGCTTCACATGCCTCCCTGAAGTAACTTAGTCCAAAATATTCTACATTGCACTCTAGAGAACCTACTGTTTTTATTTTTAAATAAAATTATTTTATATAAACTTATTTTCCAGTTAATGAAAAAAACATTAAGAAATTGGCATGCGGAGTTTGAACCTGCAGCTCACGTCATGCAAAGAAAAAAAAAACACGCTATCAACTTACCCACTGTAGTATTTTACCGGCGCATTGTTTTGTCATTGTTGCTAAGCGACGACATAGTAAAATTCGCTTTACCGATGATAGATAAATTAAAATAATGGTTTCGATACTCGGAGGTATTCCGAGGCAAAACAATAAGATTACTCCCAGATTTATACACTAAAGTACTGTAAATATTACAGAAAATATGTTCAGCCGTTTTGGAGTCTATGAGGAACGAATACACACAAACAAAATTGCATTTATATAATTATAGAGATACAGATATAATATTCAATAGAGAATTGGCTCTGTAGTAATAAATAAAAATCTGCATAAATTCAAATACAATCTATTTAAGCATCAGTGCGAAGCCTACCAGAAAATGTAAACTCTGACATATCCAAGAAATTTGGAAGGGCTGAACTTCAAGCTAATTGATGAGATAAAAGGACTCTCAAGCTAAACTTAATGTTAGCTCTTGATGAAAGAAAGTTTCTGGAAAAACAAAGCATTCTGATGTGTCTATTTTACAATTCTTACACTTTAAAAAAAAAAAAAATATTGCAAAATATTGCTTTTACCCAGGGACTTCAAAATAGATTAATATTGCACAACAACGTTCAACTTAAAAATTGTGTAATTTAATTTATTTCAAATAAATCAGTTGCCTGTTTTTGTGTCGTCCAACGAAATCTATGATACTAATGTACATAGTAATACTTCGGCGAGTTTTCGTTAATTACCTCTCGGATTTACAGGATGCGTACGGCAGCGTTACGTATTATATTAGAGCGATGCAAACAGAATTGTTTTTTATTTGTTTCCGTCTAAGAAATAACTTATTTCGAAGAGATTTATTAAAATATAGCACAAGGGTCGATGAACAGAAGTCTCGGCTTTTTATTGCTTTTGTTGTATAGCCAATGAAGAACGCCGGGATGTTTCCAGATGTTTTTTGTACGCAATTCAGAATCCGGGCACAACCAGCTGTTGAGTCCCATTGCATAGCAATAAAATCAACCTTACACTTTGATCGAAGAGTCGGAGTCATGCAAATATCAGCTAATATTTTGAACTAGATTGGAACTTCCACAAGTGCAAAACAATAAAACAATCGAAATTTCGAAGAAGAGTGTAGAAAATCCCGAACAAGTCAAAGTTCATGGTACGGAATTTGAAGCACGACTTAAACAGAGCTGAAGAACATGCCAGCAATACCCTCATACGTTTTCCCGCACTGACCAACCACACCAGCAACACATACTGACCCGAACCCTTTTTCTCATGCTATAACTGCAATGTAAATAAATTTTGATTTAACAAGTTGTTTTTGGTAAAGGTGCAACTAATAAATTATACAGATAGACTATATCGGATTTCATTAATAGAAGCTACCAGAGACGAAACAATATAGTAATAAGTCGTAAACAAAAGCAGATACTATAATTGAAAACAATAAAAGGAACAGTAACGAGAAAAATTGTTAATTGCCTACATAAATAGATAATGAGGTCGGAAAGTTAAGTGATCGGTAAAATTAATATCGATAATCCTGGATAATTTTATCGACATTTAATAATGAGTAATTATCTATCTTGATGCCGTGATTAATTTAGGAAGGTCAGACCGCTGACAGAGTTGAAATTTAATTTTGCGCTAGTGCATTGCAGGTATATTAATCAACACGTTTCTCTTATATATACATCAACTTCCCGTTCAAACTCTCGAACTTAGTTATTACCAACCTTGACAGCAAAAAGTTTTTACCTTGCCCGAGATGAAAGTAATATGCATCGTTTTAAAACGGGTTTTAGTAGTGATTTACAGAATTTAAATTTAGTTTTATTGAGGAATCTTGCCATTTAGCTAAAGTATAAAGGTCTAGTAACTTCAACAAAATAGCTCATAAATGGGAGCAATTAATCTATACATGACACCAGACTAGATGCCCGGCGTTGCCCGGGTGTTTGGAGGTGTGTGTTGAGCAAAAAAAAAAAGGTGGTAGTAGGCAGGCAGACTCGAACCTGTACTGCAAAGGAGGAAACGAAGATGAAAAAGAAGAACGTGTCGTCTTTGCCGTTGCGTCCATCGCCGAACCGGAAGTGACGGAGGTTTAAAATAAGGCTAGTCAATCGGTAAGAGGGGTTGACTTTCGAAAATATCGGCGAAAAAGCGACCCCACCTTGTAGACAAGTGCCCAGTTGAGGGTAAAGAAAATATGTTAAGCCAATTCTTCAATATTTATCGTCCGAATGGTTGGGTTTCAAAACGACACAGAGCTCTTGAAAATCCGTTGCCTCTGTCGAAAGTTTTAGGCAGACATACACACGTACATACATACATTAAAACAGATACGTGAGATCCATATTATAGATGATACTTGACGCCTTGAATATCAATTTAGATAAAACCTTAAATAAGATCTACCACCTCAGAACATAAGAAAATGAATTTCATGACATGAAATATTGGTGGCAGATTTAGAATCAGTGAACAGGTTTAATTTATAAATGGATAAGAAATTAAAGTGTTTCAGCATTCAAGTCGATAAAAAGACAAATACTAGAAGAGTAGAAAAACACTTTGCCCGCATTTCATTATAAACTAATATACCACGTCTGCAACGATGATCTCATATATATCACATACTTCAAGTAAAGTGTCAAATTCTTGAAGTATTGGAAACAACACGTCAACCAATTTTTTATGTGTAATATAATATAATAAAAAGAAAGATACATTTTTCGTTTGAAAAGTGATTTACATATACAAAGAAAACACGTGTAGTATTAATTCTAGTTGATATAAGTGAAAGTGTCTGTGTGTGCACATTTTCCAATGCAATAACCGTCAATTTTCAGTCTACAGACTCGAAATTTGATATACAGGGTACTGAGATTTGGGAAAATCTTTGATCGGTTTTAGGCCGGAAATTTGGCTGTTAAGGGGTCAAGGTTCAACGATTTGACCTTTGAGAACTCTCCCAAACTCCCCCTCAATTTAAGGTCTAACCACTTGGAATTTTAGATATAGGTTCCTTGGACATGGATCTAACTTCATTAAGACACTCCTAGACCTCTCCCGTCTTTGGGAGGGGCTGGTTTGGGAAACAAATATAGCGGAACGCTGAAACTGGCTTACAGCCAAACATAAGTTCGTGATTTCATTTCTTCTCTTGCGTGAACTCACACACGTAACTTTCACTTTCTGCGTGTCAACTTTTTATCACTTAATTTAAATGCCTTTCAATTCCTTAGGCCTCATAGCGGTTTGAGCCTGCCTGACTGCGAACACATTTGTTTTTTTTTACACTTCCAAAACCTGGGCAACGCCGCTAGTATTCGATAAAAGGCAACATGTGTGAGTGTGTGTGTATGTGTTTATATCTCGCAAAAACTTTTTCTCAGACGCGTCGGACTGGATCGATACCGGCGTTATCTGAAAGACCGTTGTCTCGGTCGAATAATATGTGAAACTTAGAAAAAAAACAAAACTGTCAATCATGTCGTACAGAAATAAGCGTTTAAAATAAGGTAGGGTCTTAAAAATCGTGTTTTTAGAAATGACTTCAAAAACTGCGCGTCAAGCATTAGGTTTTAAATAAAAGCATTTACAACGTTGTTTTGCGGAATAGGACGTTGCCTCGTAAGCTTTTATTTTCATGTTCGGGTACACGTAACGGTGGTCTTTATTATACAGTTGTTTTTTTTTTGTAATTTTAAATAATTTACTGATTTCGATGCTTTTATCAGAGGTTTTAAAAGAATTCTGGTTTTCACGTACATTTTCCTGTTTTTATCCCTTTTTATATTTACGACTAGGCAGCTGTGTCACAACCCAATTTCATCTTCCCCCGGGTATAACCGTGTACCTATGTTAGTTTCTATTATATAAATTAAAAGATGCCTGTGTGATTGATTGTTTGGGTGTTTCGCAAAACTCTCGACTGACGCATCTAACACTTACAAAATTGATATCGTTAGAAAGACCGATTTCTCGGACGACAAAGATCGAAAAATTGACCAAAAAGATCAATTCTTTGATCGTTAACTTGGCCGTTTTTTGAAAGGAGGAGCAGTTTTGGGGTCGACATTTTTGCAAAGTAAATCATACCTCGCGATCGCGATCCCGATGTATGTATAAAAGATGTTATTTCAAAACACATCACAGGTCGCGTGGGCTAGACAGTAACGCGTTTACTTTTTTTTACCTCCTTTTCCTCTTTCGCGTTAAAGTTTCGAGCCTTGCTACTACGGCTAATTTTTTTCACTCGCACAGGTACTCGTTGCTATTTTCGTTTTTTTTTTTAGTTAGTCGGTTCCTCTATAGCCTTAATATACTACCGATCCACACCCGAGAAACGCAGGATACCCATGCTAGTATACCATATAAAGGCAAAATATGTGTTGGTATGTGTGTGTTTGTATATCTGCCAACACCTTTCGATACACGCAAAGAATACTAACAAAATTGGTATCGTTAGAAAGGTCGATCTCTCGGACCGCAAATAGTCAGTTAAATCTTTGTGTTTACTAATTTTGAGGTGTAAATAATGTTCATATAACCGGCGATTAGTTTTTCACTAGAATACAGTGTGTTATGTGATTGAGAAGGCAAGTTATGCTCTGATGACCTGATTGGAATACATCTTTACACTAAGCAAATGCATGTAAAGAACAGGAGACCTCGATTGTATGGCCAACTTAAAAGAATGAATGGATAAGTAGGTCTTTAACAGTTAAAGTAGCAGGACTAGTTCACTGGGAACGGCAGGGAAAATATAAGAGAAAATTATAAAAATGAATCTCAGGGAATGAGGATCAATATAAACTTTTGCGGACACAATTTACGTTGGAAGTTTGTTATTTCTGTTCATGTCATTTTGGCTTCCAAAATGAATATAAAAAGCATATATTATTATTATGCTGATGATAGCCATCGCGTTAGCTTCTGTGAAACCTAGCATTCAAATGACTTGAAAAATTCTCATTAAACCTGGTCAAAATATTGGCTACGTTTAAACCTAGGAGTGCTTTGATTTAAGCTCACACGTTTGTGTTCTCGTGCAGCAGATGATTGTCACACTTCATACATAATTTTAATTTAAACTTTTACTCAAATAGTTTTCTATGACATACAGCAGGAATGATTCATACAATGCTGTAATAAAAAGTCTTGAAAAAGATTTTGTTTATTCTCTCATTGACATTCGGACGCATGCAATTTTGCAAATTATCAACCGTTTGCTCTGAAGTCGGGTCATCTACAAAATGTTAAACAAAAAATAAAACGAAGGCATAAAATCAATAATATCTGCATATTTAAATAAATGCTCACTTAAATAGAGAAGCGCTATCACTATATGTACTCGAGACAAAAAGTCAGCTTAGCAACAAGAAAAGTTGTTGAATTGGTATAGCAGTGGTTCATTATTATTCTTACATATTTTCTTTATAAACTTTAATTTCTATGTTTTCTGCCGCATTTAACTGATCGCATTAACTGAAAAAAAATACTTACGACCTGTTCACAAACATTGTTAATGCTATTTCTTGATTGTTGCTTTGCCTATCATTACACCATTTACATAATCATTTCTTAATACCGCGAACTGAAGTGTATTCTTAATCATATAAATTTATGGATCGTAATTTATAATATATGAATGTATTAAACACTATTTAAAAATGTTCTTAAATTTTTAATTCTTTTCAAACATTTTAAAACGTGGTTGAATAAAAATTGACCGACTACAATATGTGTGTGTGGGGGGTATGTATATATATATATAAATGAATACACTCGCAATCAAAAAAATTGGCCAAACAAATTTGATACATTTTATTGCACTAAAAGCTACATTGGACAAAGAACAATTGACCAAGTAAACTTAAACAATACTAATAACACAGAACAACACATTTACTTTAATAAATGCTTAAGATTGAATCGCATTCCCTTTTAATTTCTTTAAAAGATCAATCCTTTTAGACATGCTCTTAACCAAAGTGAAACACTGAAGAGGAGTTTATTGTTTTTTTTTACGCAGTGGTCACGACTTATCAAGGCCCGAAAGCCACTCAGGGATAAGGGTTATTGCAAGTACATTACGTTAGTGTGGAGATTTGATGAAGTGTTTACTTAAGGGGGCGGTTCATTACGAATTTCTTAACTTTGGACTTGAAGACATCCAAGTTGTAGCCAGGTGGGAAGCAGGCAGACGGAACAGAGTTCCACAGGCGTGCAGTTCTAAGAAATAAGCTTTGTTCATGAAATCCACGTTTTGATTTAGGCACAGATAAAGAGTGGGGGGAAATTTTCACAGTGGATTCAGCTAGACGGGTGTTTTTCGTGAAAGATTGGCGAGGGGGAACCAGAAATTGGAGTTCAGACGAACACCTGCCATGGAAATAACGATAAAACAAGGATAGGCTCGCAACGTCTCTTCTGTGGGAGAGAGGTTGGAGAGTAGAGAAAAGGACATCCCCGACAAAGCCACGAAGTCTATTTTGTACTCTGTAAAGGCAGGATAGGCTGTTTTTAGCAGCTCCTGCCCAGATATGGCAGCAGTATTCCATCCTTGGACGTGCTTGGCTTTTATATAGATAGATAATTGCATCAGTAGTGAGATATCTTCTGGAGCGGTAGAAGGATCCCACCTTCTTTCCAGCGACCTTGGCAACAGACTTGATGTATGTGTTCCATTTCAGATCAGGAGTAAAGGTCAAACCCAGAAGCTTGTCCAAACACGGGTCCTCTCCCAGACGAAAGCCATCCATCCCACTTGATGCCATATGGGGATCAGAGCGTTGATGATGTAAGGATAGGAGTGTGGTTTTAGATGCATGAAAAGGTAACCAGCAACGTCTTCCCCCACTGAACCACGCGCTCGAGAGAGAGTCAGAGAGAACTTTGTCATTTACAGCCTTTGATGTGTTGCTGTAGATGTTCGTGTCGTAAGCATAGATGTCAACGAATGATTTAAGTATGTGTTTAGGGAGGTCATTGATGTAGATCAGGAAGAGAGTTGGGCCCAGGATTGACCCCTGAGGAACTCCAGCATTAATACTGCAGGTCTCCGATTTTTGTCCATCGACCACTACACTTATGGGCCTATCGAAGAGAAATGATTTAATGATTGAGAAAACATTTCCAGTTATACCGTAGCTGGAAATCTTGTGAAGTAGACCCTTATGCCATACCTTGTCGAAGGCCTTTGATATGTCAAGAGCAATTGCCCTGGAAAGGAAGCCTTTTCCAGAGATTCACTAATCCTGTGAGATATAACCGTCAGTACATCTGTGGTAGATCTTGCAGAACGGAAACCATATTGTGTGTCACTAAGGTTTTTTTTCTGCTGAGGTGATTGACTATTTTTCTATTTAATATGGATTCCAGCAACTTACTCATAACACACAGGAGACTTATTAGTCTGTACTGAGAGGGAGATAAATTATCACCTGAATTCTTAAATACAGGGCAAACTGATGAGGTCTTCCAGGGAGTCGGAAAGCACTTCTCCTTAAGGCAGCGCTTAAACAGTTTCGTAAGTATGGGAGCAAGTTCTTGTTAAAGCTTTTTTAACATTATAATTGGGATGCCGTCAGGGGCAGTTGCTTTACTGTAATCAAGGTTTTTGATTAGCTTGGCGACCTCATGCACGGATATTTCTATGTTACCTAGCGTGTTCTGTGTTATAGGAGGAAATATGGGGAGTTGATGGCCTTCGTCGCATAGGGTAGAATTAGCTGCAAAGTTCTTGGAAAATAGTTTGGCCTTGTCTGATGCTGACGAGATGACCTCTGGTCCATTGATAATGTTTGGGATAGAACGCACACTTCTGTTCAGGATCCTATTTATTATTTGCCAAAACTGGTGGGAACCAAGCCGCTGATCAGCTACCTTGGATGTAACAGACTGGGCATATAGCTCCCTTGCATTTTTTTATTACTGTTTTACAGTGGTTTCTGGCAGTCCTGAAAGCAGCTTTAGTCTCAGTGCATCTATTACGTTGGTAGCTATGGAAAAAGTGATTTCTGTGCGCGATAGCAGCAGCACATTCTGGGGAGAACCATGGCTGGCTGTATGCATTATGTGTGAATATATATATATATATATATATATATAAGTGTATACATAGGTATACTTTTATATGTGAATATATATAGTAACATTTCCTCCTGGTGTTGCCCGGGTGTTTGGACGTTATTTTCAGCAAAATAAAAAGGCGCTCGATTTTTTTTAAACTTTGTCCCCTATTATGACCTAGATTTTTTGTTTTTGGCTCGCATAAAGTTAAGTTTGATCCATGACCAAGGAACCTATATCTAAAATTTCCAGTGTTTAGATATAAAATTGGCAGAGGAGTTTGGTAGAGATTTCAAAGGTAAAAACGTTGAACTTTGATCCCTTAACATCCAAATTATTGGCCGAAAACCGATTACAAGTATTTTCCCTTATCTCATTTCCCCGTATATTATATTTGGAGTCTTTAGACGTAAAATAGAGATATTTTGGGGGTAAATGTACAGACAGACAAACACACACATCTATACATTGGTAACTTAACATTTTCGACCCAAACCGATGAAAAGCTTGCCCTATATCTGAATACGCTTTATGTCAAATTTCAAATGTTCACACCAGAAATTTTCTGAGTAATTTGGTAGAAATCGCAGGGATCAATATTTTAAAACTTTGACCCCTATTATGACCCCTTAACATTTGTTTTTAACTGGAATCAAGTTATTAAGTCAGATCCATGTTCAAGGAACTAATATCTAAAATTTCAAGTCTTTAGACTCAAAAGTCTCGGAGGAGTTTGGTAGAGTTCTCAAAGGTCAAATCGTTGAACTTTGACTCCTTTAACAACCAGATTTCTTGCCGAAAACGGAGTACAAAATTTTCCCAAATCTCAGTACCCTATATATAAATTTTGAGTCTGTAGATTACAATTACTGAGTTATTGCGTAGAGAAATGTACACAGATACATTCACTTTTATAGACATACTAGCATGGGTGCCCGGCGTTGCCCGCGTGTTTGGAGGTGTATGCTGAGCAAAAAAAAAAAATGCCCCCTTAACATTTATTGTTTTGGGCTCAAATTAAGTTATTAAGTTAGATCCATGTCCAAGAAACCTATATCTTAAATTTCACGTTTTTAGACCTAAAATTAACGGAGGACTTTGGAAGAGTTCGCAAAGGTCAAAACGTTGAACTTTGCCCCCTTACCAGCCAAATTTCTGGCGAAAACCCGATCACATAGATTTTCCCAAATTTCAGTACGCTGTATGTTTAATTTCGAGCCTGTAGACTAAAACTTGACAGTTATTGCGTAGAGAAATGTACACAAACAGACAGACACGTTTACTTTTATAGATATACGAGCATTTAAGCTCGGCGTTGCCCGGGTGTTCGGATGTTTCTGTTAAGCAAAAAAAAAAAAAATGGTAGTAGGAAGACATGCTCGAACCCGTAACGCGAAGGAAGAAAAGAATGGGAAAAAAACCCGACGTCTATACTCTTACGACCACCGCCAAACCGGAAGTGACATATTTTAAAATTAATGCTAGACAATCGATAGGAGGGGAAGACTTTAAAAATATCAGCGAAAAAAAGCGACCCCCCTATAGAAATGATCCCCGTTGAAGGTGAAGATATTAATGTTTTTAGCCAATTTTCCGATATTAATCGTTCGAAAGGTCGGACCTTAAAACATTACTGATCTTGCGAAAATCCGTCGGCTCTGTTTTAGGCAGACATGCATACATACATACATTTATATATTGGTAACTAAAAATTTTCGACCTAAACCGATTAAAAAGCTGAATACCCTTTATGTAAAATTTCAAATGTTTAGACGAGACGTTGTCCGAGTAATTTGGTAGAGACCGCTGAGGTCAATTTTTTAAACTTTGACCCCTATTATGGCCACTAAAGAATAATTGTTTGGGGCTCAAATCAAGTTATTAAGTTACATCTATGTCCAAGAAGCCTATATCTAAAATTTAAAGTGTTTGGTCCGAAAATTGTCGGGAGAGTTTGGTAGAGTTCTCAAGGGTCAAATCTTTGAATTTGATCCCTTAACAGACAAATTTCCGGCCGAAAACTGATCAAAGATTTTCCCAAATCTCATTACCCTACATATCACTTTTCGAGTCTGTAGACTTAAAATTCACAGAGTTATTGCGTAGGGAAATATACACACAGACACGTTCACTTTTATAGATATATATGCATACATGCATTTATATACGTATATATAAAAATATGTGTGTACATATATATATATATATATATATATATATATATATATATATATATATATATACTTAAAAGAGTGTAGCCATCAACAATTGTGGGTTTTCTTAAAGGTTTTCATCATACTTTTATTTAAAAATATTTTTATAACGCGTTTCGAGCTTAGGGTGTGCTCTCTTCAGATATTTTCGTAAAAAGTTTTTCTTTAAAATGGGAGTTTGTAGAATTACCTCCGCTGATATTAAATATGTTTTTCAGAGTGATGTTCAGACATTCTGTTGTTGTTGGTTTTCAGACATTCTATCTCCAACTGTAAGTGTTCACAGTGTCCGGTCAAAGTTATTTTCAAAGAGTGTTTTTTAGTCCATATGGTGAAGGTTTTTATGGTATTTATAGGGTTCTTTTTAAAGATTTTCTTTCCCCATGTATAGCATACACTCACACACAATCATATATATATATATATATATATATATATATATATATATATATAACTGTATGAACTATATCCAGTGGTGAGCCACCCTTTAATTGCCATTGCTCCTAGATTTACTCTGATCTAGTGCGGTTGTACATGTTAGGGTCCCAACTATGAGGCAAATAGAAATCGACTTGAAAACAACAAATATATTTAGTTAAAAAAATTGTTATCGAAATCTTTGAATCCGGCATTAAATAACTGAAAAGGGTTTATATGCCTAAAGCAAAAACAACCAACCAACCAACTATACATTTATATACATACATACATGTAAATATTTGTATATGCATATATATATATATATATATATATGTTTTATTGTGTATTACCGTTGTATCTGTTTGGTTATGTATGTTTCAGATGTTGGACCATGTTTACGATCTAACATCCTCGTCAGACCTTACAGAAGTGGCTGTTGTATCACTTCTGTAAGGTCTGACGAGGATGTTAGATCGAAACTTGGTCCAACATCTGAAACATATGTAACCAAGCAAATAAAACGGTAATAAAAAAATAAAACACATTTGCTCTGCAATAGTATTGGGCACTCTTTTCAGGTTTTTAATAATTACCAGTTTTACCATATATATTTTTTAATGTATATATGTGTTTATATATGTGTGTACATGAATATATATTTTCATTATATATATTTATATATACACACACATGTACATGTGTGTGTGTATATATATATATATAAAGCTGAACGCGTGTGTGTGTCTAACTGGTGACGAATAGTCTCCTATATGGTTGATTATTTAAAAATAAAAAAAACTGATTACATGATAGATGTATCGAGGATCCGAAATGGGTATGTTTGATCTGGCAGAACGGTGGTTAATAAAAATTGTGGGGTCGGCGTTCGCGCCTGACCCCCAAAGTATAGAAATAAAATAATTAAAAAACGTTTCCAACGGTTTCTGATATAGATGTACATAAGAACACTTTGATAAATATGTTTCAACTTAAATAGGGGTGCTATAGACATCCTCACTGTGATCTCTGAACGTATATACCATTCACTGGACAAAGCGGGGGAAGGCAGAGCGGTAGCTCTAGATATATCTAAGGCTTTTGACAGGGTATGGCATGAGGGTCTCCTCAGTAAAATCAGATCATACGGTATCACTGGTAGAATACTTAACATAATTAAATCCTTCTTAGATAAGAGAAAAATCCAGGTAGTCCTCGACGGTCGCACATCTAAACAATATGATATAAATGAGGGAGTGCCCCAGGGTTCTATCCTTGGACCTCTATTGTTCCTGATATTCATAAATGACCTCCCCGACATCATTGCCTCTGAGATGGGTATATATGCTGATGACACTACACTCTATGGCAGACACGACAGGAAGACGAATGAACACATTTCTAAAGAAATGGCAGAAACACTAGAGGAAGACCTCCAATCTGTAGTGGAATGGGGACAAAAGTGGTTGGTCGCGTTCAATGCTGCCAAGACTAAACTAGTTTCATTCAATAATTACAAGAAACCCTCTCTACCACCCATAGCAATGGCCAACGACTCTTTATCTGAGAGTCCATCTTTCAAACTCCTTGGCCTAACGTTCACAGGAAACATGAGTTGGAACAATTACATTGAAGGCATTGCCAGGACCGCTGCAAGAAAGGTAGGCTCTCTCTACCGTGCTAGAAAACTACTAACACCCGAAAGTATCCTGTACCTCTATAAGGCCACCATTCGCCCATGTATGGAGTATTGCTGCCACATCTGGGCTGGTACATCTGCTACTAGTCTCTCCCTCCTTGACAAGGTTCAAAAGAGAGTCGCAAACCTGATAGGCCCTGAACTGGCATCTAAGCTTCAGCCTCTGTCCCATCGACGAAATGTTGCATCCCTCTGCCTTTTCTACAAGTATTTTAGTGGTGAATGCTCTGACGAACTGCAATCACTTGTGCCCCCACGACGCGAGCACCCTCGACAAACCCGACAGGCTACTAAATCCCACCCCCACACTGTAGAGATCCCTAGATGTAAAATATCTTTTTACTCCAATAGTTTCTTCCCCAGAACCGCAAGACTCTGGAATTCCATTCCAGGTCCCTGCTTCCCCAACAGTACTGACGTGCAGAAGTTCAAGTGTAACGTGAACCGACACCTTGCTGCCCAAATCCCTACATAGTACCCCAGTAGTTGTTGCCCCTGATAGTAGCCCCTACACCAAAGTGGCAATTTGCCTTGTTTGGGGTGAAAATGTAAAAAAAAAAAAAAAAAAAAAATTGTGGGAGTTGCGTTCGCGCCTGACCTCCATAGAATGTAAATATGTCACAAAGTTTAACAAGGTTTTTTAAAAGGGTTGAGGGTCCACAATAACACCTTAACTTTAATCTTAATTCACATTAGCTTTTTTAATTTTTCTGGTTGAATCATATTGTGTCGAATAAATTCTCATGAATTCACGTTCTTATTAAAGTGAAAGCAAAAAAAAAGAAGAAACAGTCGGAAATTTAGACAATTCTCAAGACAAATTTAGCATAATATTTTTTTCATTCTGCACTTGCACGTGGCATTCTTCCAAAAATAGATAAATAATAAAAAAAAGAACGTTACTTGTTATCGTGTCAAAAGAAGGTAAAATCCTCCTCACAGCATTACGTGTGACAATAACAACCAAGATGAGGAAGTCAGTTCGACAATCTCAATCAATGAAAACAACTCATCTAAAAAATACAGACAATTACTAGCATTACGTGTCTTTTTAAAAAACATTTACACAACCTTTCTATTTTATTTATATATCTGTTTAAGCTTTTTTGTCAGTGTACTAAAGGGAATTCAGTTGATTACAACCCTTTCTGCGTGTTCTTTACATTACAATAGTACAACCCTGAATCCGACGGCGCAATACTACACCGTTCAATACTATAAAACTGAAACGACGATGTTCTGCTTGAAAGGGGCGCCATTTTCTTCTTATCCATATTTATATCGATTCTTTGCTTTAAAAAACTAAAGTAATTACGTGTTCACTTTTTTAATATCCCATTTTGCCGTTTCGGAGTATTTTACTAAAGTAAGTAAAATTTCATTATTTTTCAAAACTGTTTTTGTTTCCCTGTTTTTCGATATTTCGTCGATATTATTTAGTAAGAGTGTTTAGCAGAAAAGCAATCAAACGACTACCGGAAAAAATAAATATATAGTAAATAAATATTACCATAGTCAATAAAAGTTCAGTTCATGTTTTTTGTTTGTTTTGAAATAGTTTTTAATGCCCTTTACTTGAAATAATTTCAGCGAACCGAAATTAAAACGAAATTTGAGGCGATAACTACTTAAATGAATTTTCATATAAACTACACATGCCACAATCGAATATTCCTCAAGCAGAAAATAATGGAAACCATAAAATGTGTTTATAAATATTACATACGTTGACGAAACTCTCTTAAGTTGTTAACACAGAATGCGCAGGTGCCCCTCCTTCAAATTGAAAACGGGGCTCTCCATTTAAACGTCGCTGCCATTTCGATTTATTTCAAACCGGTTCGTGAATTAAAAAGGAATCTGTTTTTTTTTATAATTGATGGTGAATAAGTGGACTTTATGTTTACGTATATTGAATTAGCGTTATCTTTTAAGTAGGTTTCAAATGTGTTTTTATCTAAATTTTACGTGACGTCCAGGAAGTTTATTTTTATGTTACCTATTACGTCTACTTTTAGGCCTAATTTTTCCTTGTGTATGATTTTCTTAAAGTTATCCCCTTGAATTTATCGGAGTCTTATTACAGCTAGTCCACCATCTCTATATAGGCCGATATCCGTAGCATCAAACATGCTTGCGAGGGTATATAAAATGAATAGTTCCACAGGATCTGATGCCTCTGCAGAATCCACCCCCATCGCCAAATCAAAAGAATTTGTCATTTTAGTTTTTATCCATTGGTTGTTATTTACTGAAACTGACTTTCTACATTTGTTAATGATTTGTATTTCTTACGGGGATATATCAATGTATACGACGGCAAACTCCAGGGCAATTTTGAAAAGTTCTTCGGATATCGAGGGATAGAAGTCTATGATGCCGAACTGTATAAACGCCCATTATTTTTGTTTTCTATATTTTTATACCAAGTGAATACTTCGGCAGTATTTGCCCACTGGTTTAATTCTATGACTTGTTTAATTTGTTAGTTTACTCTATAACGTTTTTAGATATAGATTTTATTAATCTATAGTTAGATAATATTTATAACTGCAAATAATATTATGTGTGTATTGCAGCTGCTGTTTACAAACAAAAAAATGAGAAAATGAGGTCGAATTTGTTATTAAGAAGTAAGCATAACAAATGTGCATTTTGTTGTAGAATTGATTTAAACTGTTTCCATGCGCGCGCACGCACACACACATACTATATATATAAGTGAACGTGTCTGTGTGTGTGCGTGTACATTTCGCTACGCAAGAACTTTGTCAGTTTTAAGTCTACAGACTCGAAATTTCATATACAGGGTACTGAGATTTATGATCGGGTTTCGGCTAGTAATTTGGCTGTTAAGGGGTCAAAGTTCAATGATCTTACTTTTGAGAACTCTACCAAACTCCTCCGACAATGTTGGATCTTAACACTTGAAATTTAAGATATAGGTTCCTTGGATATGGATCTAACTTAATAGCTTTGAATTGAGCCCAAAACAATAAATTTTAAGGGGTTATAATAGGGGTCAACGGTAAAAAAAAATTGATCTCTGCGGTCTCTATCAAATCACTCAGACAATTTCTGGTGTAAACATTTGAAATTTGACCAAAGATATTTAGAGATAGGTCAAGCTTTTTCATCGGTTTGGGTCGAAAATTTTTAGTTACCAATATATAAACGTATGTATGTTTGCATGTGTGCCTAAAACTTTCGAGAGGGACGACGAGTTTTAGCAAGATCAGTATCGTTTTAACGTCAGACTTTTCATACGACAAATATCGAAAAATTGGCTAAAAACAGTAATATCTTCACCTGCAACTAGGAACTTTTCTACAGAGGGGGGTCGCTTTTTTCGCCAATATTTTTTAAACTTATCCTCTCTTTTAGATTGTCTAGCCTTAATTTAAACATAATTCACTTCAGGTTTGGCGGTGGTCGTAACCGCGAAGACGTCAGGTTTTTCCCCGTTCTTTTCCTCCTTCGCGGTCCGGGTTCGAGCCTGCCTTCCTACTACCTCTTTTTTTTTTTTGCTCAACGGAAACATCCAAACACCCGGGCAACATCGGGCTGAAATGCTTGTATATATACTAGCCATATATATATATATATATATATATATATATATATATATATATATATATATATACTAGCATTTCAGCCCGGAATTGTCCGAGTGTTTCGAGGTGTATGTTGAGCCAAAAAAAAGCAAAAAACAGCGGTCAATTTTTTTTTAACTTTTACCCCTATTATCACTGATTAACATTTATTGTTTTGAGCTCAATGCAAGTTATTTAGTTGAAGCCATGTTCAGTAAACCTATATAATAATAAAATTTAAAGTGTTTAGCCCCAAAATTTGTGGAGGAGTTTGGTAGAGTTCTCAAAGTTCACATCGTTAAACTCTGACCCCTTAACAGCCATATTTCTGGCCGAAAACTGATTACAATGATTTTTCCAAATTTCAGTGCCTTGTATGTCAAATTTCGAGTCTGTAGACTGAAAATTGACAGAGTTATTGCATAGGAACATGTACACTGACACAAACACATTCTCTTATATATATATATATATATATATATATATATATGTATATATGAAATTTATTATACAAACATTGATGGCTACATGTGTGCATACATGTTTCTGTAATCACCAGCGTTAGGGGATTACGTATTCAGGCCAAGAATTATCGTCGAGAACTGATATTTCAAACAAAAACATTTTCTTATTTCGTTTACAAAGTTAGAATGTAACATGGGTGGGGGTTATGAACGGGGAGATGACAAGTAAGGTCTTTGAAGATAATAAACATCTTTTTTATTTCCATTTTTTATATTCCCTTTTTTTAAGTTTATCTACCCCATCCTTTGGTTTTTATGGCATAAGGTACTTGAGAATGTAGTATTTCTGTCTTGCCGTCTGTAAATTAAAAACATTTTCATGGGCATAGAGTACTGACCGGTGCCGTTCAATCCACACCCACACTAGAAGCAAACATACGCTTATATCTATACTCACAAGCGTTGTATTTTACTCACAAGCGTTGTATTTTACTCTCACACACACACACGTACTGAAAACAGGTCATAACTATATCGACACAGGAATAAAATTAAAACAAATTAAATAAATAAATAAAACAAAATAAAAATAAAACAAAATAAAAAATAAAACAAAATAAAAAATAAAACAAAATAAAAAATAAAACAAAATAAAAAAAACAAACAAACAAACCAACAATAAAAATAAAATGCCTACGGTTATCAAACTCCTCACGCATACATATATATATAAATACACGTATATACACGCACACCTTGATACACACACACACACATATATATATATATATATATAATTATCTAACAATCAATTAGTATAGAAACCTATGATTATAAGTTTTATTAGTTCCTAGTTTCTCTTCCTCTCTTTTTCTCTCCACCTATTTATTTCTTCATTATTATATTCTCTTTTCAATTCCTCCTTATTTCCTCATTTATTTCCTTCCCTTCTCCTTTATTTTATCTCATCTTTTATATTCGCTATTTTATTACGCGTAAGTATCTTCATTTCTTTTAATTCATTTTATTTTATTTGTTATTGTATTTATTTTATTTTAAATTTTTTTCTGTCTTTTTATTTTTCATACCAGTTCAATTTCTCTTAATTTTCGTTGTCTGTCTACTGAAAGCGGTTTTATTTTATTTTATTAAAACATTCAAGTTATTTTGGAGTGGAATTTGAAGCACATGTTCTATAATTGTTAAAAATATTAAATTATATGTTTATTAAAAAACAGATCAACCGTATCTATATTAATTTTTTTACCGGACCTATTATATAAACAAAGAAAATTGATCCACGAAAATGCCCACTTCGGATCATTACCTTGTGATGTGGATTAGTCAAAATAAAGTTTGAATCATTTTACCACCCTTCTATCAAAGACATTCACTTCGAATTCAACCATGCAATTCAGATGTTAATTTTTATATCCTTTTCATTAACTTCCCTTATTCTATGACACATTTAATTGTGATTTTTCATGTCTCACTGACTTTAGCAAATAAGATGAAAACCATTATAATTATTTGCTAATACTTTCTCCTCTGAAGAGATGGTAAACATTGAAATCCTATAGGAAAGGAGTAATATTTTAAATGTATTCTTTATCTTACATAGAATAATGAAAATCTTGATTTGAAATTTAACATTTAACGTCATAAATTTTCAAATTTATTGAATGACTTAAATTTTATATATATACATATAATTAAATATATATATATATATATATATATATATATATATATAATAAATACGAAATCTTCATAAATTAAAATATCGTATTAAAACGTATTTATGGTCGCTCAAAGCTGGACGATCTGCTTGTATATTATATAAGCATTTATGCTTGAGTATTTAACCTGTGCATGAGCTGATATTATTAATTTCATTTATTGTAATTAGGTGAGCGCAATAGTATCCATTCTTATTTATGAAAGACGGCAAGACACATCAAATAAAAGTCGATATCAAAACGTTAAATAAGCATAGTTTACAGTAATTATCTTAAACATTGATTCTCCCTTTTGCTTTATTCAATGTTATTCGTAGGTTAATTCTTCTTTGTATTTGATTTCTTAAGTTTTCATTTTCCTTGTTTATAAGTGGCGATGAAATGTTTATAGCGTGTCAAAGCCATTCCGTTCGATCATAATAGAGTATTTTCAAGGCGGCAAATGTTAACTTAAAATAAATCACAGAAAATAGTTCTATTATACTTTTCCCCCATTTATTATTTAAATAAAATTTTGGGCATAGGATTCCGTGGCTTGCAACTTCGGATTAAATTGATCTGTATCATCCATCGGATGTTGCCTTTCATATAGACTGTTGTGTCTGGTTTATCATTGTAGAGAAAGGAATTTTCATATACATTAAAATAAAGTAATCAACCAGCGTTAAATCGTACCAACAGTGTGCTAGTTTATTGGTATATTTGTGAAATTATTCGTTTACACATATTTATAGATGAATTTATTTCTGTTCATTTGGAAACCACCGGTTCAATAAGTTATTAGTTCTAAAACTTAGTACATGCACAGTGGAAAAAAGAACATAGGTTTAGTGGCATATACATTTGTACGTACCTCCAGAAACAATTGTTTGTTTCCATTTTCTTTATTCGGCATAACTTACCTGAAAAAAAAGGAAAAGTAAATCAATTAATCAATTTCAAAAATGTTTTAGAGTATCTAACAAAAAAAAAACAATGATGTTCCAGAGCACATGGTCGTAATGAATATATAATTTAACAATGGAATACGGACGAATATGTTAAAGTAAGAATTCAATGAACATCGATTATTGGAATAGATATACAGTGAGGAAACTATTCACAGTGTAATATTATTACAAAAGCAACCCCCCACCAAGAGTTATATATATATATATATATATATATATACATACATATATGTAAATTAAATGTTTATGTCCATATATACAGTTTATGATGGTTGTAAAAATATATAAAAGATATTAATGCGTATTCAGTTGTATCCTATATCTAAATTGTTTTCATCGAAAGATGAAAGAAACATGTTCTTTGTTTAATAGTATTATTAGATCGGCAGATGACAGCAGCTTCGATGTTTTACGACTATTATAATCCGTATCTATGCATGTGTTTCATTTACATCAAGACTCTCAATTATTAGTATATATAGCTCTAAACAGTCGACCATCTCGTCACTGAGCATCCCTCTCGAGAAAGCCTGCATAAGATAAGCGAAATGTAGTTCTTTTCCCGTCAATTTGTTTTATTAATTTTAATATATATATATATATATATATATATATATATATATATATATATATATATATATATATATATATATATAGAAGCCCTTGTAAGCATCTTTAATATTCCAGTTTAAAAACTTTAATAAATAGACAAAATATTTGGAAAACAAGTTGGGATATAAACATTTTATTTTTTTTATATTAAAAGAATTGTAAATTGACATATTTTAATTTAAAAGCAGATTATTTTTCTAGAGTGTATTTTCAAGAACGGTTTGTATATATATATATATATATATATATATATATATATAAGATAAAAGAAAAAACTACCAAATATTTAACCAAATCTCATTAAGTGTTCAATCGAATCTGGCGTTGTAGAATAAAGAAGTATGGAAATGATTTTAATGAGTTTTGGCTAATGTTTTGGTTGTTTTATTTCATCTTCTAATTTGTGCTTTTGCTCTGCTACGCAATTAAATCTCCCGCTGAAGATTTTCTACAAAAGTTCCTTTATCTTTTACGGATACAATAATCGCACACCCACACACGCATATATACATATTATATGGAAAAATGCGCGCATGAAAAGTAATATTCTTAAGATTTTATTAAACCTGGAAAAGTAATGGTCAAGAAATTCAACCTGGAAAAGTAAAGAACAAGATATTCTAGTATAGTAAAAAATAAGAATTTTTAAGACTTAAAATATTGCAGCTAAAAATAAAATTGTAATATTGATAAATAGTTTATTTATTATTTGCATATATTGTTGTTTATTGTTGAGTTAGAAAGGGTGTCAGTCGCTGGATTGAACTTATTTCCCCCTATTATTTGCATATATTTATGTAGTAAAAATTGTTTGAATAAAATTAATTCATTAGTTAGTTAGTTAGTAGATGGAATTAATAATTTTATAATTCACATAAAAATTTATAATTTAATTATATCATAATTAGGATCATTTAATTCTTTCTAACTCAACAATAAACTACAACATATGCAAATAATAAATAAAATATTTATCAATATTC
This sequence comes from Euprymna scolopes, assembly GCF_053919585.1. NCBI lineage: Eukaryota > Metazoa > Mollusca > Cephalopoda > Sepiida > Sepiolidae > Euprymna > Euprymna scolopes. The sequence goes on from NC_136504.1 coordinate 92,187,133, forward strand.
AAATTTTATTTTTAGCTGCAATATTTTAAGTCTAAAAAATTCTTATTTTTTACTTTACTAGAATATCTTGTTCTTTACTTTTCCAGGTTGAATTTCTTGTCCTTTACTTTTCCAGGTTTAATAAAATCTTAAGAATATTACTTTTCATGCGCGCATTTTTCCATATAATCCATGATTTTTCCAGGCATTGCTATTGTATTAATAAATAAATTTATAATATTTATTAATGATTGTCAAAAAAAAAAAATTAGCTCTCAAAAACACATTTATGCAATATTTATCATTCAATCACAGTAGTTTCGAGCCAGGGTCTCTACCGAGACTGCGGTTCATGAATTCGTGATCTGTATAGAGCGTAATCTAACAAAAAAGAAGATGGCACTCGGTGTCTTTTTAGATATCGTTGGAGCTTTTGACAACATACCCTTCAGTAGTATGTTCAAGTCGCTACGAGAACTTCATGTCCACCAGTACTCATCCGATGGATTGAGTATATGGTGAGGCACAGAACAGTTCAAGTAGAACTACTGAGGGCAACTGTTAAAAGGGAAGTAGTTAAATGAAACCCCCAAAGTGGGATTTTATCACCTTTACTATGGAACTATATGCTGAATCCTCTTTTACAGGAGTTTAAAAATAGGAATATTTATGCCCAGGCTGCTGATGACATCGCAGTGCTGGTCGTGGGTTCAAAAGCATCATTGGTCAGACGCATTGCCAAAATGGGACTACATTTTTCATCAAATGTGATAACGAAAAATGTGAGTTCATTCAAAGAATATGTATATCATAGAATTTACTAATATTTTTAATCGATAAATTCACCATTTTTTGCTATAAAATCATAAGGAGAGTTAAAAAAAAAATAGTTATTAAAAAAAAGTTTGGTTTTTTAATTATAAAAAAAAACGATACACGGGAGTAAACCTAAAATCTTTCCACCAACTCCCGGTACTCTAACCGTTACGCTAACATGTCATATTGGCAAATTTGCAGTAAAAAAAATATTTATATACAAAAAAAGTTATGCAAAATAAAAAAAAGCGTTAGTCACTTATGTACTTACTCTCCTGTTTGTGAACCCCCAAATTTTTTAACTTTTTTTCTACTGAACTAATTTTCGAAATTTTTTTTTCAAAATGTAGCTAATGAGGTGTTCAATCCAACCATATAACCTGTTTGAAATTTGGTTGCGAACGGAATTAGTGGTGGGGGTTTGAATGTGTCTCGATTCATTCAATTTCGGACTTAAGCATATATTCAACCACTACCGTGGTTGAATGATATATATATATATATATATATATATATATATATATATATATATATAACACTACGCACTTCTGGGAGTAACGTTGGATTCTGATAGTACATTCACCTCCCAGATCGACAAAGTTTGTTCAACTGCACAGAACCTTTCCAGTTGGATTCTACGCACTTTCAAAACGAGACAAAAAATCCTAATGCTGACACTCTGGAAGTTGCTGGTGTTGCCGCACATTGATTACTGTTGTCAGCTGTGGACTCCGGACAGAAAAGGTCATATTCAAGCATTAGAGGCCATCCAGAAGTCGTTTCTAAGAAAGATAACTGGTTATAGTCAATTGAATTATTGGCAACTGCTGGATACGTTGAATATAAAATCGATTCAACGCAGGCAAGAAAGATATTCAATCATCTATACCTGGCGTATGATGGAGAACCAGGTGCCCAACGCTGGTATACAGCACCATATCTCAAAACGTGGCCGAAGGTGTGTGGTACCACCCCTAACCAGTGCAAGGGACAACTGAATCCGACGGCTCAGGGAATCGAGTTTAAATTCCCGGGGTCCTACGCTCTTCAATTGCCGACCACGTAACATCAGAGAGATCACGAACTGCAAAACAATCGTTCAAGTCGGCGCTGGATAACTGGCTGAAATCTGTACCAGACGAACCTCAGATCCCCGGTTATACCGCTATGAGACGCAGTGAATCCAATAGCTTACGGCACATGCTTGTCTGTGTAAAGAGGGGCAGCGAAACGGTGCAGCGGTCTATTGATTCGACGCCGACTATACCGTCCTTACTGGAGGCCGCTTGCCGCAGTGACCTTGGAGGGCTCTGACCGCCGAAAGACATCACATAAATCTCACAAAAAATATAATAATTTGATTGCAGAAATCACCCTCTGAACCAGAGAACACTAGGATTGTTCCTACAGATGCCACATACACATTTATTATATTTAGACAATTAGCTTTTATA
>NC_136504.1:92194481-92224481 GCF_053919585.1 Euprymna scolopes
GTTTCCGTGTTTACACCTCATTTTCCTTTTAGCGTTACACGTTCGAGCCCGCCCACTGCAGCTTTTTTATACTCGCATGGGTACTCGCTGCTAGTTAAATGTTTTAGGGGGGAAGTTTAATTTTTTCTGATGGATGGCAAATAAGTTATAAACCAAAATAAATTGTTTTTGCTTATTTCCCCAATTGTATATATATTGAAAAATGTTTGTGCATACTTTAATATTAATTGTAACGTGTTTTTATTAATACACGGAAATAATTTTTTTTGCCTTATTTTTTCCAATTTTATCTCCTTTTAGGTATATATATTTTAAAATGTCCGCGACCAATATTTCTTTCATAATTATAAAAAAATTCCGTTTCTGTTGTCTAACAGGTAAAATTTAAAAAGGTTTACATGGTTTTAAATTATAAAGTGTTTTAATATTGTTTATAATATAAAACAAAATTCTGTATATATTATCTAAAATAAATAATAGTGTTTATTATTTTTAAAAGTCTGTTATTGTTTCTTTTTCTTATTCAAAATAGTCACTTTTTGAAATACCGTTTACATGGTAACGTACACTTGACTACAGGGATTTAGTTCTTTTTAAGCTGTTGTTAGAGAGTATTTTGCCACCTAAACTCAAGTTTTGACAACAAAAATATGATACTATGAAACATACCTTGAATCAAACTGCATCTCAGATTAGTACGCAGAGCCAAACGACACTACAACCATCAAATTCTGTTGTCCATTCATATTATTTGCGCGTGGGAATCTTGACAGCGATTATCAAAGTTATATTTCGGGCAAATTTTGTGACAACATCATCCCCACTCATAAAAGGGTGTCTATTCCGAAAGCCGTTCTAAACAGAGGTTGGGCGGTGTCTACCCCGAAAGCCGTTCTTAACATGAGAAGGTTGGGGGTTGGGAAACAACAAGAGCCGTAATTTAATTATTTACGCGGAGGGCATGCTACAACTGGGCAACGCCGGTTAACGGGTCCTACTAGTTTTATAATAGTCGCGAAGTTCTACCAGCGATTTTCCAAACAGTCAAAATAAATAAATATAAAATATAAAAAGCTAAAGTCAATCAGTTTCATAAATTAAAACGAAAACACTTAATATCTACTGAATTGCTTTTCAATCATATCGGTACCTTTCATATAAAAAGACACACCGGAAGTAGACTGATGAACAATCCAATGTCTATTCTGTTTTGCTAACTGACATTCTGTGTGGTTCACTGGAGCGTAATAATTAAATAAAAGGGGCATTTTTGTCGTATTAATAATTTTTTCCCTGACGGAGATGAGATTTCCTAGTTCTTTAACAAAAATTTAAGTTTCAGTGAAGAGCAAATATATTTTAAAATAAAACTCTTTATGTCGAAACCAATGATTAAAAATCACAATCTAATGGAGCGAGAATATACAAATATTTATGAGTTAATATTTAATGAGTAATATAAGATATTCGTTGAGTGTGCCTCAAACGAAATTTATGGAAATAAACAAATGTAAAGCGTCCAAAAACGACTATATATATATATATATATATATATATATATATATATATATATATATGTTATGAAAATATATACAGTAATTAACCTACACAGAATATTCCGCGTTTAATTCTCACAGAATTCGTCGGGCTAATGCCTGGCGATTTCTACCGAGAATGAAACGCGGAATATTATGTGGACCTAAATTTCAATATATATATATATATATTTCCATATTTACTACCTAGCTCTATGTATGTATCCAGCATTGTTGAAGTAACTACTAAAAATTATGCATAATAGGATATATTTGTATATTAATTTGTGTAATTAAATGGATTTTATATATAATTGTATATATACAGTTTATATATATATATACAGTTTATATATACTTACAGTTCATATATATATACATACAGTTCATATATATATATATATATATACACACAGTTTAAATATATATATATATACAGTTTATATATATATACAGTTTAAATATATATATATATATACAGTTTATATATATATATATATATATACAGTTTATATATATATATATATATATATATATACAGTTTATATATATATATATATATACAGTTTATATATATATATATACAGTTTATATATATATATATATACAGTTTATATATATATATATACAGTTTATATATATATATATACAGTTTATATATATATATATATACAGTTTATATATATATATATATATATATATATATATATATATACAGTTTATATATATATATACAGTTTATATATATATACAGTTTATACAGTTTATATACATATTTAGTTTATATACATATACAGTTTATATACATATATATATACAGTTTATATACATATATATACAGTTTATATACATATATATATATATACAGTTTATATACATATATATACAGTTTATATACATATATATACAGTTTATATACATATATATATACAGTTTATATACATATATATACAATTTATATACATATAAATACAATTTATATATACACACAGTTGATATATATATATATAGAGAGAGAGTTGATATATATATATAATTGATATATATACAGTTATATATATACATAGTTGAAACATATATATACAGTTATATATATACATAGTTTATATATATACAGTTATATATACACTTACATATATAACTGTATTTATATACATATATATAACTGTATACATATATATATAACTATATATATATATAAAACTGCATATATATATATAAATGTATATATACATATATATATATAACTGCATATATATAGTTATATATAGCTATATATATATATATATACATATATAACTATATATATATACACACATATATAACTATATATATATACACACACATCTATAACTATATATATACACACATATATAACTATATATATACACATATAACTATATATATACACACATATAACTATATATATACATATATATATATGTATATATATAGTTATATATATATATATGTATATATATATAGTAATATATATGTATATATATATAGTAATATATATGTATATATATATAGTTATATATATGTATATATATATATAGTTATATATATGTATATATATATATAGTTATATATATGTATATATATATAGTTATATATATGTATATATATATAGTTATATATATGTATATATATATAGTTATATATATATATGTATATATATATAGTTATATATATGTATATATATATAGTTATATATATGTATATATATATAGTTATATATATGTATATATATATATAGTTATATATATGTATATATATATAGTTATATATATATATATAGTTATATATATATATATATAGTTATATATATGTATATATATATAGTTATATATATGTATATATATATATATATATATATAAATAGTTATATATATGTATATATATATAGTTATATATATGTATATATATATAGTTATATATATGTATATATATATATAGTTATATATATGTATATATATATATAGTTATATATATGTATATACATAGTACTATATATGTATATACATAGTACTATATATGTATATACATAGTACTATATATGTATATATATAGTACTATATATGTATATACATAGTACTATAAATGTATATATATAGTACTATAAATGTATATATATAGTACTATAAATGTATATATATAGTTATATATATGTATATATATGTATATATAGTTATATATATGTGAATATATACTTATATATATGTATATAGTAATATATATGTATATATATAGTTATATATATGTATATATATATAGTTACATATATTTATATATATATAGTTATATATATGTATATATATAGTTATATATATGTATATATAGTTATATATATGTGAATATATAGTTATATATATGTATATAGTAATATATATGTATATATATAGTTATATATATGTATATATATATAGTTATATATATGTATATATATATAGTTATATATATGTATATATATATAGTTATATATATGTATATATATATAGTTATATATATGTATATATATAGTTATATATATGTATATATATAGTTATATATATGTATATATATAGTTATATATATGTATATATATAGTTATATATATGTATATATATAGTTATATATATGTATATATATAGTTATATATATGTATATATATATATAGTTATATATATGTATATATAGTTATATATATGTATATATAGTTATATATATGTATATATATAGTTATATATATATGTATATATATATGGTTATAACTATATATACATATATATAACTATCTATATATACATATATATATAACTATCTATATATACATATATATATAACTATCTATATATACATATATATATAACTATCTATATATACATATATATATAACTATCTATCTATATATATATATACATATATACAACTATATATATATACATATATACAACTATATATATATACATATATACAACTATATATATATACATATATATACCTTTATATATATACATATATATACCTATATATATATACATATATATACCTATATATATATACATATATATACCTATATATAAATACATATATATATACCTATATATATACATATATATATAACTATATATATACATATATATATAACTATATATATACATATATATATAACTATATATATACATATATATATAACTATATATATACATATATATAACTATATATATACATATATATAACTATATATACATATATATACATATATATATAGTTATATATACATATATATAGTTATATATAACTATATATACACATATATAGTACTATATATACACACATATATAGTACTATATATATACATATATAGTACTATATATATATATACATATATAGTACTATATATATATATATACATATATAGTACTATATATATATACATATATAGTACTATATATATACATATATAGTACTATGTATATACATATATAGTACTATATATATACATATATAGTACTATATATATATATATACATATATAGTACTATATATATACATATATAGTACTATATATACATATATAGTACTATATATATATAACTATATATATACATATATATAAATAACTATATATACATATATATATATATAACTGTACATATATATACACTGATATATATATATAACGGTGATATATATATAACTGTGATGTATATAAAACTGTGTTATATATATATAACTGTGATATATATATAACTGGTATATATATACATAACTGTGATATATATATAACTGATATATATAACTGTGATATATATATAACTGTGATATATATATATAACTGTGATATATATATAACTGTGATATATATATATAACTGTGATATATATATATAACTGTGATATATATATATAACTGTGATATATATATATATAACTGTGATATATATATATAACTGTGATATATATATATAACTGTGATATATATAAATGTGATATATATAACTGTGATATATATATATAACTGGTATATATGTATATATAACTGTGATATATGTATATATAACTGATATATGTATATATAACTGTTATATATGCATATATAACTGTGATATATATAACTGTGATATATATATATATAACTGATATATATATATTTATAACTGATATATATATATTTATAACTGATATATATATATATAACCGATATATATATATATATAACTGATATATATATATATAACTGATATATATATATAACTGATATATATATATAACTGATATATATATATATAACTGATATATATATATATATCAAACTGATATATATATATAACTGATATATATATATAACTGTGATATATATATAACTGTGATATATATATAACTGTGATATATATATAACTGTGATATATATATATAACTGTGATATATATATATAACTGAAAAATATATATAACTGAAATATATATATAACTAAAATATATATATAACTGAAATATATATAAAAGATATATATAACTGTGATATATATATATAACTGTGATATATATATATAACTGATGTATATATAACTGTGATATATATATAACTGTTATATATATATAACTGTTATATATATATATATAACTGTGATATATATATATATATATATAACTGTGATATATATATATATAACTGTGATATATATATATATATAACTGTGATATATATATATATTACTGTGATATATATATATATAACTGTGATATATATATATATAACTGTGATATATATATATACAACTGTGATATATATATAACTGTGATATATATATATAACTGATATATATATATATAACTGATATATATATATCTGATTTTTATATATATACCTGTGCTATATATATATATATATATATATATATGATTTATATATATATATAACTGTGCTATATATATATATATATATATATATCTGATTTTTATATATATAACTGTGCTATATATATATATATATATGATTTATATATATATAACTGTGCTATATATATATATAAATAAATAAATAAGATACTTGTGTGTAATACTTACGTAAACTCTCGGTGTAAGAGTGTAGAATGTATGTCGCTCATGCGACTTTAACCTAGCCAGGAAGTCAGCTTTTGCTTCATTTCCTAAACCTTTTCCTCAAAGTCACCAAACACATACAGGAATGAAGTAAATAAAGCACTATAATATGTATTGTGTAATTATAATTATCACCTTCCTTTGATTATACTTAACGATGGACTCTGTTTGCGAAAGTATTATTAAAAGCAGTCACGTCGTATTTATGCAGTGTTCACGACTTTCGCTCGTTCGATCGCTCGATCGCTCTGGATATTCTATTGTATTCGCTCGAATTCGGCGTTCTTCTGACATGATATTCAAACACAGCCACACAGCCAGCCTTTCCTTCATTGGCTAAGTGTTTTCCACAGAGCCATCAAATAATAACTACGGGGATGATGATAATTAAGAACTATTAAACGCTTATTGTGACAAATACATTTAACAATCTAGAGTGTTCAAATGAGCGTAAATCGTAAATATTTCATAAACGCAATTGACTGCCTTTTACATAGTATTTCGCAAACTGTGGCCATCGTGATTATTCTTAAGGGGCTTGATAATTTGAATTACACAATAATGAATTTTTTTTTATATTTAGTGACATTAGTAATTCATGCTCACCCCATCATCAGTGTAAGGGGTATCAATTCCTGCCGGCTATAAGATTCGAATCTAGCCACGAAATTTGGAGCATTTGTCGAAAAATTCTTTGATAGGCGACGTTTTCTGTCAGGCGGTTACAATGAATGGGAACACTGACTTGAAAAAAAAAAAAACGACGGTGATCCATCATAGAATTAATCTTGTGATCTTCACATAGGGTGGAAGTAGAGAAAAATCTAAAGGATAATGTTGTATTTGATGATCAAATGATAATAGAGCTTGCTTTTTAAGCCGCCTCTAAACGCGTATCCAGAAGAGATGCTGTTATCTATTTTTCTTTTAAACCTTGTCATATTTTTGACAAGCAATGTTGATACTATAAGCCAGTAATCTAAGTAGTACCATTATAATTAACATTTTTAATTACTATTTATATTATTACTGTGATTAATAATGTTAGTACCATAAGTAGTAATAGTAGTAAATGAATTCTCGGGCAACATCTCGACACAAGTAGGCCAGTTTATGTATGAAAACATAGATGGTACTTCACGCTTTAAATTATAAAGAGGAATGGGTCGATACGGAGACTATATATTTCCTCACAATCTGTACAATTGTTTCTAACAAACTACCAACTCGTGTTCATATGTAATGGAAATGAGTCTACCATAGCACATGCATGCATCGAACGACGGCATATATTTGCTAGTGCTATATGATTCTCAATATATAGAAACATCTTTAAGCATCCAAATATAAGAAGTTTCAGAAATACGATGAATTATGGACAGACCTCTTTAATATTTGTTCATTTACTTTCGCAGTGGTTTACTTTGTAGTTTTTGAGAATGCGGTGTATATGTTCGGTAGCTGGTGACATCTGAGGTGCGTTAAAAAATGTATTACATGTACTCTGTGATATTAATATTAAAATAAAATGATCGAAGATATATTACCCTTGAGTATTTTATAATGCCCTATTTTTTTTTTGCGTTCTTTAAATATCTTAATTCTCAATAGTATTCTTAGTATCGACTGTAGGATAATATCTGAATTAACTTATTTTGCTTCTTAGTGAGTACAAAATATCCTTTCATCCGAATATATTGTGTCACTTCGGTTATACGTTAAATTAAGTCCGTCATTTCACACCCATAACAACTGGGATTGCACATCAAACATATATGCACACTTATATATATTAGTGTTGCGATGATTAATCGGAATCGGAACTTTTGGTGGTATCGGAATCGGTATCAGAAAAATATGTGTGCCTATTTTCCGATGCCAAAAATGATTCTTTCGTTTATCTTTATTTTAATTTGATTTTCTTTGAAACAAAATATTCCACTGCTGGTAGTAATAATAAAATCTTAAATATTTACTAATTTAAAACTACCAGTAAAGCTGAAAACTATTAATCATCCCCATACGCATGTATTTCGAGAAAATATATGCACATTTCAAGGGTTTTTTTTTTACTGTAATTCCGGCAAAATAATAACTTCATAATTAAATATTTAGAGATGTATAAAGAATCGGAATCAGAATCAGTAAGTGTAACGGAACCTGAAATTTAGTACGGAAACCATAATTGTATCGGGGAAAAATGTTGGAATCGTCCCATCATTGATACATATGTCTCTCTCTCTCATATATATATATATATATATATATATATGAGAGAGAGAATGGTTATACAAAGAAGATAAAGCGATTAAAATTTGCCTAAACTTTTAAAGTAATTTCCCTGACCTCCCTTAAAGGTTATTTTATCGTTATAAATGAAGACAAATAAATAAAAAAAAATACAATATGTAACAGTAAATTTTTTCGACTTTCAGTTACGTTCAAGGTTGGGTTTTATCTTTCAATATTCTCATAAAATATGGCGTGAGTTATCTTTCAGAAATATTTTATTGGACAAAACAATGGATTAGACACGTGACTGAAACAGGGATTAACGTACTAATGCGGGGTTCTTTACTCACTATAAAAGAGAAAAACGCATTGCGCGTGTTTCACTGAGAAATGCTATTTTGGAATTAAGCAGTATTTACCGATTATCGGTGCCTCTGACAGAGATGCCTGGACATGTGTTAGAAGCACCCATTTCATCTATAAATATGGCGAGTGAAATCCGATGTAACTATTATGTCCACCAGACACACAAAATTAAACGACACATCTACTAGATTATTATTAGATTGGTGCAAAAACAATATCGTTTTCTCAGATATGTTACTTTTATTTATGATTTCTGGATTCGGCTTTTATTCCTCTATAAAATTTCCATGTTCATATTTGACTTTCAATTGAAATACACTAGTGTTCACGTCCATTTAAAAAAATAACTTCAAATTAAGGAGACAAAAAGAAAGTCCGCACTATGTAAAATTGTGATTTAAAGTCAACTTTTGGACATTAATGCAACACAATTACAACAGAAACACAATGCACTAGTTAATATTTAGTAGCATAGCTTCTGCTATTTCACAGCCTGCAATCTATGGGGAATTCCTTGGATTAGACTGTAGAAATAGTTCGGGGAAAGGCCATCTCACTTTTCTTTAATTTTTGTCCAAAGTTCTTCCAAATTTGATATATTATCGTTGCGTAGCTGTTGCTTGATGTAATGTCGTACGTTTTCGATAGGATTGAGGTCTGGATATTGTGCAGGCCAATCCAAACACGGAATATCATGCTCTTCCAGGAACCTCTTGACATTGCCAGCTGTGTAGATGGGAGCATTATACTGCATAAAGATGGGATTATCATCCAATTTCCGACCAAAGTAGGGTAGAAAATGCTCAGTCAACATATTAATGTACTTGGTCGAATTAATGCGACCTTGCAAGCGAACTATAGGCCCTGGAGCATTGATACTAATAATGCCCCACACCAAAACTGAACCTCCACAACATTGCAGCGTTGATACTGAGCACCTAGGATTAAATTTACTCCGACGGACGTATTGCCTACATCACTGTCTAGCCTATTGAACTTGCTAAAAAGCACTGTTGACTAATATAAAGAGTCATGATCTTCATTCCATCTGACGAAGTCCAAACGGCGCTTTCCGTTCTTTACAGAAATTTGGTTTGCATCTTGCAACATATCCTCGCAAATTAAATTCCTTTAATCTGTTCTTGACAGTAGAAAGAGAGAACTTTTTAACAAAGATTGCACTATTATTGGATTTGGGGAGCCGTTTCAAATCTGGTTCTTAGGCTGCGGGTCTTTATAGCATTGTTTCCCCTGTTAGAAATAACTCTAGTACGACCAGATTTAGGGGCATTACGAACGCTGCTGGTGTTTTGGTGCTTTTGTAGTCTTTCGTACGGTTTGCTCATCACATTTCAATCTGCGGCCGATTTCTCGATTGGATAAACCAGAACCGTAATGAGCTTCTGACGATCACTAAGAGAAAGTCGTGGTAAATGTTACATTACCTGGAACAGCAAAACGTCTGATTAGAGATGCTTTGTTGCCTGTTGGTGGATATTTTAAACTGATTTAAGGGCGATAATTTAACCTGGCTTTAAGTGAATCTATTGCTGCGGACTTTCTTTTTGTTTCCTTAGTTTGAAGTTATTTTTTTTTAATTGACGTGAACACTAGTGTATTTCAATTGAAAGTCAAATATGAACATGGAAATATTATAGGGGAATAAAAGCCGAATCAAATGCGATATAGGTTGTTAAAACAGTTACATAAAATTTAGCTTTAGTTTATGAAAAAAATTACAAGTGCGGATTTTCTTTTTGCTGGCACTGTATATAGCCATGTTTAATATAATTTTGGAGCGAGTTTTTCGCTCTATCGAACCGCGTTATTCGTTTCTGTTATCAATTGCTTCATTTTTTGCAGGCTTTTCGACAGAATGGACAAAATTTTAATCCACACGATTTTCTTGTTCCAGTTCAAAGTACGCCGACAAGCTGCCGAGACAGCTCGTGATATCAATGTGTTTAGCCTAGGAACCACAATGGTGCTTCCAGAAATTTCAAAATGGTGAGGAGAGCCTCATCCACTATATTCACAGGACCTCTCGCGCATCGATTATCACTTGTTCAAGTATCTCGACAACTGCCTATGCGAAAAATGCTTCAAAAGCCGAGATAATACCGAATCGAACTTTAATGACTTCATCGCTCCCAGAACTCCGGTTTTCTATGCTAATGGGATTATTAAACTTGTTTTCTATTGGCAGAAATGTGTCGATTCTAATGGCTTTTATTTCAATTAATAAAGTTTCCTATGAATGACGTTCTGATCTTTTGAAGTTGAAACTAATAAATGATATTTTTGACCAACCTAATACAAAAAACATGACTAGTTTTTAGTTAGTTTTATAAAGGTTTAAACTATTTCATCAAAACTCTTGGGAATTTATTATCAGATGTCATACTTAAAACCGTATAAACTAAAGGATTAGTCGGGTAACTGAAAACTTACTTAGATTAACCTAAGTTCATTTCGTGCGGAAACAGACTTGCTCAAAGAATATATGAACGGTACTACTTTTTCTCGCCATGATTTCAATGAATTGAGGATATAAAATCTCATTCTTAAATGTTGTGTCACTGTTTTTATTGACAATGGTTAGTCGAGTTCAATTTACGTCAAATTTTTTACTTCTTATAAAAGGTTGCACTACAGTGACCAGAAATATTTTCATAGCAAATTATTAAGATGTTATATAAACCCCCCAAAAATAGCGATTGCATTTATCTTAATAGAACAGATATTTCTATTCAGTAAATGGATAAAAATATTCAACATATTAACCTTGCTTGCTTACTTTGGCTACTATGTTGTCCTTCAATAAACGTATTATTCAAACATTTCCAAATTTAAAAAAAGGGCTGTTTTCATACGTTTGGAAAAGTTATATATTAAACAAAAATAAATATTCAAAACTTTACAGCCATCTTAAATGTAGGAAAATAAGAGTTTAATATAAAAAAAAACATGCAATTTTATAATGAATAAAATATATATTTGTTTGTAAAATTATTTTAGATTCTTTTTTTTTCATAATACTTATATTATCTAAAAAATAGTTTTCCTTATTGTTTTATATATCGGCACACTACGCCAGTAAGTACCGATAGTGTTAAGTAGTATGCACATTGGTAAGGGTCAGAGTACTTGTAAGCATAAATCGTCGACAAAGAGAAATATGCCCAACTGCTTGTGGCGTTAAACAGGTTAGCTCCCTATAAAAAAAAAACGCTATTGAAATGCAAACGCCCATATATGACCTTTATGAAAGAGAATTTGTCAGTCTCTTGTCGGAAACATTACAGACAAGATGTGTCTGAGAATGCAGAGATAAGATAAGTGGAACGTTACCTTAGAGGCTTTCCCGTCGGCGTCTCTTGACAGTTACAGGTTTAAGTTAGAAACACAAATTAACCAATACTTAGTTAATTAGATATTGAGAACTTTGAACTACCTCCTAAATAAATGGGTAAGTTATAGTCGTTTTATTTATTTAAAGATTATTTAGCGACCAATAAGTAGTTTTAATAGCTTCAGCTCTTACAAGAGGAATACTATTTTAGTTCGTAAATAATACAAATTCATATAGAAGGTACCGTATTTAATTTAATAATTTTACTCAAGAAAACGTAAAAAAACACGCATTATGCTCATGCAAGGGTTTGTTTTTTTTTTTGCAAAATTTTATTTAATGAAGAGATTAAATAAAAGAAAAAATTGATTCAACATTCATTTCGTTTGAATGCTTTTCTTACTGAGTAGAGGTTGTGTGTACTGAAAGATTGTAACGGCCAAGATACAGTTATACAAGCTATATTTGTGGCCCTAAGGCAACTCTTATCGACACAAAAGAGTATTGGAGGGAAAAGTGATGTAGAGAACTGCCATTAAAAGATGTTTGTCAACTTGGCGGTAGACCACTAAAAGCCTGCAATTATTTCCTGTTCAAGGGAGACAACTGGACGAAGCTATCAAACTTTGCCGCTGGTAAAATAATTAAGTCCGTGTCTCCAGAGAGGGCAATGGTCTTTACCGCTGGAGCTAATTGTCATTTTGAGGCTCAGATTAGAGTGCTAGAAATATTCCCTAAAGCACATGTGATCCACAATTTCCACTCTAAAAATGGACACGAATGAAAGCAAGACCATTTCATTATGTTATGGTATAAAACTAATGCAAACAATAACGGTTAAAATAAGACTAGCAGGGAAACCCGACATTGTCAGAGATCAAATGATGACCAGCGAATGTTTAACATCCCATTTTTATTATCATCGAAGGAGGTGAAATCGCCCATTTTTCAATCAAATCGATTGATAGCCTGCTCTATTTGGGAACTCATTGCGTTGCATAGAGAGGTAGCCTCAGATGCCTCCCCGTGATGATTTGTCCACAATGCACTGTGCTGTAGAGAACTTACTTTTGATTTTATAAAAGTAGTTTTATATTTAATGGATTGAATTAAAGTCGAAAATGCAAAAGTTAAGTATAATCGTCTAAGTGTGCTCTGAACAGGAACATTAACTCAGCACGCGTCCTGATCATATCAACAGATCGACTGTTGATTTTATTATCCTTGCCTTACCACTTGTGCGGTGATAATACCTTGATTTTAATTTTAACATTAAATAGTCAAGTATCATGATGCAATTGGGCTTTAAACAGAAACATCCTTGCAGACACGCCTCTGTCATTGAATAAACTACTGTTGATATATGTTGGGCCTTTCAGCTTATGTTGTGAGCAAACTCCTGAAATGCACTTGATACGTTAGGCTGTGTATATTGTTAACTTTGGTCAAAATCGCCTATTCCTTCTTTCGTCAGGATATTTCAGTAATTGATTTTCGATACTAATCAAATACATTCCGAGAGAAAACCTATCTAAGAACTCTGCCAGGCACATAAAGTACGTTCGTATAAAATTTCATAAAAATCGAATCGGCGATTGTCGAGTCGATAGGGAACGAACATACACAGTGACAAAGTTCATTGTATATAATTGTAGAGAAAAGCTTAATCAAATTTATATGTAAACACATAATCAGAGATTAGATACATATTCGTATACACAAACAGGGTGGAACGATAAATTTTTCTCCTTAAAAAAAGCAATACTACAGATTCCTTTTAAAACTTGTATTGAAAAAGAAAAAATAATCCCGGTAACTTAATTATTTAGTTGAGCTGATATTTATTCAATATAGCCACATTCAGACTAAATTACCACCTCGATAGGGGTTCGGAACTGGAAGCATGCCTTTTCCATAAGCACCAGTAGAGGCTCGGAGAATACTCGGCGGATGGCGGCGATCAGGCTGGCTTTGGTGTTGTGGGAGGTCAGGATGGTGATGTTCTCGTCGCATGATTAAATAAAGAAGCCCAGTGGGTTCAGTTCGGGGAAGGAGGGGGATAGTGAGAGAAAGGGTGCAAAGTCGTAACACTCCATTTGAAGCCAAACCTGTGTCTTTTTGGGACACGGGCCGACGCAACATCCTGCTGTTAACCCCAGGGTCTGCCAGCGACCACCTGATTTCAGCAAGGGTTCGCGGCACTCTTCAGCAGATTCAGGTACATTTTGGTGTTGACTTTCAAGCTGACTGCGAAGATGTGAGGTGGTATGATGTAGGGCTCATTTGAACCTACACCAAAAATTACCGAAAACTGTTTTCATCACCTTTGCCACGTCTCTGTTATTAGTGGCAATCCAGTGATGCAGTTTGAAGGTGCTGGGAATTGTCCTATTGTCATAACTTGGATCGGTAAAAAGCATGTGTTGTACAGCGAGCGTCTCTGATCTGCCTCATTCTATATTCTACAATTTTCAGATATGATAGAAGGCGCATATCGCTCTGGGGATTAGTACAAAACTAGCCAACTAATAAATGGTCTGCAACAAGAAATGAAAATAGATTTTGATTAAACAGAAATGGAATCATGTCTCTTTCTATGGCGGCAATTTTATCGTAACACCCTGCATTAAATTAATTTAATTGTACCCATCATCATCATGATCATTGAGGAAGTCTTCCGTTTTAAACGCTCCTTCAATTTGACAGTTTCACAAACACTTCAACTTAGGCCTTAACTAGAAAACCAATCCTACTAGAAGAAGGAAATTAAAATGACCTCAGTCGAGATGAATTTCTCCTTCACTGATTGATAACAGAAATTATGAATTATAATATCGGAACGAATACTACATTTACAATATTGACATGAAAATACATTTAAACAGATAAGGCATAATACAATTAAAACTGCACAAAAATTGATGACGCTGGTTATCTTCGATGGCAAAGAATAATGCCTGCACTCAACGTAAGTAGAATCATCTTTCACCATAATCCCACATTTACTCCACAGGTTGCCCTACTTAATATTCCCCAAGGTGTTAAAACATTATTGTTCATGAAGATATTCATATATAGAGTAATTCGATTGTATATAGTTTTAGAGTAGGAAAGAGAAAGGTGGTTATAATATCCCTCCAAGCCTTTTTTTAGATTCTACACTTTAATCCCCATCCATCCACCACGACCGCAGCAGAGATTGAACTCACTGCACGAGTTTTCTCGTGTAATTGAAAACTTGTCGGTAGCTGAATACTTGATGCTTCATCGGGGGCTATCAAGAGTATTTTTTATCGTGACGCCATCACTAGACGGAGTGCATACCACGGCTTAAGAGCGATCCATTTACCCTTGAGAGAATAGACCGCGCCGATTTCTCAACTAGTATTTTACGTCGCGGAAAATACAGCGTCCTGCCTTCCCAAATAGTCACCAATCTGATACTGGCCAGGCTCAACGTTGCTTACCTTCGGTGGTCTGGCGAAAACTAGTGTCAACGTGATTGTGTCGTATTTTCACTTTAATACTAGCCATAAAGGTAAGATTCAATAATATTCCTCGTATTATTGCATCAAATATAGAAAACGTTTTTAATTGTTTCGAATTTGTTTTAGAAAGTAAAAATGAATTCAAATCGGCTTTGATTATTTTATATATAAAAAGAGCTGTTAGACATTTGCCCTACCGACGAATTCACTGGGTTTGAAAATACATGTTTGGGTGTAAAGAAATGTATATATAATGCTTTTTGTTTTTTTCATTTAAGTTTTATATTTGCTCTGGTAAGCATTGAGCTCTTCCACTTATAATTTCATAAAAAAAATAACTATATAACGTACTGGCCTGCTCTGGAATTTACGTTTAAACTGAAAACAATCCTCTTGAATTGCATTATTGCAGAACTAAGCATTTCACACAAGTCTTTTATCGGATCTTCCTTGGTGACGCTGTATTGTTCATTTGTTTTTATCAGCAAAAAAAGTACTTCAGGAAAGAATAAAAGTGGTCATGATCCCTATAAAACATGTAAGATTTGATACAAACAAAATGTGAAAATATTGAAAAATAAATAAAAAATGCAAAATTTCAAAAAATTATGTTACTATGATAATATCCACTTTACTGAAAAAAATCCTAACTAAATGCACACCCACACATTAGTGTTGGGACGATTAGTCGGGAATCGGAAAAATCGGAACTTTTGGGAGGTATCGGAATTGGAAAA
This sequence comes from Euprymna scolopes, assembly GCF_053919585.1. Taxonomy (NCBI): domain Eukaryota; kingdom Metazoa; phylum Mollusca; class Cephalopoda; order Sepiida; family Sepiolidae; genus Euprymna; species Euprymna scolopes. Next base: position 92,211,278 of record NC_136504.1, read on the forward strand.
ATTTGTGCGTATTTTCCGATGCTGACAACAACGGTTTTAATTGTTTTTTATTTGATTTTCTTTAAAGAAAACTATTCCACCGTTTTTATTAATACTAATATGGTGGATATCTGTTGATTTTATACTATTAGTTTAACTAAAATCGATAGATCATCCCTCACAAGTGCATCCTTAGATTTAAGAAAATAACTGCACATTTCACATGTGCATTCACAGGAATCGTGAAAAATAACGACTTTATAGTAAAATGTTTACAGATTTAGAAAGAATCGGAATCGGTAATTGTATCGAACTCGAGAATTTAATACGGAATCGGTAATTTGTATTGGGATATGAAAAAAATATTAGAATCGTCACATCCCTAATATATATATATTCTATAATATAAAGCTGAATGTGTGTGTGTGTGGTCACGAATAGGCTCCTGTACGGTTGACTTTTTTAAAAAACTGATTGCATATAATGATAGAAGATGTATCGAGACACAGTAATGGGTATGTTTAATCCTGCAGAACGGTAGTTCATTAAAATTGTGGGGTCTGCGTCCGCGTCTAGTCCACAAAGTATGGAAATAAAAAAATATAAAAATAAAAAAAAACGTTTACAAGTGTTTTTGATATAGATGTACATAATACTTTGATAAGTATGTTTTAACTTAAATAGAGATGGTATAATAAAACCGTGGGGTCTGCGTACGCGCTGGCCCCTATAGAATGGAAATAGGCACACACCTTAATAAAGACTTTTCGTATCTATCTGAGTAAGTATACTTTGATAATTATGTTTCAGTTTGAAAGAATATGGTATAATAAAATTATGGGTGTTCGTTCGCACCTGACCTCAATAGAATGGAAATATGTCACAAAGTTTAACAATTTTTTTTTAATATAGATCCACAGAATATTGTGATAAGTGGTTCATTGTGAACAGGTATGGTATGATAAATTATGGGATTTATATATTTTATTTTTTACTTTCATCATATTTTGCTTTGGTTTTGATACCCCCAAATTCAAAGCTATCTCTTTACAACCCTTCCTTTTCAGAACCTATCATACTTTAATAAATCAAAGTCCATTTTCTGAAGGCTGTTTTTTAAACCCAGTCAACGATGGGTACTTTTGCTTGTATATATATATATGTGTGTGTGAGTGAGTGAGTGAGTGAGAGTGTGTGTGTGTGTGTGTGTGTGTGTGTATGTAAATGTATGTATGAATAGTTAATTGGGGCAAAATTTGGCGCGAGATAGCAGCGTAAACAACAATAGAGAATCTATTCATTGTTCAGAATTCGCTGCTGGGTTTTTATTTTTAATTATTTTTGCGCAGCTGTTTTTGGTATAAGTTATTCTTAAACTATGTCTTTTATTGAAATAATAATTTGATACAAGTTGTATATTGTATGCGTTGTTATGTACACCTGAACTCCAAAATTGTAGCCAGAAATATAATTGAATAGGTATATTTCTATACAAAACAAGTGTCCAATAGTAACAAAAGCATCGATCAATAATGTTGATCCAACGGATATTTTTATATTTGATTTATTTCCTGTAGAGCAATGAATATCGGTGATTTGGACCTACCACTACAATTAAAAAAGCATATATATATATATATATATATATATATATATATATATATATATATATATATATATATATATATATATATATATATAGTTCCTTGCTAATGGGGTCAGAGATTGTTTCGTAATCCAAAACCCTGCACTGATGATTCCATAAAAAATGAAACGCTAGTGTCTGTAGGTATTTAAAAATTAGAATTTATATATATATATATATATATATATATATATATATATATATATATATATACTGTGTGTGTGAGTGTGTGTCCGTGCGTATGTATAGATGAATAAATACGTTCATTTTCCGTTTATCACCACTATAAGGTTGACAAGAACGTTTTTGAGGTTTTTAACCTTTAAATTCATATGAACAGATCCCGGATCAAACAAAAATTTATTGAATGAAACAAGCATCAACATAATAAATGAACATTTTGCCAACTAAAGTATATTCATGTCAGTAATGTAAAACTCTCGTCTTCCAGTGATGATGAAGTCCCTGAACGCGATTTTGCATATTACCTAGATCATTGAATCATTTCTCACTCACAAAGTTGTGGAGATGCTTGAAAATGTGGCAGTCGCTAGGTGTGATGCTTGGAGGGTATGGCGGATGAGGCACAGTGTCGCAGTCCAATTTGTTTATTATATTCATGGTCGGTTCTGCAACGTGCGGTTGGGCATTATCGCTGAGGAGAATTGGGCCTTTTCTGTTGAATAATATTGGGTGGTGTTGTCGATGTTTCTGATACATTTCATTGATCTGTTGACAGTACTTCACGTCGTAATAGGTTGGAAAGGCTGTAATGAATGAGACACCATTCATACCACCAAATAGTCAGCATAAACTTTTTTCGTGCAACTCTGGTTTCGAGAGGTCTCGTGGTTTTGTCGACGTCTAGTCACTGAGCTGAGTGTCGGCGGTTGTCGTAAAAACTGCTTTTCGTCGCACGTACAATTCGGTCCAAAGATGGATCGTTCTTGTTGCGTGAAAGAGAAAATGACAATGTTTCTTTTGGGTGCCGTTCAAATCGCGAAGCACTCATTTATCAAGTTTTTTTTTTTTATTTGTTTTTTTTTTCTTTCCAATCTCTCTGAAATGGTTTTAAATTCTCCTATACGTTACGTCTAATTCAGAAGCTAGTTCTCGAACATGGATAGTCTTCGAATAAGGCTCTGAATTGATCGGTGTCATCATCGGCTGATCGAGCACTGAACTCATCGTAAAGACTCTCGTCTCCCCACGAAATTTCTGGGACTGGCATTTTTTGTGCGTTCGTTTTTGTGCCTGAGACAGATGCATTGATATCACCAGCTGTACTAGCAACTTTTCAGTCCAGGTTGAAATGAAATAAGAAAATTGTGCGAATTAGCTTTTTTCCCCTCTTGTATTCAATGTTCTGAAAAGAGACATTTTAAAATGATCGTAATTTAAACGAATAGATAAAGCGAAAGATTATCTAAAATTATATGCAAAGTAAATGTATCATTACTAGAACTTATTTGAAAATATATCATTTGTAATCAAAATTCCACAAGAACTTTCTTGTCAACCTTATACATTACTATTAAGAGGTCTCTATATTTAAATCTACAATACAGGGACTTTTCCCATCTTCCACTTATATATGGTTACTAGTGGTGCTGGAATGTCGACGTGTTCATAGCAAGATACGTTTTATTCTAATCCATCCTCATCCTAAAGATGCTAACTTTTTTTTCTCTTTTAAATTTCTTATTTTGTTTTTATTTTGTAATCTATATATCTATAAAAATGAACGTGTCTGTGTGTCTGTCTGTCTGTGTACATTTCCCTACGCAATAACTGTCAGTCTATAGACTCGAAATTTGAAATACCGGGTACTGAGATTTGGGAAAATCGATGTGACGGGTGTCAGCCAGAAATTTGGCTGGTAAGGGGTCAAATTTTAACGATTTGAACTTTAAGAACTCTACCAAACTCCTCCGACAATTCTGGGTCTAGACACTTGAAATTTTAGATTTAGGTTCCTTGAACATGGATCTAACTTAATAAAGTGGTTTGAGCCCGAAACAATAAATTTTAAGGGGTCATAATAGGGGTCAAAGTTTTAAAAAATTCACCATTTTTTTGTTTTTTTGCTTTTTTTGCACAGTATACACCTCCAAACACCCGAGCAACGCCGGGCACCCCTGCTAGTTATATATATATTTCAATATCAATTCATGTATTTATTGTCTTCATCTTTGTTGTCTCACATGCTTTCTAGGCTTGCCTAGTTTAAAATTTCCCACCTCTCACAACTATCAAAACACCAATCACGTTCTCTCTTCCAGCATAAATGATTAATTGCATGCTCTGAACTAAGGGAAAACTAGTGATAAAAATAGCTTAGGCAAGATAAATTTCAGAAATTCACACAAACGTGGATTTAATTTTTTCCACTGTAAAAGTCAGAAGAACTTTAAGTAATATACTTAATATCTACAATTACACTATGCTCGCTTGTATTAATAAAGAGGCCTCCTTGATATCTATACCAAATCACTGAATATAGCTTATATTTAACTTTTACTATATTTGTAACTGAAATGTACAGTGATCTTAGCTGCGTCACGAGGACTATTTTCTGACTAGATGCAATGTTTTTGTCCCTGACCTTAATGACTGCCAATAAATATAAATTCCAAATCACCAGGTACTAATTGTTTCTCTTTACCGCCAAGACGACTGCCTTTTATCTAACTTGCATGCTAAATAAAGAAAAAAATATTTAATTAATTTATTTATTTATCCCCCGCCCCAATTAAAACATTACTTGAAACTAAAACCTAATGAAACTCTACTGTAATCTGTTAGTTAAACCTCTGTCCCTTGAAAGCTATTAATCTCTTATACCCCCCCAAGTTGCCACTAAACCTCCTACATTACACACGCCTTTGTAGTGGAATCCTTAGCTTCCAGCCCCTAACCTTCACGTGCTGATCGCTTAACAGTATTCACTATACATCTATACATTCCTACCTCCTAAGACATGCATTAGAGTTCATTCTCATCCAGTTAGGTACTTAGCAGCAAAAGTATGTACTCAGACGAAAAGCGACCTTCATTACATAACAATGCCTCTTCCTAGATAGTTTTGCAACGATTAATACAAAACTGAACCGATATTCCTTGTTATGCGTTACTCTTAAAGGAAAGCTGAAATTTTCTTCCTTCAATAATAGAAACAGACTTAATGCCTACAACTTCTATTTATTCGCATCTACTGAAAAATGTTCAAATATCTATTTACTTAATTATACATATGGAATACGCCATGACTTAAAATTTACCTCCAGTTATACCCATACTTTATTGCACTTACATCCTAACCCTCTTGTCATCTAAAATATACAGAGATTGGACACAATTCTTAGTTCAATTCTTAATACTTACTGATACTGTAACATTATCCTGTACCTAAGCTAACATATAAATAAAATAAAAGATTTAATAAATCTAAAGGAAAAAGTCTTAATCCACATTAACACCTTTCTAACAAGCCTGCTCAAATAGTTGCTTTCACTAAATGAGCTTTTTTAACCCAATTTTTCAAGTAACAATGAAATAGCAGTGTCCCTAAATCACTTTGAGGAGTGTTACTATTCAGTAGATATCTAACCTCTACAAATTAACCCTGTAACATTATCATTGACTAACCACGCGGGGTAGCAGAAATACCTGGATTAAGACCCAGGCGCGGATCAAACCCTCTCAGTGCTGATGGGCCCAATAAATCTTCTCATATCATCCGTCTAGGAAAAGGAAAACTCTGAAACTAAACCTAAGAGGAGGGAGGCCTCTCCAGTCTTGGATGACAACCTTCCTAAAGCTAGTGACTCAAACAAATCGCAGATCTGCAAACCTAAACTACTTAGGGAGTAGATAGGTTCTGTCTATCGCTCGGCTTCCATACTCCTCCTTTGCCTATTAGTCAGGCGCAGAGACTATCACAGAGATTCGACAGAAATACTCAGTGGTAGATCTTGTTTCTTGTCTAGGGCAATGAACGCCGTTTTCCTCACCCCGACACATCTCATCCCTCAAAACTGGGAACTTGGGAGTGCTTGAGTGCTAAATATGCCTGTGCAATAAGATTGGGTTGACCTTCGTCTAATGGGTTTAGGGTACCGGATTGACAATTCCTGGCTGTTGTTTCCGACTGGTAGTAAAGTGGCCCTAACTCTTTGGTAGTGTTTAGAGCGGCTGCTCCATCAACAGTTGCATAATATCGTGATGTTTGTAGTGTCATGTCGCGCATGGAATGGGACCCTGCTCTCATCCCCGGTAGGCTTTCCTGAGGCCAAAATCCGAGTTGATGAAAGGTCAGCAGATGGTCTACTTGTGTTGCATGTCTGGTATTCTGCATAACCTCTTGTTTAGCTCCCCCTTACCTAAACTTAAACTCTTTAAAAAAATGACAGTACAATCAAAAATTAAATCAGGTTTAAGTTCAAACAAATTCCACTTGCCTACTCCCTTGAGGCTTGCATTCCCGAACATCCGTGGGCTTAGAACTAATTTAGTTGATGTTGGAACATTTCTAACAAATACCCCGGATATCCTAGCACTAAGTGAGACTTACCCACACTCCTCCATCCCCTTTAACTATTTTCACATGCCTGGATATCTCCCACTCCCCCGTAAGGACTCTTACAATTATACGCACGGACTTGGAGTCTACATTCGTAATATCCCCCCTTGACTAGAGAAACAAAACTAGAATCGGACGATCAAGCCTCTATGCGGTTTGGACTAAACATACAACATAACATTAGCTAATTTTATTTTCTCTACCGCTCTCTCTCTCTCTCGACTGCACCATAATAAACAAAGTCTCTGGCAGCATAGACAGCACTCTCCCTCGACTCTAGCGCACAAGTGCATGTATTTTATGACTTTAATGTCCACCACAAAAACTTGCTTGGATTCTCTACTCACACAGACGCAGCGGGCGGCACAACATGTCTTCTCTCTCTCACTCCCTATCACAAATTGTTACGTTTTCAACAACACCCTTCACTTCTTAATCTGTTTATGACCACAGTTCCCGATGATTGTATAACGAATGCGAACGGACCACTTGGAAACGCTGATCACGCAGTGATAATGGTCGAAATCGCCCTACACTCTAGAGCCGAAACTGAAGAGCCATTGCTCAAAACAACGAGATAATCTAAAAAGACTGACTGGGGATCTCATCAGCGATTCCCCATGACGAAATATTTTTCTTTCCCTGAACAGTGCGCAAATGAGACCACAGAATGGTTCAAAATGGCAATTGAGGCACATGTTCCCATGCGGAAATTTTATAGCAAGCCTCACTCTCCCCAATAGTTTACTTCTACTTGCGCAACTGCCATTGCTCAAAGGCAGCATGCGTACCGCAGATTTAACCGACATAAATCCAGTTCAAACAGAAAAAGTATATAGAAGCTAGAAGAAACTGTAAGAGAAAAATAGCGACATCTAAGAGAGAATTTACTGAAACCATCAAAACACGCATCGAAACACAAAAATTAAGAACCCGTGACTTCTGGAAAATCTACAACAGTGTAGTAAATAATGGCCAACCAACAATTCCCCCGCTAAACAACAACCACGAGGTTGTTTGCTCAGCAACCGAGAAAGCTAACATGCTTGGCGGTCGGTTTGCCTCCAACTCTACACTGGACCTTTCTAACTGACTTTCCTTTACGAACAGACGCCACGCTAGATCTGAAAATCACACATGCCCAGGTGCATGCTATCATAAAAAACCTTGACACTTCAAAAGCATGCAGACCCAACTTATCCCGGCTGTGATAATAAAAAGTGCTCCGCCGAAGTAGCTACAGTTCTCTTCAAACTCTTCAACAAATGTCTTAAGGAATCTTCCTTTCTGGACTGCTGAAAAACTACTTCTGGTACCAGTTTTCAAAAATGCTGGCGAAAGAACTAACCTATTAAATTACCGCCCCATTAGCCTTCTCCCACTTTTCGCGAAAATATTTGAGTCCATGATTAACCAAGCTCTAGTCCATCACCTTACAGATGCTAAACTTCTGACTGACCAACAATATGGATTTATGCAAACCCGTTCCACAGCAGACATACTAACTAATCTCTGAACGTATATACCATTCACTGGATAAAGCAGGGAAGAGTAGAGCGGTAGCTCTAGATATATCTAACGGTTTTGACAGGGTATGGCATGAGGGTCTCCTCAGGAAAATTAGATCATACGGTATCACTTGAAGAATACTTAACATAATTAAATCCTTCTTAGATAAGAGAAAAATCCAGGTTGTCCTCGACCTTCGTACATCTAAACAATATGATATAAATGCGGGAGAGCCACAGGGGTCTATCATTGGACCTCTATTATTCCTAATATTAATAAATGACCTACCCAACAAAATTGCCTCTGAGATGGGTATATATGCTGATGACACCACATTCTATAACAGGCACGACAGGAACACAAATGAACACATAGCTGAAGATATGGTAGAAACACTAGAGGATGACCTCCAATCCGTAGTGGAATTGGGATAAAAATGGATTGTCACATTCATTGCTGCCAAGACTAAACTTGTTTCCTTCAATGATTACAAGAAACCTTCTCTACCACCAATAGCAATAGCAAATGACTCTTTATCTGAAAGTACATCTTTTAAACTCCTTGGCCTAACGTTCACGGGAAACATGAGTTGGACCAATTACATTGAAAGCATTACCAGGACCGCTGCGTAGAAAACTACTCACACCCGAAAGTATTCTGTACCTCTACAAGGCTACTATTCGCCCATGTATGGAGTATTGCTGTCACATTTGGACTGGTGCATCTCCTACTAGTCTCTCGCTCCTAGACTAAGTTAAAAGAGAGTCGCTAACCTGATAGGTCCTGAACTGTCATCTAATCTTCAGCCTCTGTCCCATCCACGAAATGTTGCGTCCCTCTGCCTGTTCTACAAGTATTTTAATGTTGAATGCTCTGACGAACTACAAGCACTTGTGCCCCCGCGACGTAAACACCCTCGACAAACCCGACAGGCAGCTAAATATCATCCCCACACTGTAGAGATTCCTAGATGTACAAGAGCTTTCTACTCCAGTAGTTTCTTCTCCAGAACCACTAGATTTTGGAATTACCTTCTGGGTCCCTGCTTCCCCAACTGTACTGACATGCAGAAGTTTAAGTGTAACATGAACCGACATCTTACTGCCCAACTCCCTACATAGTACCCCAGTAGCTTTTGCCCCTGATAGTAGCCCCCTACACAAAAGTGGCAATGTGCCTTGTTTGGGGTGAAAATGTAATATGTGTGTGGGTGTACTAGACAGTAAGAAATTGTTCGATTTTTAGTTAAAAATTATTGAGGTTTATTATGTAACAACAAAATAAAATATCGAATTCTTGTTAAAAAGATTATGCTTTCGATAAATCTAACGTATATAATGCGTGCTTGCAGCAAAAAAGACGTCGAATATTTTGGCCGGTGTTAGCGCCAAGATTTCACCGACTATGTGTTCATGTTCGTCACGTTCTCCTGCAATATTCTGTTTTGGACAGGTCATTATGCCCTTTTTGTGTAATCTATACATTTGCAATATATTTAAATATAGATTTACACTTTTTTTTAGGGTAACTTATTGATAGTGAATCTTATTGATTGCAGTCCCCATCTTAGGTACGGAATATTTTGTTGAATTTGTGAGAGTCAGTAAAAAAAGACTTGTTTCGAAACCTGTGTTGACTTGGTGTAATAGGTGTAATTTATCCGAGATGATGGGGAGATTTCGCAATGAACACCAAAGTAAGACGAAGTGACAGATTTTCACATAGAAATGTGAAAGCGCATTGAAAAATATATATAACCTTTTTTTTATCAAGTGTTTATTGGAGGTGATAAATGGTCGTATAGTTCGAATGTATTAAGCTGATACACAACCTTTAATAGGTATTTTCTTTAGTATCAGGGGAATTGCCGTTGTTTGTCTTTTTATGCGAATGTAAGAATTAAACTTACGCATTTTATGGGAAATGTCAGATGTTTAAAACTCAATTAAAATCAATTCTTATCATATAATAAAGTTTAACAGCTTAGCGAATACAAAACAAGAAGAGGGAGCATTCGGTTAATTACATATAAAGCGAATAGCCAATTCTATATTAAATGGTTAGTTGACAATGATAGGAACGAAAAGGGTAGTGATGAAGCGATTTGTAGATTACTCAAGTGTATGAATTAATTAAAACATAACGTCACATGGCTCAAAGAGATAATGTGAGAGAAATGGGTACAGGGTTCGTGGATGTTTAAAATAGAATGAGATTACAAAAATGATTAAACAATGATTATTGATTTATTTCCTTGGACGTGCATCTGTATAAAAAGCTTCTTGTTTTTTTCTTAAAAACTCCTAGGGTCCTTTATATATAACCGAGCTTAAATTCCAGCATAAAAAAACACATTCACAAAGGATCATGTTCGACACGGAAAAATAAATCTGTCAAGGCATGATTGCAATTTTTGAATAAAAATGTTTCTTATAACAATTACGGCCACTTGAGTTTCTGCTTGTCAGCCATTACGTTGTAGCGTTATGAGTTTAAAGTGTGTACAATAAAGTAACACCTGGAAAATTATGTATATGCTTTGTATGGACAATGTAATGTAAGTATGTCTTAAAAGTATAGTTAGAAGTTAATATGACGCAAGATACCGGAAGTATCGAGAAAGAAAGAAAAGTTGTTCTCTTTGACATTTTTACATTACCACGCAACAGATCCAATCTCACCTAGATAAAAATATTTATTTATATAACTTTAAAAGGGTTTTATAAATTACTAGCATGGGTGCCCGGCGTCGCCTGGGTGTTTGGAGGTGTATGCTGAGCGAAAAGAAAACAAAAAAAGGTCAGTTTTTTTTAAATTTGACCCCTATTATGACACGTTCACATATGTTTAAGGCTCACACTAAGTTATTAAGTTAGATTCATGTCCAAGGAATCTATAGCTAAAATATCAAGTGTTTAGAACCTGAATTGCCGGAGGAGTTTGGTAGAGTTCTCAAATGTCAAATCGTTGAACTTTGACCTCTTAAAAGCCAAATTTCTGGCCGAAAACCGATCACATCGATTTTCCCAAATCTCATTACCCTGAAAATCAAATTCCGAGTCTGTAGACTAAAAATTGGCAGGGTCATTGCGTAGGAAAATGTACACAGACGGACACACAGACACATACACTTATATGGATATATAGATAATGAAATAAATCATTTACGTAAAGTAATTGCTCTATGTTTCTGATAATACACAAAAGAGTCGATACACGAAGTTAAGTTTCTGTATTTTTCGCTTTCTACTGTAAACAGTAAAGTAATATTTTTTTCTAATTCAATCTTCAAAAAGCTGCAACGGGGAAACTAGCCCCTCTTCTTATTAAACGGTTCAGACATGAATTATAAAAGGCATTTGTAAACTCTGGAAAACTTCGCCAGTCTCACCAGTATTTACACTACTAGAAATATGTTTAACACATCTTAGTACAGACGAATTGTTATACTGCGCCTCTTAAGTTGTTTAAATATGTGAAATGTCCAAAAGCTGTCAATGACCTCCGCAAACAACCGACCCAGTGACAGTTTAGTCATGACAGACGAACAGCTTAACATATTTATTAGATACGTGATGTTGATAAAGTAAAAAACTTTAGAGATTTACTATATATTCTTTACTAAAATAACTGTGAACAAATTGTAAAGGCGAATGCTTACTTTAAGTGACTGGCCACTTAAAATAAGTAACAGGTAACTTTAATTATTTGACTGGTTACTTTTAATGCGTCTAAAAGCACTAAAAATAAATGGGATTAGTGAATTTATTGAGAAAACTTCGTTTCTCGAGCAATAGCTCTAGATATATCAAAATCATGTCGTAGGTTTGGCATATGGAAATGGAAAGGGAAACTGTTACTGACCAGGCAGCGTTGCTTAATTCGGTTAATAGGTGTGTCATCGTGATAATGCTATATATATATATATATATATATATAGTTTTGGCATAAACAAACAATAAACCAAAACAAGATTTTTAACTATAGAAATATACGTAAATGACTTGTAAACTATTGAAAAGGATCTCTCCACTCTGACCAGTTAAAACAAAATCCCATTGATAGGCGGGAACCCGAAGTTCATAGTAAAAGAATTCTGGCCTAGGTCATGTATCCTTTTTTCGTCCAACTTTCTACCTGGTGGTAATCAATGACTTCCCGAATAATATTCTCATACATCGAAATTTGTGTTAACGAAACGATCAAACATTTCTTAGAGCATAAATAAGCTAGATTTTCCAAAGTCTGTCTATTCTGGCATTGCACACGTTGAAAGGGAGAGAAAAAAATGGCTGGTTACTATAATTGCGTCTAAAAACAGGTATTTTATATTTTTACTATCAACGGTGATCCCTACTTTGTTAAAGTTGTCATTAATATCTCCTGTCTTGACGAAACCTACGACTTACGCAAGCTTCTGGGACTGACCTTTACTTTAAACTTGAAATGAAAGATATATCAAATCTGTCGCTAGTTAGCTGCATAAATTGTTGTATAATTCTACCGATCCAAGACGTACCTCTTAAGGTAGAGTATTGGTGCAACTCTAGCTGCGCTGATTAGAGTAACTTTCCTGCAAGCCAAAATACAAACCGAATTCTAAATATAAGGGCGATTTTCTTATTTCTCACATACTGCCTTTTTATCACAAGAGATGTAGCTAACTTTTCTCTAATTATCTTATATTTATTTTATTTCCTCTGATAAGCTGTCACTAATTAACTTCCCTTTTAAGACATTCAAACAAAATTTAAATAATTTCCATTTTTCTGTGCCTGCAACTAAACAGTTTTTTAACGTACAAAGTTTGTTTCCGAATACCACTCACTGTGTAACAATAGCACAGATTTGCTTCCCAGATTAATACAACAATGTCAATTTTAAGCTTAATGTAAATAAATCCTTGTTGAGCCGTTAACTTAAATAGAATAAAATTTTGTCAAACTAGCACCGTCATTAACAATCATCACGGCATTGTCTGATTGAGACTTATGAAATTTTATCCTAGAATGGTTTTTGGGCTAAAATAAGTATTGAATATATAGTAAAAAACGGGTTCTTCTATTAGCTGCTGTAGAACTGTACGAGCAAAAAAAATGAATTTAGATAAAAAGTAGCAGTTGACAGAACTATTTCTACAATGTCGCTTTAGGACACTATATACATTAGTTTCTTACAAAGTATTTTTCGGTTTAACAGCTTACCGAATACAAAATAAATGTTATCCATTATAATCTAGATTGGTTACTTTATGTTAGGTGGTTTGACACCATGTTATCTTGTCGATCAGATTTACAGTGTTGCGTGTTCAGAAGCACTATAGTGGTAACACGGGGAAGGTGATTGCATTAAACTTCCAAATAGGGAGCTCCAACTACAAGGTTTCCTACTAACGGCCACTTTAGAAGTGAAGCACAGAACCTAATCACGAAATGGGTTCCCGACAGAAGTGTCTCGCAAAATTTTCAGGAAATAAACGCATAGCTATC
>NC_136504.1:92229481-92234481 GCF_053919585.1 Euprymna scolopes
ATTGATCCATGGCAGTACCGAGTAAGACCTAAACAGCTCTTTGAACTGGAGTCGATATAATCGTCATTTACTAAACATTATAATGGAAAGGAGCATCGCAAGAATTATGAAGCAAACATGATTATTTCCGACTAATGGGAGAGTTTCTCGAACCCTTAATGCTAAGGAGGAAACGAATAATAAAAAAAAAATCTAACGTCTTAGCTGATACGTCCATCGCGAAACCGGAAGTTCCAAGCGTTCGAATTAAGAGTAGTCAATCTAAAAGGAGACGATGACTTTGCAAAAATGTCGAGGAAATATGTGGACCTCCTCCTTGTAAAAACGGCCCAGTTGAGGGTAACAGAATAGATGTTGTGCCTAGTTAGTACCAAATATGTGACGATTTGGGAATTCTAGACGTTTTATATGTTTCCAGCTATCTTGGCATTTGTTTCCAAGTCGCCTCTATATACACTTCACTTACCACTGGTATTTAATAATGTCGACGAGGAGAGGTGTGGTTGGAGATTGCGCATCTTCTGCCACAAAAATTTTACGCGCAGGAACCCCTTCATGTGTATCCATAGTCATCAAAGACTATAGGAGCATTTATATATATATATATATATATATATATATATATATATATATATATATATATCTGTATTATGAAATTCACTCTAACTATAGTTCTACTTGGCGCGCTGCCTAGGATCGCTAACAATTATCAAAATTATTTCTCTTCATACTTTGATTTTAATCGTACGTTTGTGAGCGGAAGATAACGGTAACCATTATATTTAAGCATTATAAGGGAGCAGTAAAATTGGCATTATTGAAGATATTTGTTTTCATACTTTGATTTAATTTTCGTAGCTCTGTTAAAGTCTCCATACAAATATTACAGTATTATATTTGTTTAATGAGTGCGTAACCGATTTTTTCTATCCGGCGTAATTTGAGAGCAATAAAGTAGTCGTTATAAACCTTAGTGCATTATATTTGATACGAAAGTGTGGATTGGTAACATATCTTTCAATGTTCTCGTAGTTGTTCTAGAGCAATCAATGTAAAGTTCCAGTATTATATTTAGATTTTTGTATCAACACATTTTAATGTGTTGATACAAGATAAGAACTTTAGCTGAGTGAATGGAGAAAGAGGGGTTTGGAGAAAAGGAGGGAAAAAGAGAGAAACAAATGATTGAACTTTTAATATTGACTACATATTGAAAGACATAACATTCTATATTCTATCTCAAGAGCTTGATATATAATAAATTGTACTGCAACGCGATAGCATAACACAAAAAGTAAGTCAGACTATATTTTTTCTCATAAAAGTCGCTTCATATAATACATAACGCGAATTGATGTAAGGAAAAAAAATATGATGTTGACCTGAATATTGAATACACTGAGGGTATAGGCAGGAGAAATACAGTAAAAAAAAATCTAAGAGGACCACAAGCGCAGAGTTCCTAAGAAATAAAATCTTGAAAGAGAAATGTATATTACAACGTAACACTATTAGTCCAGTCAAATTGTGGCTGAACCTCAAACAAATTGCTAACAAAGGTTTTTAAATTGCATTATGGGCAAGAATATCTCCGCTTTCAGATAAAAAAAAGTTTACCAAAATTGACCTTGCGAAAAAGGGGTCAACGACCGCCATCTTTAAAGGGTCCCCCCGGTTCTAGTTTTCCTCTCTCAACTCAATTATTGTAAGTATATCTTCAAAAATTACAAATGTATCAATGTTAAATTTTATAAATCAACAGTTTTCATGAAGTTGAATATAATTATAAACTCATTGGTTTGGTTTTATTTGATTTTGGTTTACGGCATATCAACCCTTTTAGATTATTTGATACTAGTCCCATCAATCTAGATGTAAAGATGGCGGTCGTTGACCCCTTTCCGCAGGGTCAATTTTGGTCAACTTTTTTTTTATCTGAAAGAGGAGATGTTCTTGCCCATAATGCAATTTAAAAACCTTTGTTAGCAATTTGTTTGAGGTTGAGCAAAAAAATGAGCTAGATTGACTGGACTATATGAAAACCGAGCTGATGACGAGCAATAGTATAACGAATTAAACGTGCTAAAACAAAAGAGGCAATTATTCTGAATAACTTATGTCACACAGTACCTAGTATGTCTGCGGTAAAGATGGCGAAGAGAAAATATCTTACACCCAACCAAATCGTGGCACGCATATGAAACTCGTTAACATTTAAGTTTCTATACAAGTATTCGAAGAATATTTCTTTCCATTGCTGTAAAATACAAGGAATTTTACAAAACAATCTCAAATCATTTCTTTAAAATATTTACAGTTGGAATTATATGACTGATACAATTAGTTTCGTCAACTTAAAAGCGTATTCAAGACATTATCCAAAATCCTTCATAGCCATGATTATCTTTAATTTATTCTTATTTTATTTTATTTATTTATTTATTTTACAAAACAAATATTGATTACGATCTCTAAAAATATTTTCAGTGTGTCCTTCGGTACTCAATATTCTAATTTGCAAATTATTTTTGGAAAATTTGCAAATCGAATAAAGCAAATGTTCTCTATGGAATTATCTATAAATCTTTAAAATGCAATACTCACTTGAGAAAATAAAAACAGTTTAACCACTTTAAAAATATGCTTAAATAGTTTATAGCTTCCTTAAAAAATATATAAGCTACATCCTTGGTAAGAAAAAATAAAAAGAATTCGTATCCGTATGGATAACCGTGATATTTTTGACTAGAATAAATAAATAGAATCATATATATATTTTGGAAGTTTATTATAAAACTTCCAAAATATTTAAAAAATGTTGTTTATTGGACCATTATTCTATCAGTAGGTCAATTAATTTCCTGCATCGTTGAATCGTTTTACTTGCATAGACAAACAATATTACCAATGTTCTTAAAGGGATCATCAGTTGTTTACCGTGAATCACTGTTTCAGATATTTAAAAACAAAAGATTATGTTAAATTATTGCTTCCATTCAATATGGACTAAATACTACCTCCCTCCAAACACATGAACAAAAATATTTTTACATTGGATCTACTTTTATTTCCCTTAATATATATATATATATATATATATATATATATATATATATGTGTGTGTGTGTGTGTGATGAAAAAAAAGGAACTATCTAAAAGCTCGACGACGTTTCGTCAGTTTAATACGGGCTTTTTCAAGAATCAAAATGTAAACTGCGCTTTTATCATATTGTTGGATTCTATATCCTATTGTAATCATATATATATATATATATATATATATATTCATTAGATGGCAGCCCGGCGTTGCCAGGTCTTACAATGCGCTTGAACATGATATTTAAATTTATGCAGATTGCGTTTGTATTATTATAGAATAAATCCTTTATTTATTATTTGTTGTGGTGTTAGTTTTTGAATAATTGACTAGGAAGACACGGTGACAATGAAATGAATATGTATTACAAAAATACATAAGAGGTAACTGAGCAATAGCTTTGCTCACTGCTAGACTGGGAGTAACGACCATACTAACAGCGAGTCTATGGCTCTTTTGGTAAAACGGTTCTCGTTACCTGGAAACGAATTTATGAACGAAACTGACGTCATGGAATAGTTCATTGTTCCAGGTAGTAGGGTGTGTTCCCAGCAATACTTATAATAAACAATATCACACCAGCTGATATTTAGGTTTGATTATAAATACTCTATGATGGGACTTCTGATTAATGCTTAGTTTTTAAATAGGCAAACGAAGAAATTATTAGCGGCTATTTTAAATGGTACCTTTTCCATTATCGTAAATTGAATCCATTAATGAAAAAAAAAATAAAATGGTGAGTTACATCCGGACTTGAACAGGGGATTCATCGATCTGTATTTGAAGGTTTTACTACTGAACTATATCTCCAGATGTCAATAATTCTGGGATTGTTTTAAAGAAGATATCATTTGCTAAGATTTTATTATATTCTTTGCGATGTAACGTATAAAAATTATATGTAAAATCCTTTTTTTCTCTATAAAAAGATAACTTTTTTTCGGATAGGATTTTGTTCGATTTTCGATATATATCGAATGAATTTCTGTACAAAACATATTTAAGAACACTGCCAGACATAAATTACCTTTCTGTTCAAAAGATAAGCGCAGCCACTTTATTACCTATGAATAAGGAACTCGCATACAAACACAAAGTTACTTTATATATATAATTCTTAAGTAATACTTGTATATTTCAGTTGACCCCTTTTAGCTTTAAATTTGGCGCCATTCCAATGCCATCTTCTTTGGATCATTTTGACATTGGCTTTTCTATTCTAAAATTAACTAAATCAATTTTTTCTTCTTCACCCATTCTTCTAAGATCAGCCCAGCTTCGACAGTCGTTTTAAATTATTTTTTTCTACTCATATCTTATCTTTCTTTTGATAATATTATTTTAACTAATTTCCTTTTCCTTGTACCCATTTGTGAATTATTCCACGGATTTTTGCCTTTTGGATTACTTTGGATCATCTTCCAATTACGTTATTCCCTTGGATTTTACTTGTAGAAATGAAAATTTAACCAACTTTTTTGGATTTTACCGTTATTGGATACTTTACCCGTCACCAGAATATCCATTCACGTGAAATCACCTTTTTCTTCACCCTATTCCCTCTGCTTCACTATTTGTTACCAAGTAAGATCTATGACTTACTTGTAGTTTAATTAAATAATTTAGCAAGCAAAATCCGATCCCGCATACTCTCTGATAATAAGTACTTCTTCGAAACTCCGCGGATTAAAGACTATCCACTTATTTTATGCTTCCTTTTTAAAATTTATTGTTTTTAACACTTTTCCAACGTGTTTTTAACATGTTTAATTAACTACGTGTTCTTATTATAAGCTCTATGTCCTATTTGGTTTTATTGAACTTTTACAACTAGTTTAGATTACTTTATATATATGAACTCTTCAATATTTCTTATATACTTTAGTTTTGCCATCTAGGA